>NW_010973166.1:2016746-2016954 GCF_000737465.1 Haliaeetus leucocephalus | reverse complement strand
GGCCGGCGCCTCCTGCCGCCGCCGGGAGGAAAGTGGGGCGGCCCCGCTCCGGCGGGGTCCCCGGGCTCGGCCTGGCGCCCTGCCTGGCGCCGGCAGCCCCGCTGGCTGCTGCGGCGGAGAGCAGCGACCCCGGCACTGCCTCGCTGCCGCTCCCTCCCCTGCTTAAATTTCAACAGCTTGGTGGTTTTTTTTTTTGTGTGTTTTTTTT
>NW_010973166.1:2006875-2016736 GCF_000737465.1 Haliaeetus leucocephalus | reverse complement strand
TTTTTTTTTTTTTCCCCCTTGCTCTCCCCTCCGCTCCCGCCGCTCCCCGCTCCGGGCTCTCCCGGCACGCAGCCACCTAGCGGGCAGAGGAGGGAGGAAAATCCCACCCGCAAACCCAGGCGGCACCGCCGCATCGCCTCCACCCCCCCCCCTCGCCGGCCCTGACCGCGGGTTCCCCCCCCCCCCCAGCCCCGCCGCCGCCACGCACCTCTCGCCGCCGGGTGTCAGCTCCCGAAGGAGAGAAGCGACTGGAAAAGAAAGGGGGGAAGGAGGGAGTCCACGCAACAAAATGGGATGCAAGAAAAAGTGAAAGCCAACTGAGTTCGGCCTCAGCCTGACTGGGCTGTGAATGCAAACCGGTGTGGCCACACAAATGGTCAGAGGGCTGGGATAGCTCTGCTGTGGGGACAGGCTGAGAGAGTTGGGGTCATTCAGCCTGGCAAAGAGAAGGCTCGGGGGAGACCTTATAGCAGCCTGCCAGTACTTAAAGGGGGCCTACGAGAAAGAAGGGGACAAACATTTTAGCAGGGCCTGTTGCGATAGGACAAGAGGTAATGGTTTTAAACTAAAGGAGGGTAGATTTAGATTAGATATAAGGAAGAAATTTTTTATGATGAGGGTGGTGAAACACTGGCACAGGTTGCCCAGAGAGGCTGTAGATGCCCCATCCCTGGCAACATTCAAGGTCAGGCTGGACAGGGCTCTGAGCAACCTGATGTAGTTGAAGATGTCCCTGCTCATGGCCAGGGGCTTGGACTGGATGACCTTGGTCCCCTTCAACCCAAACCGTTCTGTGATTCTATAACCCCACACAACAAAGTTTGGGTCTTGCCCTTCCCTCCAAAGCTTAATTAACAGTCACTGGTCTGGGGGCGATTTCCTACCCAGCTGGGAGGTTGGGGTATGCAATCGCACATCACTGTCTGGACAAGGGAACAGAGCTGCCTGAGGAGGAGAGGGCAGCAGCCTCAGCCCCAACAGGGAGGCTGAGGACCCTCCTCACTCTGGTCCCTCTTAGAGGGTCACACCCAGCTCCCTTTCCAAGCAGGATGGAGAAAGAGAGCCACGTTGGCATTATACATTGCCTCCAGCCAGCTGTCAGACCTTGGGGAAGTGGAAGGGTAAATGGTCAAGCTGGCAGTAGGTATTTTTACACCTATCCTTACTTAAGTTGGTTAAAAAGACCTGAGTTCAGCACTCCCCACTGTTTCTGTATGACCAGAGACCGGCCTCACCAAGAACATGAGAAACAAGCCTCCGTCCCCAGTGGTTGCTGCCTCAAATACAGTGAGGAGAAATTTTCAATCGAATTCTCTCCTTGCAGGTTGAAAGTCACTGAAGCCATTTGTGAATTCCTGACAAATTCACCCAATTACCATCCCTCAGCCAAAATAATGCAGGAAAGATGCCTAAGAGGCTGTAATGTTATATTTTAACATATTTGGAGTGGTCTAATTCCTTTCAATATCAATATCAGAACCTACCTGAATATTCAAAGTAATAAGCCTTCAAAAGCTTTTTTGCTCAACGATGAGTAGCATTGCTGATGGTAGAAGGGTTTTTTTTTTTCCAGTTGAGCTGGTGAACCAAAGTTGAAAAGAGCAAGTCAATCTAATTCTGCATACAGCTTTAGGCACAGTTTCTACAGGTGGCTCAAGCATTTCCCTGGCAAGCTGCTCAATCAGCTGAGAGACTCCCATCCTGATAAGTTAAACCAGACCTTCCTTAGTCACAGTAACATGGTGGCCCTAAAAGTATCCCTGACTCCAGAGATGATTTCATTTTCCAGTTTCCCCACATCACTTTGGGTAAATTGCCTGAAGTACCTCCTACCTTCATAAAACAGAAGCTCACTGAGAGATGTAAAGCCCATTAATAATGGTGAGATGCTTCAGCTCTGTAGATAAGTGCCCATTTAGATGTATAGGGGGTCATACACCTGCACCTACGTGCACAGACATCCTACACGGAGTCAAACCCACAGCTCCGAGGGAGTAGGCAGTGCTTTTTGATGGCCTCAGACACTAGAGCTAACTGCACCTGGTTGACCTACACACCAGTGAGGTGGCACACAACTTTCCCGACTATAATGCAAAAGCCTGAGTTGGAAATAAGGTATCTCGGCTGCAAGAAAACTACCTCTTTGGTTTTACAGATGTACCAGCAAGAAAAAAACCATGTTCCTTGGACCACACCAGTGGAAAAAAACCAAGAAGCTATATGCAAGCAATACATTGAAACAGCTGATCAGGCCCTCCTGCCTTTCTCCACCCAGGCTCCTTGTTGTGGTGGGCAAAAGGACCTGGCTGGGTCCTGCCTTGGATGCTGAAATCACAGCAGCTGGAGAAGAGGAGGTCGTTGCTCTCCTTTGCCTTCCTGCCATGGTAGCAAGCTTGCGAGCCAAAGTCAGGGGCAACATCCCCAAGAGTCATGGCGTTTTGACCGTGATCATGCATGAAGGAGAGGTTTCCTGCCAAAGTCCCTAGGGACAGGGTGGCTGGGCATAAAATCAGCGTGCTTTAATTCCCATGGTAGTGAAGGTGCAAGGAAAAAGCAGGGTCAAGCAGGGCCCAAAGCTGTCACCGCCTGCCTAAGAGGATCCTTAATGAAACCTGTGGTGCAGCTGAGGAGCAACATACTGTCGTGGTTTAACCCCAGCCAGCAACTAGGCACCACGCAGCTGCTCACTCACTCCCCCCCCATCCAGTGGGATGGGGGAGAAAATCAGGAAAAGAAGTAAAACTCCTGGGTTGAGATAAGAACGGTTTAATAGAACAGAAAAGAAGAAACTAATAATGATAATGATAATGATAACACTAATAAAATGACAACAGTAATAATAAAAGGATTGGAATGTACAAATGATGCGCAGGGCAATTGCTCACCCCCTGCCGACCGACACCCAGCTAGTCCCTGAGCGGCGATTCCCTGCCCCCACTTCCCAGTTCCTATACTAGATGGGACATCCCATGGTATGGAATACACCGTTGGCCACTTTGGGTCAGGTGCCCCGGCTGTGTCCTGTGCCAACTTCTTGTGCCCCTCCAGCCTTCTAGCTGGCTGGGCATGAGAAGCTGAAAAATCCTTGACTTTAGTCTAAGCACTACTTAGCAACAACTGAAACCATCAGTGTTATCAACATTCTTTGCATACTGAACTCAAAACATAGCACTGTACCAGCTACTAGGAAGACAATTAACTCTATCCCAGCTGAAACCAGGACAGGGGAGATCATTTCAAATCCCTTCCCCCCCGCCCCGTTTTGCTTGTGCTGTTTCCAGCTCTCTGGGACTCTGGGCCATAACCACCCGTGTAGCCCAGGCACCCTCACACTTCCCGAGACTGCGTTGCTGATGCCAGTGGGAATCGAGCCTCAGCTGGACACCCCAGGGCTTTCCATCCCTGCAATAACACGATACATTAGGCAAAAGCACCCTCCCGTGAATGAGTCCTTCTGGACTGGCCTGAAAATCCCAGGATCCCTTCCCTGTGTGGTCCCATTTGGGGAGATGCCCAGCAGTGAACTGCTGCTGTTTCCATCCCTCCCCTCCTGCCGTTCCTCTCCCAGCACAGTCCTCAAATCACCGTCACCCACCCGCATCCCTGGGCTTTGAGCATCCCTGCTACTTCACCTGGGTGCATGGAGTGACAGGAACTCTGCCTTTGCAGAAGGAGTTTGGGAAATGGCTTTTATTTCTTCTCCCGTCACTGATGTTGGGGATGGCAGCCCGGGGAGAAGCTCTTACGCAGAGCTACGTCTACAAAGTAAAACCGCCTCTTGGCAGCGGTGATCCTTATATGTGCTCAGAGGAATGAGCCGGGGCTCCCGGCCTGAATCACCAGAAAATTAAACATATGTCTCCATTCACCCAGGCAAGGAATTAGACGTTGATCCGTCCTGATTCCATCTATTTCAATTACAGCCGAGGGCAGGCGCTGCCTTCCCCGCACAGAGATCCTGGTAAGGCTGAATAGCCCTAGAGAGGTCTCCAGCCCACAGGGCTTTTCCTGGGCAGGGGACCACCCCAGGCACTACAGCCCCAGTGAGCCCCATGAGGGGGATGCTCAGGGCCCTGGGGGGATGCTCAGGGCTCTGGGAGGATGCTTGGGGCTGGGGGGGGGCGGGATGCTTGGGGGCCTGTGGTGGATGCTTGGGGCCCTGGGAGGATGCTCAGGGCCATGCGGGGGATGCTCAGGGCCCTGGGATGGATGCTTAGGGCCATGGGAGAATGCTTGGGACCCTGGGGGGATGCTTGGGGCTCTCAGGTGATGCTTAGAGCCCTGGGGGGCTGACAGCACCCCAAGCCACTTCCCCAGGAACCTGCAGCACACACAGGGCTGTGGGTCCAGGAATAATGAGAGGGAGCATACTGTAAACCAGGAGGACATTAAAAAGGTTTGACTGTAATCACAAAAGCAATAAACTCAAATCTTTAAATCCATCTATTATCCCACAAGCAAAGCCCCCAAATTATCTGCTGTCATGCAATGGCTGAATGAAGGCGAGCACTGGCAGGGGTGCAGAGTGGCGGTGGAGCCAGAAAACAGCCCTGCAAAATGGATGCAAGCTTTATGGCAAGGCAGCCCAGATGCTTTATTGGTCCACAGCACCAAGACTTCAGTCCTCCTGGTGATGGGCAGGGAAAGCTGGTCCCCAGCTCGCTGCAGAGAGCTCCCTTAGTGCAGGGTTTGTGTTTCTGAGGGAGAGGAGAAATACCTTGAGATGCTCCAGCCGTGGGAAATGCAGGCAAGCCCAGGTGGGAGATGCGCTGGCTGCTTCAACCTGTGTTGCCCATGAGGGTGTCTCCATCTTTGACCTTGCTGGCAAGAAGCAAATGGCCTTGCTGTGAAGCCAGGGGAAGTTCATCTTTTTAATGACAAAACAGTTTGTCTAATGTTTCATAGGCAAATAATAAATATTAATATTATAGTGTGACATTGCTGTGAAGTCCAACTACTGCAGCAGGTGGGTTGAGCCGACATGGCTGCATGTACAACACTCATTAGGAGAGGAGACCTTTCGGAAACATCCAATAAACGCATGCTTAGGGATCACCGGGAGCACTAGAGAAACCAAATGGATTTTTTCATTTCACATTTTAAGAAAGCACACAGCTTCGCTGCCTTAGAGCATGGAGCCATGTCGTTTGTTGTGAGAGGTGCCGAGGATGGGGCACCTCCTGGCTCTAAGTGTTGGTCATGTCCAACCTTCTCCATGCCCAGTCCTCTGAGAGCCTCCCTGGGAGAGCCCCAGGAGAAGACTGTCGCCCATGGGGCAGCTCCTAGGTTGGCTGCCACTGCTGGGGGGGAAGCGGCTGTAAAGCCGTGCTCCATCCTTGGGTTTCAGGGCACTGCTGGCAGCAATTTCCCTGCTCCTCCCCAGCATTGGCTATGTCTCAGTGCGTTCAACAGTCCCTAAAGACAATAAAGCACCTCGGATGGAGGTGTTGCTCCTATGGAAGAAGCCACGCTCTTTATTTCACCCTGATCTACAGTTGGATGAGCCGCTTTCCTGCTGACCTGTGCTCAGACCCATCCCCAAATACCTCTTCATCCCATTTGAGATGGCCTGTGCTTGGACCCATGGGCCATAGGGAGAGTGGGGGGAGAGGTGCCACCCTGCAAGGGCTCCTCCGAGGGTCCTCTTGGAGCTCAGCCCCCATCGAGGGGCTTTGCACCCAAGCCAGGCTGGCAGTGCTATGGGGCAGCGCTATGGGGCAGTACGTTGCCCCGATGGCAGGGCCTTTGCCACGGTGCTGTTACCCTGCAGCCTCAAAACACCTTGCAAACTTGGAGAGCAACTAGTGGCACCTGTGCTAATCAGGACAAGGACACCAGCTGGCCCGGCAGGCAGGTAGCAGGCAGCAGCAGGGGATTTGGGCAGGCAGGGTATGATGAGCAGGCAGGGACCGAGACCTGGCATTGGGCTGAGCACCTCCTCTGCTAGCCAGACACAACCCAACCTCTTCAGTGCACTGAGGTTCTTCCCAGCAAAGCAAGCTGGAGATCTCCCCCTGCTCCCAGGGCCAACACAGGGGTGCCAAAAAGAGGGTTTATTTAAGCCCAGCTGCTCTCATCCTGGAAAAGCACGATGGTTCCCAGCACGCAAATCACACTGGGTGCTTTGGGGCATTGCCTTCAATTTTTTTCTCCCCCTCTGTGCCCCTGCTCACAGCAGAAGGTGCAGCAGTCAGGCCACCCTTAGCTGCTCAGAAATACCTGGCACAGCCAGGTACCCTCCCCGGGTGGGTGGCACCGATTTGGTTTTTCTCCCTCTCTCCACCTGTCTGGGGTAAGCAATGCCGATGCTAACAGTTCATCATCATTAAAGCACTGTCGCTGCAACGAGCCCTTGCTTTCTCATCCGTCAGTGGTGCTGGCCATGCAGAGAGCATCTCCATTACTGGAATAAATAGCCCTTAAAAGCAGAGGCAAGAGGGAAACAGCCTCTGGGGGCTTGGAGCATCTGTGCAGTGGCGAAGCCTCCTGAAACCTCTTTTCTAGAAGACTTCCCCCAAATCCCCTGCCTCCCCAGGCAGCAGCACTGACCCACCAGCCAGCACTGCTGAAACCGATGGCTTTGCATGACCGAAATGAGAGGCTTTGCAGGCTCGCAGACAGACAAATAGCTATGTACACGGCCATGGGGAAAACAGGCACCCAGAGGATGTTGGTCCAAGGACTGCGTTAAACACAAGGATTTTAAACCCTGATTTTTATTGCAAACAAGGGTAATGTGCTCTCCGTGTGATCGCTCATGCAGTGCAGCCAAGTGGGAAGGGTCTCTTTCCCCCCATGCAGGAGGGCCAAGCCCCCTCCCCCCCAAAATTGTCTCCTTACTCCCATGGGAGGCTGGCACCTTGAGGGTGCCCCGTACCTGGGTCACACAGTGCTGGGGACATCCCCTTGCTGTCTGCAGGATGCTGGGCTCCCCCTCCCTCCTCCTCCTCCTCCACCCGGCCCCATGGGGCAGAGGCAGCTTTCATGGCTCCGGTGGGAATTGCAGCATCCCCCAGCGATGTTGGGCTTTACAGGTTCCTGTTTTTTTTTTTAAATGCAAAATGCCCTTTAGTGCTGCTACTGCCACGCACAAGGCTTTTAGATGTCACAGTAGTGTATTAAAGTAATTAAAACTTACGTTCAGACTTAAAACCTGACATAAAAATGAAACTGTGGCAGGTCCAGTGCCGTACAGCAGCCCCATGGTTGCCCCACAGATGAAGCAAAGGAAGGATCTTTAACCCCACGTCTCTGCCTTGGGATAAGGCCGTACCATCCCACCTTTGCCAGAAGGTTGGGCACATCCCAGGTGCTTCCCGTGCCCTCCCAGCTTGCCCATGCAGAGTTGCTTTCCTGCAGAAACCACTACATACCCGGGATTTGCATGGGGGGCAAATTTGTGCCCATTTTACAGCTGGGTAAAACTGAGCCCAGAGGTAGCAAGGGCAAGGCAGGAATTACCAGGATGGCTCAGCCCTTTGGCCACCCTGAACATCACCTTTGCCAACAGACCCGGGTTGGGGGGGCAGCCAGGGCGGCTCACCGGGTCCTGGCAAGCTGGGAGTGCCGGGGGTGGGGGGAAATTTTTCTGCAAGGAACCAGCACACAAGTACCAGCATTCCGTCACTTGGCTGTGCATAGGTTGTTAGGGAAAAAAGATGATAAATAAAGATAAATGGAGGAGAGCAGAGCATGCCGGCAACCCTTTTCCATCATTCCTTTTCTTCCCTAAGCAGATCAAATTATGACCTGAAATCACTGAATACATATTTTATTATGTGGATAATTTAAAGGATGAGGGTGAGACAGAGAATTCATAAGGTACCGTCATGTTAGAAGACAAAGAGTTCCCATTAATCTCCTATGGGAAAAAACTGAACAGGAGAAAAGGCGGGGGGGGGCACAGGTTATAATTGATGCTGCCCTCTCCTCCTCCTCCTTGTTTTGGGTGAGCTGGGACACACAGGGATGTCTTCTCCACTAACATCTACACATAAGCTGCTCCTTAACACCTCACAAAATAGACCCGGTGCTCCCAGCTCTTCCCAGCCCTGCCGCCCTTCGCCAGCAACGTAAACCCATCATATTGCATTTAAAGAGCTTGGAAATTAGCTCTCCTCCTCCGTGCAGAGCTTAGGAGCAGGGGATGGGGTTAGGATGCAGCCATACCTTTCCCCCCAGCCCTGGGCAGGGCCGCCCCATTTTCCCCCCAGGACTCACAGCCCCCAGCCCGCTGCTCACCCTCGCCGGGGCCATGCCGGGGGCAGAGCCATTGTGGTCTGCTGGGCTTTGGCCCATTTCACCCCGGCTCGGGCGCCCGTCTGGCGCCAGCTCGAGCGTAATGCTCTTATGACTTTGAGGGGTCAGCCCTGCTTCAGTTCCCCTCAACCCCCCCCCCCCAGCCCCATTAAGTCACGGGTCTCTCTGCACTCTGTAGATCAATGCCAGCTGCAGGGTGTTTTTCGGTCACCACGGGACCAGGGAAGAGCTGGTGGGTCTTAATAATTATTTTAATAACAATCAAGAAACCATATAAAATAAATAACTCTATAAAATAACTCCATATATTTTATGGGTAGCTGAGCTGGGGGGGTGAGGGCTCGTCCCTGCAGGCAGCACCCCCAGCATGTGCTCTGACCTGGGACACTGATGATGGGACAGGAGCAGCTGGGCTGGGCTGGTGGCTTCAGACCAGCTCCTGCTCAGGTCTAGGAGAATGAGAGGAGTGTTTTCCCTCTTAAACACCTAAATGGCTTTATGGGGATTTTGACAAGTCAGATTAAGCACCATAATCAAGACAAACTTGTTGTTTAAATAAGGCCCCTGAGGACAAATCAGAGCTGCTGAGCGTTTTCCGTACCCAGTCCTGCACATCTCACAGGTGGAGGCACAGGTGGTGGGATAGGGTCACACCTGCAGCATGAGTTGCTCATCCTCCAGGGGTCACCATCCTCACCGTAGGGCCTGGAGAAAGGGACATGTGGGATGGTCCAGCACCTTCACACCTCCACAGCTCGGTCCTTTGGGGCTCACGGCTCCCCACAGCCCCACAGTGTTGGCCAGCCCCCTCTGGGAGGCTCACAATGTCGAGGGGGTTACGACAAGGTAACCTTTAAACGAACACATTTAATTTCTGAATTAAAAGCCCCTAGGGCTGCTCTCCTTCCCAGCAATTCTCCCAGCACAGAGAGAGAAGGCAGGGAGGGCTGGAAGGGCATATCGGCGCTCACTGGTTTGGGATTCGCATTGAGCTCGCGCTGATGGCTTGGTTTCAGCTGTCACATGCTATTACTCACGCCTCTTAAGGATGAACTTTTTTTTTTTCTTTTCCTGAAAGTCTCCAAATTATTTTCCTTGGCTGCCTGAAAAGATTTTAAGACACTAAGTGACAGCATGCTCTGCAGCCCTCGGAAAACCAGAGGGATTTCGGGGAGGATGACGGGGTTAGAGATGCTCATGGAGCTCACACCTGTCTGCTACTCGTGCAATTCTCCAGGTGAAAGCCAGTCCCATTGCTCCCCACCACCTCATTTTGGGAGTCAAAAAAGAGCATTGAGGTTAATCTCATCTCCCTGAACAGACCAGGGAGACAGCAATGCCTTTAAGAGAAGGCAAGACTGGGAGAAGAAAAAATTAACCTGCCTTTCTCTGCCTTTGCCGCTGCACAGATCAGAGGCTTTGGGCAAGCAGCTATCAGACAAGATTGTTCTTCTTCCCCACTCCCCGGTGAACTATTTTCCACCGCAGCCCGTAGCAGGCAGGTTGCACACACTTGCTATTCCAGGCAGATTAAAAGAGGCTATGATGGGTACGTGGACCCCTCCTTCACCTGAATGGTTCATGGAGCAGGGAGCCCTGCAA
>NW_010973166.1:2004481-2006865 GCF_000737465.1 Haliaeetus leucocephalus | reverse complement strand
GTCCTGGAAGAGCTGGAACCACCTTCTCTCCTTGCACCACAGACCAGCTAAGGAAGGTCCATACTTAGTTTTCTTTCTCATCATTTATTTCTAAGAGATGTCAAAAAACTCACTTTTTTGCCTCCCAAGAATTTTTCCTGCTGCTTGATGTTACAGGACGAACTCTTGTCCTGCCTCTGCTGAGTAGCGATGGCCGACCATCAGCCAGAGCCAGATTTAAGGTGTTAAGCTGGAAAGATTTGAAACAGTTTTTTGGCAAGACCTACTCAACTCAAATGGCTGGTTAACACATGGAGCAGAGGAAGAAGTCTTGTTCTAACCCAACCATTTTAATTCATTTGTGAAGATGCTAAAGACTTAGGATACCCAAATATTGGCTTGTAGCTGAACAGTGATATGGATGAGAAGACCCTCACTTCAAGAACCCATTTGCAGTTCACTCTGAAAGCAAAACGAAAGCAAACTATGTGGGGACTAGGGCTACGAGTGCTTCTCTGAAAGGCAGATGTAGGCTCTGGTCCTTATCTGATGAATCCTGCTACAGTTCAATGTTTCCCATGGTCTTAAGTATACCTCCCTGCTAGCCAAACCCCCTGGGTCCTCAACATTTAAAGCAAGTGACAGTCCCCGAGCTCCTACAGATGCTCCGTAATAACCCTACACCCATGACCAAACACAGCACATGGGCTCTGCACTGTGGAGAGGAATGCAAACCCCTTTTGGAGAGCGAGTGAAGAGAATCGGAGGGAAGTCTGCTGCCTCCCTAGGGCCTGGGTTAAGGACATCACTAGGAAACTTCCTAGCCTGGTACGGCCCTTGAACTATTATCCATTACTGCTCTTCGATGTGGGTGGCGATGAAGCCACAACGCATAGTCCAAGGGCACTCAAAAGAGACTTCAGGCCCTTGGGATGATTGGTAAAGGAATCTGGAGCACAGGTTATTTTTTCCTCCCTCCCTCCAGTTGTGGGCAGCAACACTGGAAGAAACAGTCTATTAATACATGGCTCCGTGGCTGGTATCGTGGCCACAATTTTAAGTTTTTTGATCGTGGGATGGCCTACACAGCACCAGGCTTGCTGGCATCAGATGGGACTCACCTTTCTCAAAGGGGGAAGAGGATCTTTGCTCACAAGCTAGCAGGGCTCATTGACAGACCTTTAAACGAGACTTGAAGGGGTAGGGGGATAATATCAGGCTTGCCTATGACAAGCTGTGGGATGACATGCCAAGGTCAGAGGGACAGGGTGCTAGCGAGGGCCCTCAGCCTGTTGCTCTGAGACGTACTGGGTACACTGGAGCACACCTGAAGTCTTATGGAGATGAGCTAGGAGCTCCTGAGGTGATAGGACCCAACAGGGAAACACTGGGGAAACATCTCAAAGGAATTAAGGGGTGTTCCTCTAAGAAGGTGACAAGGCTGACAGCCCAGCTGAAGTGCCTCTACACCAATGCATGCAGCATGGGCAACAAACAGGAGGAGTTGGATGCCACCGTGCTGCTAGAAAGTTACGACCTAGTTGTCATTACTGAAACTTGGTGGAATGAATCCCATGACTGGAGTGCAGCTATCTGTGGCTACAGGCTATTTGGAAGGGACAGACAAGAAAGAAAGGGTGGAGGGGTGGCCCTCTACATCAAGAAATGGATAGATTGTAAAGAGCTGTCTCTGAAGAATAGCCATGAGCAGCCTGAAAGCTTACGGGTAAGAATTGGAGACCGAGGCAACAAAGGGAACCTCGTGGTTAGTGTCTGCTACACGCCACCCAATCAAGGGGAGCACACTGATGAAGCCTTCTTACTCCAGCGACAGGAGGCGTCACACTCACATGCTCTTGTCCTGCTGGGGGACTTCAACCACACCAAAAAGTGTTGGAAAAGTAGTGCTGGAAAAGTAGCACGGCAAGCTGTAGGTAATCCAGGAGACTCCTGGAGTGCATTGAGGATAACTTCTTAAGTCAGGTAACGAACAGCCCTACCAAAGGGGATGGACCTGATGGTCACCAACTCAAGTGAGCTAATCGGTGATGTCAAGACTGGAGGCAGTCTGGGCTGCAGTGATCATGTACTGGTGGAGTTCACAGTCCTGATGGATACGGGACAGGTGAAGAGTGAAGTCAGGACCCTGAATTTTAGGAAAGCACAATTCCAGCTGTTCCAAGGAGTTAGTCAATAGGACCCCCAGTGAAACTGCCCTCATAGACAAGGGAGCAGAACAGGGCTGGCAGATCTTTAAGGACGCTTTCCATAAAGCACAACAGCTCTCGATCCCCAGGTGTAAGAAATCAGGAAAAGAAGGCAAGGGACCATCATGGCTGAGTTGAGACCTGCTGTTTAAACTAAAGGGCAAGAAGGAAATGCACAAGCAGTGGAAGCAGGGACAG
>NW_010973166.1:1871526-2003654 GCF_000737465.1 Haliaeetus leucocephalus | reverse complement strand
TGGGTGGACTGTTTGGTGGATGAGGAATTGGTTAGATAGTCGCATGCAGAGGGCAGTGGTTAATGCCTCAATGGAGATCGGTGACCAGTGGTGTCCCTCAGGGCTCCATATTAGGACCAGTACTGTTCAGTATCTTCAACGATGACACAGACAGTGGGATCCAGTGCACCCTCAGCAAGTTTACAGACAACACCAAGCTGAGCAGTGCACTTCGACAGGCCTGAGGGACAGGATGCCATCCAGAGGAAGCTGGACAAGCTTCAGAAGTGGGCCCATGTTTACCTCATGAGGTTCAAAAAGGCCAAGTACAAAGTCCTGCACATGGATCGGGGCAACCCCCAGTATCAATACAGGCTGGTGGATGAAGGGATTGAGAGCAGCCCTCTGGAGAACTTGGGGGTGTTGGTTGACGAGAAGCTCAACTGAGCCAGCAATGTGTGTTTGCAGCCCAGAAAGCCAACCGTATCCTGGGCTGCATCAAAAGAAGCATGGCTAGGATGTTGAGGGAGGTGATTCTGCACCTCTACTCCGCTCTGGTGAGACCGCACGTGGAGTACTGTGTCCAGCTCTGGAGTCCTCAGCACAGAAGAGACATGGACCTGTTGGAGCAGGTCCAGAGAGGGGCCACAAAGGTGATGAGGGGATCAGAGCACCTCTCCTATGAAGAAAGGCTGAGAGAGTTGGGGTCATTCAGCCTGGCGAAGAGAAGGCTCTGGGGAGACCTTATAGCAGCCTGCCAGTACTTAAAGGGGGCCTACGAGAAAGAAGGGGACAAACATTTTAGCAGGGCCTGTTGCGATAGGACAAGAGGTAATGGTTTTAAACTAAAGGAGGGTAGATTTAGATTAGATATAAGGAAGAAATTTTTTATGATGAGGGTGGTGAAACACTGGCACAGGTTGCCCAGAGAGGCTGTAGATGCCCCATCCCTGGCAACATTCAAGGTCACTTTGGACAGGGCTCTGAGCAACCTGATGTAGTTAAAGGTGTCCCTGCTCATGGCCAGGGGCTTGGACTGGATGACCTTGGTCCCCTTCAACCCAAACCACTCTATGATCTTGTGAGGTTGGCCTCAAGAAAAAGAGTCTTTGCAGGCAGTGGCCATACTTTCCCCAATTACTTCTGCTGGATGCCGGGATTAGCACCACTGCCTGCACACGTGGATGCTGCCACCACACAAGACGATTTCTTCAAAGCAAACGCTGCAGTCAATGGGAACTACTTCGCCCCCGGACCGCTGCAGGTCCTTGCTGGGTCTTTCTAGCCTCCAAAAAGCAGTAAGAAAGGAAAGAGGACTTTTGAGCAAGAAAGGAGCTAGATTTGCCTTTCCAATTATCTGCTGCTGTCATTATGACCTTCCATAGTTAAACAAAATTACCCTAAACAAACAAGGCTCCAGCGCTTGGGTTGAATGCTGGCATTAGCAACCGTCCACACTCACTGCTGAAGAGCCCTGACATATTGATATTAATTTAAATTTCCCCTTGACTTCTTTTTAGCACTGAGGCATGTTCTTCCTACTCTTCTATTAAATGCTTTAAAATTAATTAAAGAGGCTGGCTGGCCAGGCAGGGTTTTAAATTCCCTTTCTCAAAGAAAAATCTGACTCACCCAACACCTCTTGCAGGGACATGAGCGCTGGAGGCAAAATCTTTCTGGGACAGCTTCCAGCCAAGGCCTTTGTAACCCTGTTCTTCCAAAAGAAGAAAATGAGAATAAAGACTCTTAAGTGCCCACCATCTGCAATTAATTTTTGCAAGGAGAGCGGTTAAGCGCTGGGACAGGTTCCCCAGAGGGACATCCTTGCTCGGTTGAGTTGTGAACAGCTCTAAGCCCTGGAGCAACCTCATCCAACTTTGAGGCAAGTCCTGCTCTGGGCAGGGGGTTGGACCAGAGACCTCTGGAGGTCCCTCCCAAACTCAGTCACTTCCCGACTCTAAAAAGGCTGAAAACCCGATAGGGACCATTTGTTGAGGAGGCAACTAATTTAAAAAAAAAAAAAATAAAATTGACCAATTGCTGTTAAAAAAAAAAAGATTACAGTAAGTAATTATATGCGACTTAATATGTCAACTGCAGAGAGTTACCTGAAGGAAAGAAAATTAAGGGGATTAAAATAAGGAGCGTACCACCAGTGACAAAGAGACAAAGACAACTTGTGTTTATGAGCTGCTGTGTTTCTAATTAGGGCCAGACACCAAATTTGCATTTTATCTTGATTGAAACAGAATGAAAACCAAAAAAACAAAGGTGGCCGATGTTAAACTGTTTTCCCTGTTTAATTCAAGGAGTAACCTTACAGCATTCAAAATAGCACTTTTTTTCTAAGATCTCAGCTTTGTCAGAGTGATTTCAATTTAAAACACAGAGGACCTTCAAGTGGGGGGAGAGAAGGAATGAGGTCACCTGCCAAGCAGCGGCTGCGCAGCACAGAGCTGGGGTACAACTGCAGCCATGGCAGCAGTGGCAGCTTGCAAAATTAATTAGTAGGCATCAATAAACAAGCCAGAGGCTGAGGGAAACCCACACCTGAAACCAGGGGAAGCAGCATGAGCTACGGCCATTGCTCCTCACACCGGCCCTGCCTTCAGAGGCGGCTGCCTGGGAAGGATGCTCTGCACAGCCCAGCACAGTCAACCTAGCACCAAACTCTCCTTTTTAAAAATGGAGCAAAATGGAAATCAAGCTAGTGCTCAGTGGGACGTATCAGAGAGCTGCCATCAGGCCGAAGGAACCAATTTTGTTTCCTTCTGCCACAGTGACTCAGGTGACTCATGTGACAGAGACCCGCAGGTAGCACCTTGGAGCAGGACACAAGCTAGCACCCCTCTTCTCTCTCCCTTCCTTCTCTCCTCACTTCTCACCCCACCGGCATATCAGAAACCATGGAAGAAAAGCAGCATGCAGCATCTGAGGGCCATCCACACCTCTCTTGGAGCTGAGCATCACATTTCTCCCCACTGGACAAGACTCTCCAGAAGTCAACAGCAATTTTGGTGTGTCCCATATCCTTCTAGCTTTGAAGGAGCATATATGTTCCCTATGGCCCCTCTAGAAATGGGGACCAACATTGAATCAGGACAGGATCTGTCCCCAATTCTGCTGTAAGGCTTCATCCCTACTTCTCTGTTCATATCCCCAAGAGCACCCTTGCTTTTCTTTTCTGCTCTGTGACCAAAGGATGGGAGAAGACCACACAATCCTCCTGGGAAGATCAGAATCAGGCTTTTAACACCTGGAGGACATAAGACACCTTTCACATGCCATCAGTTACAGCTCCTTGATGGGTGGCCCCAGACTGCAGCAGGGCCTTGCCTTGCTGACAAGGACAGTGAAGTCCCTGTGGCAATCCCAACCTCAGAGACGCAAGGGAGAGGAGTACTGCAATGAATGAATGCAGAGAGATTCTGCTTGCAAACCAAAACGCTTCCCACAGGTATCACTGTATACATTGCACCTTTGCCACCCACAGCTAGGAAAAGATGCTACGCCTACCAATTCCACTTTCAAGCTTAATGAGTTCTGGCAGCAATCCTGACAGCTCAGCATGACTGCTACTCATGAAGACTGTCTGCATCTTCTTACCCTCCCCGCTATCCTGCCAACAAAGGAACAACAACTCTTAGCATCATGGTTTATTCCCCCTCCATATGTACAATTAAGTGTATGCATGACCATTAAAAATAAGGCTACTTATATCATGGCTCTGAAACACATTACAAACCAAATCCATCCACTCCCTTATTACAACATTCAAAATGCTTGGCTTCCATGGTGTGCAGAGAAGGGCAAACACAACCAGACCACACGGGCGATTAAGTGGTGCAGGGCTTTGGTAACTGGATCTAAAAGCTTCCTCCTCTAGCTGAGAAAACACAGCCAGGTCACTGAGAGGGAGATAGTTATCCCACAGTGTCTTGGTGAGGTCAGTCCAGGTCCCAGGCAACTGCAGGTCACCTCATCTCAGCATGCTGCTGGTGGCAGGCAGCAGAGAGGCCCAGGCTCATGACGACAAGAGGACAACTTAATCCTCTCCTTTGGAGCTGCCCCTTTGGGTTGAGGCAGGGGCATAAGCAGAGGAGGAAGGGGAAGCTGTCATTCTCTTCTTGATGACCAGAGGACTTCAGTCTCCAGAGGTGTCAACGTGGGTAACATTTCTCAACATGTAATGCATCTAAAAAAAAATATTAATAAATCAAAGGAACAACCAAACTATACTGTTATGGGATCTCAAAGTGAATTGCTTGCATGTCCAGGTAAGGCTTAGATACTTTTTTTTTTCCAGTGGGGATGAAGAACAGTCCAGATGAAAGTAACTGGAGATGTGCAACAGAGGACAGCCCGGTGTGGTCCTGTAAGCTCCCTTCCCAAGTAAATCTGTTCCCATATGCAACAAGAGAGAATCTTCCAGCTTCAGCTTGTGGCTCAATAAATTTTATTATTCCTTTTTGTTTTTTATTTAAAAGAATTTGTTTTCCTATCGTAAAAATTAGACAACCATACCACCACCACCAGCAGCAGCAAAGTCTGTGGAGTTAATGTTGATGGCAGACAGTTCACTGGTGTTTCCAGTGTCTCAAAAGGTCCTAGAAAGTCCATAAATGGAAAAAACCCAAACATGATGGTTTTGGGGAGGAACATCAAGGTGGTTTCGGTTTCTTGTGCTGCTGAAGATCCCAGATGAATACTGTAGCATATCAGCAGGACCAAGTACCTCATGCCTTGAGAGAAAACCCTTCATACCAGCTCCAGTACCTGATCAGTAGGGAAGACGAGACATTTAGACTAGGAATTTATGACATTCATTATCTCCTACATCAGCATATAGATCACTAGGACAGGACTGACCCCTCCGTCTCCACCCCTTACCTTTATTCACCAGCATACAATAATATCACACAGATGGGATAAGATTTTGATGTCTGCTTGCACTTGAATAAATTATGGCATGAAGCAAACCCATCTACTGTTGCCTCATTTCCACTCATCCCAATCAACCAGCTCTTAGAAATCTTGTAATGGAGATCAGAGATTTTGTCCTCTCAGCCCTCTGTACTCACACTTCCCTTGTCCATGGCTAAGATGGTGCAGCAGCCTCTGAAGGCATGGTCTAGAGATGGCAGAAGAAAAGTGACTATGAGGGCTGTCACAGCCTGTATTAACATGGTTTGGATTTACTAGGGAAAGCTCTAGAGCTTTAGCCCATGGGTACTGTCTGGCATGGCATCTGCCCTCAGACTGGAGTGGGTTTGTGCAAACCCAGTCCCTTACCAGACCATCCCACCTTCAAAGGTGCCAAAGGCAAATGAAAATACCAGACTTCTGACAGCCCTGGCTGTTTGCACATTTCTCTGTCTGCCTTCTCTCATTAACAAGCAAAGTGCATGAGCAAAACCTCTCCTCTCTGTGGGATTCACTTCAAGGTATCAAAAGGATCTGTGCATGTTGTCCATTTTACTAATAAGGAAGTGACCGAAGTAACGAGCAACCAATGCCAAAGCCTGTTAAATAAATCACCTATGAGAGGCTACAGCATCACACGCTGCAACAGCAAGAGTAACCAGGCCATTCGTGGCCAAAAAGGAGGAAAAAAAAAAAAAATCTTGACATGCAGCCAAACACAGACCACTTGGGTCTCTCCCCATTTCTGCTTTTTTTGCGATTTTCCAGGACCGTTCAGACCAGCAACTCAGGGCTGGCTCCAGAGAGCTGCTATTGTCACAGGGATGCAAGGGGAAATCAGGAAGAGGACCTCAGCTTCACGAGAGTGACAATCCAGGGTGTAACTTTGTAAACAGCAAGTAAACCCCTTTATCAGCAGCTACAGAAAGCTGCCAGGGCTCTGGGCTACAAGCCTATGGCATTAACCACCAACCCTCAAAAGCATAGTGGTGGTCAATGCTGCTGTGTACAATTTGGGATGGCATCAGACCTGGGCTTCTCCAGAGAATCAGCACCAGCCTGGGTTTAGGTACTGGTTTTGCTTGGCTGTCTGATAGACATGTATAGAAGGACAAAGTCTTTTCCATATTGCTTGACATTTCATGCATAGAAATACATTGAACAGACACTCTGGAAGACTTTCAATTCAAGTGCTGAAAACCTGGCAAAACGCTGGTGTCTCAGTGCACGGGGAAGGCTGTTGCTTTCACAAAACCCTGCACTGGCAGCTGCTGTCTGTTACAGCCAGTCTGGGCACCTGGAGTAAGCAAAGTGAGGGAACATCCCTGCTCATTTCAAACACTGCTCCAGCTGGCTGCACATCAGGAGCTCTGTTTTCAGCTTTGCTGCACCTTGCATCGGTGGCAGCAGCCAGAGGATGGGCTCTGGTTAACACCGGCGAGTTACTGCACAGCCTCCGCTGCCACAAGAACCAGCATGAGCCTGCGAAGATGCTTCTGCCAGACTCTCCATGCTACCAGGTCCCCAAGGAGCAGCGGAGGCACAGTGGGTGCTGGATGGCTGCCAGCAGCTTTTCTACACCTTGCTTTAACTGGGTTTCATTGCTGGTGTGCCGTCTGCTTGCTCCACCACGTGCCAGAGGCAAATATATCATTTAAATTACAAACTTCTACAGTTGGGATGACCTCCTCTAATGGTTTGTCCTGGCTGTACGGTTTCTCTGACCTTGCTTTTTACTAACCACAGATTCAAGCGTTTAAAGAGGAGATGCATGAAATAACTTACCTTAATTGTACCCTGACTGTTAGCAGCAATCAGCACATTGGACTCCTGGAAAAAAAGAAGAGGCACTATCACAATCTGCCATTGCCTTTTTTTATTTTTTTATTTCTTTTTTGGAAGAAGCAGCAGAGAAGCAGCAGTTGTTTTTATCTTAAACATTAGAAGTATATCTAATTTCAAAGAGACTTAACTCTTCCCATTTCCAAGATGCTTTTGAGGCTAAAAGTCTTTATAAAAGTTATATTACCTTAAAGAATTAGAAAGCAATAATCCGTAGTGCTTGTACAGAGCTTTAAATCTCCAAAGCAATTTACAAACATGAATTAATCCTCACAGTCTCCCTGTGAAGTGGGCAAATTTCATCTTTTGGCAGTGTATGGGCAAAGGTCTCCAGCGCCCTAACTAAACCGACTAATCATCATGACAAAACCTCTCCGGTTCTGAGGCCGTGCAACCTCTCCCAGAGCCAAGAGGTTTCAGGCAAGTAAAACAAAGAAGAGAAGAGATTAGAGAGCAATGGCAGTTTGGAAGGGAAGATAAACAGAGAGGGCTCCAGCCCTACTTTATTCAGAAAGGCAGCATCTATTTACCTCCTGCTAGTTGATGGAGTTGCCTTTGGAGATATCCTGGTTGTCTGCAAATTAATGGTCTGCTGCATCAGTCAGGCAACCCCCAGGCAAAAACTGGGGGAGACAGCCCCTGCTCTTGTGATCGCATTCCTGATGCAACCAGCAAGTGCAGACACACGCTCCCAAACCAAAATTGTTCAAATAGGGAAATCCAGAGAAACAATACGGTGCCGATAAACCTAAAGCACATAAGCGCTGGGGCACTGGCAACAGCCCCGGAGATGCCAAGGTTGAACCGCTGCTCCCAGACCAGTGTCCTGCATCCATTCTTGCACCAGCAGTTGTAGCATATAATGCCAAACCGTCCGCCGCGAACCACTGTCTCTAAAAACGGCTGATATCTTCTCAGACACATTTTTCAATTTCTCCCACTGCTGCTATCCATCCCCAGACAAACTTGCTGTAATTATCCCATCGCTTAACACATGCATTTTTAATAAACTCAGTGACTAGAATACACCCCGCTCCAAAGGGAGCAGAAAGGCAGCTCGACCCAGCTCCAACAGCGTTGCACGCTGCCTTGCCACGAGGTTCAGGATTTTGCACAGCCACCAGCTTTGAAGCAAAGGGAGAAAAATACTTTTCAACGCAAAACCCCACTTATGAGGTAAGAGTAGCCTTGTGGTGGACCACGGGGCTAATTGTTATAGATAGATTTGTTCACCCCTGGTACAATCATTAGGGGATTAGTTAAGACTCCTGATATTATCTCACCAATGATCCTCCAAGTCAAAGCTCCTGAAAAGAAAGTATACCCTCGCAGGAAGCATATGCTCCAGTTTCCATTAATTTGGTGGCTGAAAGAATCTAATCCTGTGAACTGCCCAGCTTCTGGTTAACAGCATTAAAATCAAAACCCACCGGGGGGAATGCAGATAAAAATGTGATCTGGGGACTAAAACAGGGACCAGGATACCCGATTGGATTTTGAAGGCAAGGGAGAGGCACTGGCAGCTATCTAGTGTGCAGCACAAGAGACTTGAACTCCCGAGTACAGATTATCCAGGGTTTGAATGATTCCTGTTTGCTCTGTGAGTGATTGGTAATTCATCCTGCTGCTGCAGTCTGCTGGGGTACCACTGTAAATGAACTCTGGTTCAATGAACAGTTTTACCTGCTAAATAAAATAAAAACGCCAGAGGGTAATATACTCTCACTCCCTTGTTCTTCAGAAGCCACTGGGTTTTTTTTTTCAGCAGGGTCTGAGCTAATCACCACTCTGCTGCTTTCATCCACAACCATGAGACACAAACGGGAGCAGACAGCAGCAAAATTAGCACCAAATCTGTCATCGAACAAACAGTGACTTGCTTGTTAAGACACTCTAGCACTGCTTCCCCAGGAACACAGCTAAATAACTTGTTTTTAATCCTCTAAAGAAACAATTCTCCTTCATGTTGCCTGTAAAACAGCCGATATATTCAACACATTAAACACCTAAGCAAGTCGTGAAGTTGCTTAGATCTGCAGGTCTGTAACTCGCAACAGCTGTGTGCATGTTGAACTAATCCTTTTGCCAGGACATGTATGGATGGAGTCACCACATCCTCAAAAGATAACCACTACAACTACTTAACTGGCAGAATATCTATTTTCCCCTACTGCACCACTACAAGTATCTATATATCTCAGGCATGAAAAACAGGGTATCACCATCCATTGTGGTTGCATGTTCTACTTTACCATAATCACTTGGTGTTTCTATCCAGGCCAAGAAGGCTGAAAGGCTGGCCTTCCTCATCCCTCCCACATTTGTTGTCTGCAGGATCCAGAAACTCCCAAAGCAGAAGCAGGGGATGTGTTGGAGATCCACCCCAACTGAGTAGTACTGCTCTGAAGAAATTGGTTATGAAAATGACTCTTCTATGCATGCACCCCTTCCTAGGGGTGGTTAGCACCTGTAGCCTTTCTTAACAGCAGAGACAGAAGGTGCCAGCTGCCTTTGCTAAAACAAGATTGAAGAAAAAAAATGAACAAACAGAACAAAAATCAAGGGGATGAGTGTTTACTGCCTGGCAAGCAACAGCATTTTGTTCCATGTGGCTGCTAATCTCAAGTATTACTGCACCCCAGTGGAAAGCCACCGACTGCGTAACCTGATGAAATGTGGCAACCTCTCCTCTGCACATCAAGGCAGATAAGGAGCAATTGCTGGAGACATGCTGTGGTGCACTCGGGTCCCCTGCGATGACATAACGTGGCATCTCAACAAGCCAGGGACAGCCATAAAATTGACAGGGGACAGCTTAAGAGTTTTGGTCCTGTTAAGTCAACAGAAAAGAGCAAGGCTCTGGGGATGTCAAAAGTATGCATCTTTTTGTCTCTTGGCATTACATATGAATTTAGAAAGATTAATTGACAAATTTAGGTGCATCTCAGGACTCATGTTAAGATTAATATAGGGTGCAGGTCCAGAACTGCTCTAAGATGCTCCAGGGCTGAAGTCCTGTGCTAAGACTTATGAACAGCCTCCCACACCTGCCAACTTTTTCCTCGACTGCAGAGACAGTATTATGGGAAGTCTGAGGGACAGTTCCTTGACATTGGGAAGGACTTGACTCCACCACAAATCTTTGTTATTGCCTACAGACTGGACACTTATCCATACAGAGGTAGGCATTATGCCAAATGAAGTTGTAAATCAGACCTGAGTGCGAAGACAGACCAGACAGAAACACCTCTGTCCTGAGCCTCACACATCCCTGTTCTCCTGGATGTGGCACTGGATGAACACAACTGGTCCACCCACAGGAACTTAGAAGCATTTGCCCTTGGGATTCAAAGGGACTTTCACTGATTGTGCCAAAAGAAGAAATTTCTGCAGCACATTCTTGATGGCAAAGAAAACAAAATCAAATTTAGGACCTTCCTGAGTAGATGAGATACCTGCTACATTCATCATTCGAAGGAATTATTCACCCGGTGACAGCTGGGCTTTGAAGCACACTGATTTCCTTCCCTCCTAGATGAGCCCTGTATTTGGATGGCCCTGGGGAAGCAATTTGTACAGGGAAGGAAGGGAGAAGGAGAGTCTGGCTGCCTGCTGGTATTCATGCAAGAGCAGTTGGCATTAAGAGAATCAGAAATGCTCTGGATGTTTTGCGAAGCTTGAGGAAACTCAGCTGAACAACTGAAAAGTTGTCGGAGCTGCTTCAGGGCAACAGGGCGTACAAGGCAGCTGAGATTGTAGCTTTTTACTCTTTCTTTATATCTTTGTGCAAGAAAACACTGGGGGAGGCGGGAGGCGGTGGCAGGGGAAACTAAATGAACATCACCCCAGATGGACAGCTGTTAAAACCACACACGCATCTCCTTGGAGGGATACACGCTGATATCCAAGCAGACTCAACTCTACATAGCAAGGGAAATCTCCAGACAGACCCTCTAGCTAAGCTGTAAACCCATCTTCCCAGTAACAGCAAGGCTCATCTCTAGCCATCCCTCTTTACTAATAAAGAGCCACCGTGGACAACCACTTGCAGCCGCAGTGCTCCAGGAGTTAAGCACCGCTCTCACCAGCAGGCTTATGCAAAATCACAGCTGAGTATTTTATTGTCATCCTTTCCTGACACAAAATGGAGAACCTGTCCCAAAGGGGCTCAAAATAGGCATGATGACCACAAATCACTTGCATCTTTTTTTTTTCCTTTAATATAATCCTTTGTGAGACCATTCCTCCTCTGTTACCCCACATACATCAATCCTTAAAGTGAATTTCAGAAGCTCACACTGAAGGAAAAGCTGGAGCATGGTCTACACAAGAGGAGCCTGGATGCTGACTTTGAAAGATCTTGGTCCCTCTTGTTGGGAATGAAACTGCGAGTCAGAACATTTACATGTGAACAAACCCTACACTTTTATAGTTTGTAAATGCAGTAGTTTTGCTAAGGCTAGTCTTACTAGGAACAGTCAGGGCGTCTGAAGGTTGGGAACTGCAGTGGGTAGCTAACAACCACAGCTTTGACCATGTAAGCCAACACATAAAAGAAGCGGCAGCACTCCTCTGTACCATTAGCCCGACAACACTAACCTTTAAACAAACTTATCTGACTGTGTTTCCTGCAAGGCCCATGCTGAGGAAGGAAGAAAGTTTGGCTAAAGGAGAAATGATACAACATGGATTTATTCCTACTTTTGCACTCCTCGCTACCTTCTACAGATACGAGTAATAACCCAACAAGCTGAAGAAATTGTTCTGTAGGATTATAAAGATGTCAATGGCAAAGCAAGATGTGTTTCCAAGTTATATGTGCACATGTTCACGTGTTGGACTGGAAATCTTATTTGGGACTTTCACCATATTATAAATAATTACAGCCCATGAAGTTTGTACCTCTTTGTTGTCCCCCCTTTTCTGCACTAATAAAGCATATTCGCCTCAAAACTTCCAGCGCAGTCATCACTGAGGTAAGCGTGAATTTTCTGGATTTTCAGCTAGGTTTGTTCTACAGATTCACAGTTAGGGTTCTTAAAGATCTTATTTTAAATTAACAACTTCTCACCTTCCCACCCCAGCAGACGTTTTTGCTAACGAATGGCTGGTTCGTCAGCAATGCTCTTTCAAGCAGAAGGACTTGCTGCCAGAGAACCCTGAGCACTTACTCAAAGGAACTGGAGCCTAATTAAGCAAAGTTGTTGATTCAATGAGAAAATATACTGGGTGAGAAAGCTTGCACTCAAGTGGCCATTGTCTTATGTTATTTATAGGCAGAATAAAAGTTTATAGTTGAACTAAATCTAGTGCTGTTTGTACATAAAGCCCTTTACGTAATGCTACTCAGTCCTTACTGAAGATGGCAACTATTACTCAGGTGCTAGCTTTTAGGACTGAGCAGCAGACCATCTGCAAGACATATTTCACAGAAACTTTTCCCATCGTCATCATACGCAAAGTCTTTTGTGAAAGCGGTTCCCCAACAGACCACCAGTGCTCTTCATCTTGTAATTAGCAGATTCTAATGGCTTTTCACTCTAATTCCCCTGAGACCTGGTTATTTTCTTATTGTACAACTCAAGTCAGCTTTTGTTTTTGAAAGAAAATTACAAAGTCTAACCTAGGAAACACAATGAACCTCTAATGTACAAAAATCAAACGGTTTTTAAAAGCTAAACTGCTAGATTAGATCTCTTCCCAGCAGGACAATGTGCTGCACATGGAATTTTATTTTCTTTTTTCCATTGTTGCGATACAATCATTACCAATGAAGGGGTGCATGGTGGGATGGTTAAAGTGGTGCACAATCCTCTAACTCCCTGTGTGCCAGAATTTACTTTATATGCCATCACACTCACCTAATATTAATCCCTTCTGAACAATTTTAAGGGATTGTTTATTATCTATACCGTGAACATCAGGCCCAAGCAGAAATTAATTACTTCTTTAAACCAAGCTATTCTTTAAAGAACGAGGTCTAACATACAAAAGATGTTGTACCAAGACATTTCAGAAGCAGCAACACCCATGTCTTTAGGTTTTAAAACTGGAACAGAATACGCATGCCTAAACCATGTCTTTTAATCCTTAGAAACTGTATTTTTATCTCATTCTGAAGGTAATTCCTTTGTACACACAGAGATAAAGCCTCCTTAGGCTTATCTGGTCCCCCCCCGCAAAAAGCAACAACTCAAAGATCTTGTCTAGAAGGAAGCACAGATCCAGCTGCAAATACACAATCTTTTGTGCTTTTAAGTTTATAAATGCTATACAATTATACCCGCACAGCATAATAAAGATATTTTCTTAACACATTAACCCACAGACCTGCAGATGACGGCACTCCTTAGGCTCAACTTTCTACAGAAAGACTTGCCTACAATCATATGCACACATCTATAGTTTCTTCTCACGTAGGAATTCACGGACACACTATAAAGGCAAAAAAGCTTTCAAACAAATTAGGGTTTTCATCATCCTACATCATGCAGAGTTTGCAGCTTCTGCATGAGATGAAGCATGTCTCGCTAGGAAACACGCGCAGGTAGAAATTCAACATCTCCTTGAATCCCCCCCCCTCATTTTTCTGCAATTCCAGACTTTAACCTCTGTACCAGGGATGCTTTTATCAAGTTTTCTGACACTTCCACATCTGGTATTTTCTAATCGTAACTCAATACATGAATAAATCCCTCTCTCCTGCTCCCTGAAGAAACAGCCTTCTCATTTTTGGATTTTACACTTAATGCATTTTTCTACTCGTCTTCAGACCAAACTCAGCATAAGAAGATGCTGTATAACTGGCAGCTTATTTACTATCATCTATACCCAGGTATCTGTATTCACAGTACATGGGTGCCCAGAGGAAAACAGTCCAAGGCTTGCTCCAATGACACACTCAAATAAGTAGTAAGCTATCTCTCAGCCAAGTGAAAAATCAGTTTTTCTTAGCATGACCCTTCTTTTCAGCATGTAGCTCTCAAGAAAACAAGATCGACAAGGCAGCTGAAGACCAGGCTAGAAGAAAATAGAAGCATGCACATGTATGGTGCTGCACACAGGCACCAATTTGCTCGTTTCTACACTGTCTTCTGAATTCAGCATGGAAACGGAGGCCAATGAGACTGATGGGAAGAGGGCAAAGAAAGCTTGGCAAAGGCAGGAAAGCCAGCCAGCAAAGCCCACCCATATTACAGGCGACCACCTCTGTAATTTAGTTGTTCTGGAACAAAACTGGTTTTGATGAGCGCGTAATTTATTTAGAATTCAAGATGAGAATAAGTCATCAGACACTTATTATTCTGCATCTACTGCAAAGCGAAGTACACAGCTCTAACAGCTGTTGCGCACTCCCCATCAGGCAAGGTAGGGAGACCTATGTTAAAACCAAATTATGTTGTCGTTAACCCCCTTTCCCCAAATGGCAAGTCACATCCTCTGCATGTGGGAATATTGAGCTCCACTGCCCTGCACTCCCTCTGCTGATACATTTTCCTCCTTTCTCTTCTACAGTTTGTTGCAGTCAGTCATTACGTCATGCTGGAGATAATGAATTTAATCTCTGCCTAGCCAAAGGAGCATGCTGCCCTGCCCGTCAGTGCTGTATGTGGCAAAACCAAGCCCCAGGGTGCTATCATTACTATCGCTATCACTGTTGCTTATGCATCCCTTCCAAACCCTCATCAGAAATAAAACGTGCAAGCTAAAGAAACAGCCACCAACCTGCATGAAATTATTCAGAAATGTGACCTAGATCTGGCAGTTTTAGATTTTGATTTTGTGCAGACCATTGGCAAACCATCAGGGATTCAGAAGCCATAAACAGAAATCAGTACAATATGAAAAGCCTTTTCAGTCCAAGTTAGCCCACATTACACAGACAAGCAGTCCACCCTACAAGCACAGCCTACCACGAGTGCTACACAGCCCAGTCCTGAAGCACAGCAAGGACCACCACTCCCAGCTACGGCACCGGGAAGGAACGGATGCTGGTGGGAAACTCCTGAGAGATGGTAAAAGACATCTTTTCCCGTGCGTCTCAGCTCCTCGGTCCTCTTTAATTTACAACACACTCCTTGCCCTACTGTGAAGGGCAAACTCCAATTTGTTTAAGCCCTGCTTCATGTTTAGTTGGTTCTCTTAAGCCTCTTTCTTTCATACTCATGATGCGTTCCCCCATCCCTCTTACCTTCTCTATTCTTCTTCCTTCTCCTTTTTGCCAAGTCAGTGCTTTCTCTTCCAACTCAACTGTATCCAACACTCCTCAGTTGCTCAGTTCCCTCTTTCAAATATTCCTCTTCACACTTGAATCAGCAATTCCCTAGTTTGTGCCAAAACGCTTTCATCTTTCCCAGACGATCTGTCCTATATCCTTTGGGCCTTTTGTATTTGTGAGATCATTGTCCCTTGCACGGCATCTCTCATCAGAACCCTACTTTCAGCACTCCGCTCCTGAGTTTCAACTGCCTCTTCTACAGCACTGTGTACATTTTCCCATCTCCTTCTCCCTCTCCTTGTGAATCCACCTTTGAAAATCCTGCTTACAGAACAGTTTCCTTTTCTTTCCAACCCTTTCACCTCCAACATGCTAGCACCAACACCAATGCGCACATCTTCCTTGGGTTCAGAAAGGGAATAGCTGATTAACCTTCCTCCCTGGTCCCAGTATCCAATCAACCAGCTGTATCTGCTCCCACAGGCCTTCTCTTCTTAGTTCTGTACTTCTAGGTCCCTAAACTCATTACCGCACTAGGATGACATAGCTGTTCCTCTGGTCCCTGCCTGGGCTGTCAGCTACAGCTCATTCCCACATCCACCTCAGAAACATCTGCAAAGATTTAAAAAAAAAAAACAACAGAGGAGAGAGGAACATAAGGAGGCAGAGGCCCTATGATTAGGCTTCATGTTATTTTGTGGGAACAAACCGCTGCTGGGCCAGGTTTCAACAGCAGAAGGTGGTCCACATCAGCAGCCTTGCAGATGCACACATGCCCCAGATATCCTTTCTGTCATGCTTTTTCCTGATACACAAGAGCTAATACTGCACATCAGCTGCCACGCTGAGCTGGAGCACACTCCTCCAAAGGCTGACAAATGGTTTCTAAGTTGGGCCAAGAGGCATCACTGCTAGGTGACAAACCTCCCGTGCTCTATGAAGCTCAGCACACTGTTGATGCTGCCAGTGGCTTCCCTGGGGCAGGCACTGGAGTTTGGGTCCTGTTATTAAATCAATCCCCACATAGAAATACCATGAAATAAGCCATTAGCTGGTCCAGCTCCTGCTTCCCTTCCTCTCCCAGTGCCATTAGTTTCAGTCTCTAAATAGCTGAATGATACAGGCTTAAAATTGACCCAACCACCTTGACGTTAATATTTTAAATTATTAAGTCTTAGTTCTCTAATGCCAATAAATCATTTATACGTGCACATTTAATTAACAATCCAATCAGTAAAAACAACTTAGCATGCGCACAGCACATTTTATCAGAGGAACCAAAGACACATTACAACATTAATTAAGTGTAACAAATGCCCTGGTGAGGTAGCTAAGTATTATCCTACTTTGACATGTGGGGAAACCGAGGCAACACACTCAGTGGATTTGCCCAAGGTTAATCCAGATGTTCACAACGAAGCACTGAAGAGAAAAAGCAGGGAAAAATACCATTGAGATTTAACTCTCCTAATAAGCATTCCTTTTCTGAACTGCAGTATTTACTTATTTGCTGATGAGAAATCAGCTCCAGCTGTGTTCCTCTCCCAAACACACTAGGGGCACAACCCACTGCTATCAAGCACACTAAAAATCAACCCTAAACTGTAACAGCCTGCCAGGTGAGGCTGAACACACCAGTTCCAACATGATACCTAGCCAAGGGTTTTAAAGAACACTTAAAGACCCTTCCCACCCCACAGTTCACACCTATGCACACATCTAAGCCCATGGGATGCAGGACTCTTACCTAGCAGTCATAGGTCCTAGACCTACATCAGTGGCTGGCATCTCTCAGGCGCTCCAACAACTCATCCAACCCTTGGGGAGTTTCACACCAGGCTCCCATGCCAGGAGTATGGGAGAAGAGCAAGAAATTCCTGAATGACACTGAGTGCTCACAACACACTGAACAGTTAGGAATCTTGGAAAATATCAGGTGTCCCAATATCCTCACTCTTCTACAAACCCATAGTCAAACCAGTCTTTCAGGCCACGTAGCGTCCATCCTGCCATCTCCTCCTCCCTTCCCGCACCCAGATGACCCTCACAGTGGTCCCAAACAATGGTGGCACCCACATAACTGTGGCAGCTCTGAGGACATGCTCCTCTGTGCCCTCAACCTACAGTTCTAGATCCAGCAGTTTTGTTTGCTTCCCCCATTTGGTACAGAAGAACACTGGTTCCTGGGGCTGAGGCTGTAGCTGACAGGCAAATTGATTTGTCCAAAGTATCAGGGATGGGGTTTTTTTGGTAGTGCCTGGCAGCCATCTAGAATTCAGTCCAAGAGCCCATACTGGGGCAAGTCCAGCCTTGTTTTTTTCCAAAAATCATGAATTCTGCTCTGTATGCAAATTACATGTTGTGGAAACACTTCAGGTTTCCCAATTATCATGTGATGAAATGTTTCAGACCCAGATGATGCCTACTGTCAGTCCCTTTAATCCACGTGCCTGCCTCTCAGCAAAGCTGGATGGATTGTCAGAAGTTCTCATTGAAACCAAGAGGAGCTCATGTCCTCAATGCCTTTGGCAACTAGATCTCTATGACTAAGGGACCTGAGTATTGATATGAAGCCTGTCTCATGATGGTAGGATACAGAGCCTTCCTTCTCCAAGCAGAATGACGTACAAAGTGTTGCTTACATGCGAGTAATCACAAAGTTACCAGCTCCTGCACAGCTCCCAGTCTGAGACAGGTTGTGCAGAAGATTAAATAACGCAGAATTCACTTAATTAAAGCAAAAGAGAGAAAGGCCTGACTAATATTGAGGTATTAAAGCTACCATAGGCTTAAGACAGTGCAGATAAAGCCCTGAACTAACTTCTGGAGAAAGAGGTCTTGCAGCTGTGTAACTGGTGGCAACATGCTGGCCAGTGCTAGTGTGACAGGCTGGAAAGAAAAAACTTACTAAACCCCTCACGTGACACTGTCCCCTCAAAGCAGAAGTGGAAGAGCAATTAATGCATTACATTACAACCACAGATGGTGGCAATCAATACAGGAGAATGGGTTAATCATAGGAGATGTCAGGAATGACGAAGGGAGCCAAGCCAAGTTGGGCTGGCTGGGTCAGCAAGAGGGGAATGCTTTGGCAGGAACTCCTGAAATAGCTGATGGACTGAGAAAATCAATTTATTTAAAACTGATAATGGATTCATACTCCACTACTGTTCATTTTATACAGTTTGGCTGTCAACTCTCTGGGGCAGGAAGCTGTCACTTGCGGTCTCTTTGGACAACACCTAGTAAATTGGATCTCCTGTCGACTGTAGCTTCTTTGCACCATCCTAATGAAATCACCTCCACCTCTAAGACTGGCCTGACACAGAGATGCAAAAAAGGGTCACTTTAAAGCAACCTGAATTCTGACATTTCATTTGTATGCTTTAACTGTAATAACATCCCTTGAACATACCCATACATTTTTAAGTGGGATCCCACCACCAAACCCAAACTCTGATACTACAGTATTCCAAACCGAACAACTTTGCAAGTTCTGGACCTATGTTAAAATCCTGACCGTTTCATTAATGGGTCTTGGAACAATGTTGCAGTGGGACTCAAGTGCTCAATATCTGCAAAAAACATTAACTATTCTGAATGTTTTGCTCATGCCAGCTGGAAAAGGAGGACGAAGGTTTCACTGCATCTGCAAGCCTTCTAATTGTGTTACTGGATGGGCCAGAAGCCTGGCACCCATGGAAATCAAAGCCTTCATTTCTCTTTAAGCCAGGAATAGTATATTTAATAGCAACAAGAACAGAGCCATGGGTCTAAGTGTCAGCACTGAGGATGCTGTCTGGGGTGGGGGGGGTAGGAACAACAGTGTACGTAAGATGCTGCATCTCCAGCTGAGGCTGCAGGCAGGGAGAGTGGGGGATTACACATCTGCATGACGAGCAGAGCTAGAGCACGGGGAGGGGAAGTGAGGCACAGCGGGAGAGCAAAAGTCTCTCATCCCTGGAGGTTGCTGCCACCCAAAGGGCTGCAAGCTGCTTGGTGGTTAAGAACAGAAGAGGGAAGGGTACCTGTCTGCAAAGTGGCCCAGCTTGTAGCTGCATAAGCCACTACAAGAAATAGATATACATATATATTTATTTCTTGTATTTTCTATGCAACACATAGAAGTGTGCCACAGAAGTGAAATCACCAGGACCTGGGGAGATAAAAGGAGGGACCAATTGTTTCTTGCAGAGAAAAATCAAGGCACAAACATTATCAAGTGTATAAGCTTCCTGAAATTATACCTGTACTAATGCTATTTATAACATACACCTATCTGGGATAGAGGATTTTGATTTAAGGAATGGAAGTTTAATTAAGGTAAAACAAAAGTTTCCATTAATCTTGAAAGAATTCACAACCTGCTGCTCTCCTTCAACATCCAATTCAGCTAATGTTATAACAGGATCAAGCGCAGCACTATGTACCTGAAACCTCCTGCAATGCTGAGAAGGCCAGGCATGCTGTACCAAACCACGCAGCCTTCTCTAGTCTTCAGAAACAGCAAGCTTTCTCTCCTCAAAATAACTGTTTCTAAAATGCCCCGAGTGCAGTGGGCAAACATTTTCACTAGCTAGGGCATGCAGGAAAATTATGAAGGTGAAGAGATGTCGATAACTTGAGATCAGCAATGAAAAATGGCTAAAGCCTACACCTGCAGGCACCAGGTCCTGATGATATCCAAAACTGCATTTAATGTCACAAGCACAAGTTTACTCTTGAGTAGTAACTAGGTAAAATTCCACTTATACTTAAATCTTCTCCCTGCACATATTCAAGTCATAGGGTTGTGTTAAAAAAAGTTTACTGTTTTCTGCTCCTGTGGGTACAGGGTAAACACAGGTAAGAATGGGGCAGCTGAGCTGAGCATCCTCCCCCAGCCAGCAGCACCATCTCCTCTTCACTCACAGCCAAGAAGGGGTTTAGAGCTGGCCTGGTTCATGGTCAGCATGGTCTCTGTAAATTTAGTATGACCTTATGCAAAAGGGAGGTGAACTGGACTTTCAGCTGGGTCATGTCTGCAAGGCTGTTTGGAAGAGAGCGCTCTTTCGTTTGTAAACTGAAAGATGCTGAAATCTCTAAAAGAAGGCATATTGAAGCCCACAAGCCATTTTTCCAGGTCAGTTTTCAAAGTAAGGCCACACTGCAAAATATCAGCTTTGATTACCAAAATGTATGGCTTGAATGAAAAAAGACAGTACAGTAAATTGAATTTTAATAAGGTCTGACTGTATGTAAAAGGTGACGAACTTAATTAAACAAAACCATACAGAGTACAGATGATACATATGAGAGGTTGCTTCTCTAATATCCTACTACTGATGCTTTCTCCATTGTATTTATCTGGGGGGAGAAGGGAGTAGGAAGAGAAGACAGCCATGCCTTAGGTATTAAGAATGATGAGAGTACAGCTTTATAGCTTTAGTACAATAAATGCAAAGCATGACATCTTCCCTACTTTGTTCTGCAGAATGAACTGTACAAAAGGTAATAATGAACTTTGCATCATCTAGAGGACTCAATTGTGCTCTGCTGCCTGCTTCCCTAATCCTATCCATCTAAAACACTACTAAATCCAGAAGGACGAGTGATACCAGCAACAAAAATGCACCTGAGAAATCAGAAATCACTGGGTCATTCAGCTGTTGAAAAGCATTTTAGATTTAAAAACAAAGGATGTAAAAAAAACCCAAACCCAAAAAAAACCCACCAAGGACTGAGATTAAAGTCAGAAGAAAAACATAAGATGTCTTTAGACAAGTTCACTGATTGCAAGAGTGGAAAAAAAGAAATCCAAACTTGGCACACAGCTCTTACTAGAAGGAAATTCCCTATTCTTTCATTTACCTTCCACTTTCCCCCTCCTCGACTTGCTCATTCACCTCCTTGCAACTTACCCTCCCCTAAGGAATATCAGGAGGTAGCCCCTGAATTCTAACTGCGTTTGCTAGTCTACTAAATTCCGTAGATTTAAATGGGCAAAATTAGCGGGACTCGCCTAACAGGCATTCTCCACAATGAGATAAAAAGTCACCTGAAGCTCTAGATGGGCTTTCTTTTGTTTATGTCTGTTAAATAATTCAGAGAGAGGAGTTGTCAAGCTGAATCTGCAAAGCTCCCTTGACTTTGGACTTACACTATTAGACTGCCTGCTTATTGTTTATAAAGACAAAAAGGAAAACATTACAGGATTGTATGTCTGCATGGGAGAGGAGTCAAGGACTAGAAGAACAAGGGCTGTTGGGACAGAAGTAATAAAAAAAAAAACAGAGGGGAAAGCAAAAGTAGGCAATAGGTGAAATACAGATGCTCTAGCTGCTTTGCTGGTACAAGTTGCCAGTTTGGTTGTGCTGTAAATAAATAACGCTAGCAGTTTCTCATGTAATATGATGTCATTCTTTAAAAAGGAAAACCCCAAATGCAAATGGTAACTTTAATTAGCAATTAAAAGCACAAGTTCCCAGCTATGCAGCTATAGCCACCTGTCCCAGATCTGTCTCACTTCTGCAAACCAGTGACAGTCATCAGGCAGTAGGCCAGCACTTAATAATCATTCCAAACCTCAGAAAGCACAATTCATCCTTCCTCTCTTTCTTCCTTTTTTTTTTTGGGGTCTCTTTGGGCAGGCAAAGATTTACTAGGACCTGCCTGGGGACACCAGCAAACCACAGGCGATGGCCCTTGGCATCTCAGGGAGCTCACACACTCCAAGGTGCCTTTTAGATTTTTTTTTTTCTTAAATGACTCTAGGGCACGCATGGCTTTGATGGGGTTTTGCACAGTCATTTTCAATCAAAGCTGCAAACCTGGCTTTACACAAATGACTGTTTCTTGAAGCAGCAAGAAGAATTGAGAGGGAAGGGGAACCTCAGGACGTGCAGCCCTGCTCCACCCATGCATGTCTCTCGAGCCAGAACGTAATCGCCTCTACAGCCAGTTTGCTAAACCTAATGAGGACTTAAAAAAAAAAAAAAAAAAAAAGGGCATTTTAATTCAAAACCCAATAACTATGACTATAGTCTTGCTTTAAACTACCAAGCTGGATTAACTCTAAGCAATTATACTTAGGTCTGGATGTTGTAGACAAAACCCTGCCCAAGGGCTGTCCCCACGTGGTGGGACATCGCAGCTGGGCAGCAAAGTTGCTACCGAGGACGCTGCAGGAGCTGTCTTGGCGTGTTATGGGATAATACACATGTATGGAGGGGAACGATCTGGTTTAGTTGGCTCTCCTAAAGCAGACAGAGACCTCCACTTTGCTCTAGGAAGACTGCAACGGTGGACAAAACCTGCTTCTTTTGCCCACGACTGGACCCAACTGGTCCCAGCAGCTTCCAGTCCTACAAAATTTCATGATTAAACCAGCCTTTTATTACACTGTCTTTTATCCCCAACTTCTGACCGTATCAAATCCTAAATGAAACATGATGTAATGCATGCAAATAAGCTGAAGAAAAGAGGATTCAAATAATAGGAAAATATCATTAAGTGGGAAAGTTTAACTCAGAAGGTCAAAATCGTTCTAGCCAGAAGAAAGAGATGCTGCATGGGGCATGCATGCACACCCAACGGCCTGAAACGTGGCACTGATGGCTCCTTTCTTACTTGCTCGGTGACTGCCAGCTAACAGCAGAGCCTGAAGCCGCAATGCTGTTAATAAGTCCCTAAATCTCCTGGCCTTGAATACACTCCTAAACTCCAGGGAACAGCTTGCCAATGGTATGCTGCCTGCCAGCATCCCTACAGCAAGGCCATTAAACATCAAGCTGCTTTTTTTTCCCCCCCCTTTTTTTTTTTAAATTTTAAACGTGGTATGTGCATCTGAAATAAGTATTGCCAGCTCCCAAACGTTACTGATCATAGCCCGCTCTCAGATAGGAGTCCTGAAATGAACTGAGGGGCTGTCAAGCTCACACATTGCAGCCTGGAAATCCCTGAATTAGATGCTTCCCCCGGTGCTTGGCCCTCCAAAAGGGTGAAAACCAGATGACACCCTTACTCCGTTCTAGACTGTAACTTGAGATTTAGGACAACCTGACGGCTCTACACACTTCCCGCTGGAAAACAGGAGATTAAAGAAAAAGATACTAATTCTTAAAAACAGTTTTGTTGTTGGCATCACTGCACTGGCAGCGAGCACTTGGGGCTGGCGGCCGCAAAGGGGAGCGATGGATTGCGCTGTGGCTCTGCCAGACACACTGCCCGATGGGCTCGGATAGCTGGAGCCTAAGCTTGTCCTCCTCTGGGTTCCCAAAGAGGAAACAAAGCTGCACTAAGGTACTTAAGTTTCCATCCTGGCCACTCCACGAACCCAGCAGTGGCTCAATTAATAGCAAACCTTTAAGCCATCAGAGGCTTTTGCAGGTGGAGCCCTTCTTATTGCACACCAAAATAATTTCTAGCTAATATACTACACAGATTTAACCCATTCCATACAACACCTCTTAACAACTTTACTCCAAAAAATCAGAAAGCATTTTACTTTCTAATGAGCCAACAAATGAGGAAAAAAGCATCCTTCTTCATATGATGTACTCACAAGCAGCTCTCATATGCTTATGATTTCTCGGCACTGCGAGACCAAAAAAGGCTTTCAATAAAGTGAGATCTGGGTAATGTTCTACATCGCTCTTTATGGACAATTCAATCATCTTTGTTCTGGATTAAGCCTTGCTCCCGATTAATCTTAACAGAGCAATGAATAGGAAATTCACGACTCAGGAAGTAGGCAGATTTTATCTTTAAGCCCAATTCACAAGTAAAATCATCTCTCTTACAATGGATAATTCTGCTACTGTTCAAGTTATTTTCACACAGTGGGTATAAAAAAATTATCTCTAGATATCTCAAATTGAAATGACTGTTTTTAACGCTCCCTGTCATTTTGAATGCATGCAAAGACTAACAATACTGTATCAAAAAGAAGAGCTCAACAATCAAGAAATCCATTAAGTCACCAACAACACTAATAGCAAAAAAGGAAGTTTAAAAAGACTCAAGTATGTAAAGAAAAAAAATCATGTAATTTTCCTACTGGGATTATAGGAGTGAACAAACCCCCTTGTGTTGCGACACAGTACCTCTGATTTTATAATATCCTTCAGCTACATAAATATTAGAATACAAACCCAAGCTCTGCTGACAAAGGGTGAGAGAAGACAAACAAACACTTCTGGCATTTGATTTTTTGTAGCTAATCTGCTTCATTCTCCCTCGATTTTAGATATTCTTTCTGAAGAGATACTGCTGCTGACTCACGCCTTAACAGACACCACAGAGCTGAAGCTGGACCGTGTGGCAGGTACCCCCTGCTTTTCTCTTGGCCTGATGATGCCTCAAATGTTTCAGAGCAGAGATGGTGAGAAATACAGGACAAAATACAGTGGATGTAAGAAAATAAAAATAACTGTCCTCTGTCAGGACTACACACGACTTATTTCTTGTCACAGCAAACTCTTGTGTACTATTACAATCATCATCAGAAAAGCTCCCGTGAAGAGTCCATGATAATCTACTGCCCTAGCTATTGCTTCCAAGGAAGAAATAAGTGATAGTATAAAGAAATGGCCTCTAGAAAAAAAAAAAAGCCACACACACAGCACATACACAGCAGGCGTTTGTCTGGATAAGGAGAGACAGAGATGATGGGGCTTGGCATGCATCACATTCATTACTTCATTAACTTTGATTTGTAGCGAGCTGGGCTCAAATTCCACATTCATATGTTACCTGAAATTAATACGGAAGCCCCAGCCTGGCCGAGAATACACTTGTCTGCATCATAAACTCACCTCAAACCTGCTCACAAAGGAAAACAACAAGAACTTCAAAAATCTGTACAAAAAAGAGTTCTCACAGCTCCCCTTCCCACTGCAGAATAGGTAATTCCCAGGTTCACAATGAATAGCAAAAGCCAAAGATTCAGTGATTGTGGTGGGCTTACAAGGAGGAGACTGTCCTTGTCCCCACTTCCATGCTCAGACAGCTCTGCTCTCAGGGGAAAACCAAGGAGCTTTATGATGGGAAGAAAAGGCATGGCTGCAGAGGATGGCCAAGAAACATGGAGAGGGTCTGAGTTTGCATTCAAGGACACACCGGGAAAGCAGCGGCCAAATTGTGTCCCTTCACCCTGCAACCACACATCTAGCCAAACATTTACCTAAAAGAAATCTCTAAAGCGGTATTTTTCTTATACAAACATTTGAGCATCAGCAGAGTGATTTTTCACAGTTTAGATCTTTGTTTACTTTTGGCAAGGTAAATATATATATTCTTAAGTTTTGAAACAAAGAAAACTCCCAAGCTCCCAGTGCAGGCTGCTGCCTGCTATAACACTAGAAGAAAAGTTTCACAAGCTACTAACTCCTGTTTTACTTCAGATTTTCATGCATTTCCCAACAATTTAAATTTCTTCTTTTGCACTGTGAAGCCAAGCATGAACCTAACGAAAACAGAAAGCTGACAGCGAGATGAATCCTTTTGTACTAAATAAGGACATTTGTATTTCACTTCCAGCTCATTTTCTCTCCTTTTTTTTTTACTCCTGCTGGCCCAAATTTAACTTTTCAAATGCTGGTGCTAATGTGCAAGTTGTGAAGCAAGGCACACACAGAAGCACTGTTAACCTCCTATTTTAATCAAGGATATTTCACCTTAAATGAGTCAAGACATCCCCCAAGCACACACTGCCCAGACTAGACCAGCTTGCCTTTGGTGGTCAGAAGAAACTTGGCCAGAGCAGTCTGCTTTGTAGAAGGCCTTTCTTGGAAAAAAAGGCAAAGAAGTCTCAACTGATCAACCTAGAAACTAGGAAGAAAAAATCACGTATGCCTGATTTACACTGGGAGACTTGGCTAGCGATGCTGAGCCTCTGCCAGCATGGGTAGGGAGGAGGGATGCAGCTTCTCCTCCTCCTGCTGCAGTTAATTTATGCGCTATCTGCAGATTACAGGTAAAAGGAACTTTTTTATTTAATGGATCTGAACCAATCTTTCTTCCCAGTATATGTAATATTGCTTATCTTCCCTCCAGTATCTCTCATTACTGTAAGTAAATGGGAAACAATGCACTGTCTCATCTGCCAGCTCCCCAGGCTGCCCCAGCTATACCTCTCTGCTTAACTTAATATTCATTTCAGGCATACTAAAGTAATACTAGAAAATCCAGTACTGCACCAAACAGCTCACTTCTCTCCAGCTTTAGCAACCAGATAAGTTTTGGAAGCAATTATGATACACAATAACATATAAGAGACATAATTGTTTGAAGCAGTGCTTCCCTTGCAGAATTCAGAACACCCCACACAAGGGTGAACGCAACTCCATTCAGCTGTACAACCCCACATTTAACGGTATCATTTCTGTATAAAAGGTATTCATTAAATTACTAAACATAACTTTCCTGCCATACCGGCTTTCTCGTCCTTAGAAAGGACCGATTATTATAATTCTGTGTGTATCCTGTATGAAATAATTACATATCCTAAATATATATCCAGGTAGTTTCAATTCAGACATGAGATTGTTTTCAAGGAGCAACCATTTTCACTCCGTGCACATAGCTAGCTGATCTAGCATTAGCTGGAGTTAGATCAGAACAGCACCAGAAGGAAACTAAGTCTTATTTAAATAGGTTAAAAGGACACAAATCTGTGTTGCTGTTGGAAAACCAGTCTGAGCAGGTGTTTTTACAAGGAGTGTCATAAGAGCCTTAATTCTTGCTTTACTAACATGCAATGCAATTGGCATTAAGCTGGTCACAAGTTACTAGGTTTCAAAAAGCTTTGGGGTTTTGTTACTGAGAGCAGAAGGGCAGAAAGTGTATAAAAACCTTTAGAAGAGTTGCCCAAAGCCAAGCAGTAACTATATTAATGCACAGACCTACATAAAGGAAAGCTTTTGCAGAGAAAACTACCTGTGCATAAATGCTTCTACTTCCATTTCACCCAGAGGTTAAATTATCTGATCAAAATCTTGTGCCGGAAAGAAAAAAAAAATCAGTTCATATTTTTTCCACTTCATTTAGACTCTGTAAAACATTAAATCCTGCCATTAAAATTGCTTAATTAGGAGTGCTAGAGTGAAAGGTTGACGCAGCTCATGAGCTGCGACTACTGAATGGTGGTGGCCTGGCAGAACTTGTCATCAGTAGATGCACTGAAAAATGGGGGCGGGGGGAAGACAATATTGTGAGGTTGCTTTGACTATAATTGAAGCACTGTCACTTGTTAGAGGGAATGAGGTTATAAAGCCACCTTCAAACAGCAGCAGCAGCAGACCACCAGCAGCGAGGGTTTCAAACACCCTCAGTATGGGAATTCTGCTGCTGCACTGAAGCTGACTTCAAAGGCAGTGGTTAGCCCAATGCCAATGGCTTTTCAGAACCTACTTCACTCTCTCTCACTTTGCTCTTGCTGGTCTGAAACTAGAGTCCTCCTTTAGCACTGACTAAGTATTGGGAAATGCAGCTTTACCCCTGTACGTCCTATCTTAAATGACCCCCTTCATCTGCTTCACAGAACACTGAATACTGCCCAACTTACTGGGATTAACTCCGAGCATTCACACCTTGTCTTACTGGCACTTTGTGCCAACCAGAGACTTCAGCAAATAGATGGCAATTTGGGTTAAAAAAAAAAGCCAGCACAAACCTAGCAGTGGAAAGGATAGCAAAGGCTGCTCACATAGGAAATGCTCTGACTCGGAGGAGACCAGCTTTGGCTAGAGCTTGAGATCAGGCAACAGATTCTGGCTCAGTACCTACAAAACCTGCCTGGCTCCTGCAATGACTTACTGCTGTCAGGGTGCTCTGCTCCAGGACACTATACATAATATACATTACAAAACCCCCCAGAAAATACTAGGGATGAACTTTCCTACTGAAAGGCTAAGAGTTGTGGGGGAAGAGAGAGAGCATGCCTGCCACCTTTAATCCCTAGGGCAATAGAGGGTGAAATGCCTGCGAGACAAAGGCGTAACACTAAGAACAAGCATGGGAAGAGATGAGCTTACAACTCACAATAAGCAGGTTTCCAGGCATCACTTGGGGGAAAAAAAAAAGCCCCCCCAAAACAAACCCCCAAACCTTACAACAGGCTAATCAACTATTTAATCAGCATCTCTAGAACCCAGAAGGATATGCATCAGCATTCAGACCAAGTGGCCCAACAGCAGCACTGCAGAGGTTGGGTGGGAAGGGAAAACAGTTGTCCTATTATTTAATTCTAAAAGCAAATGCTCTCTGAATACAAATCTGCTCTTTTCTCTTTCCACCCCGATATATAATATAAAGGTGACCCTCAGTACCACCCTAATACAAATAGTTTTCTATTACGTTGCATTGTTTGGGACATAACTTATACAAAGGGCCACACGATACATACTGCTGCACTTCACCTCATACCTTGTAACATTACGGTTCAGTAGGGAGCTGGGGATAGAATCAGGAATGAAGTCCAGGTTCCAGGTGAATTCCTGACTTGGGTTCATCTATTATAAAACTCATACTTGAATAAAGAACTGATGGTTACTAAAGCAGCAGAGTCCCAACAGGAGAGAAACATCCACTTACAAGTTTAATGACAGCTGCAGAGAGACTTCTTTGCGCCCCCAGTTCACAGTGTGTATCATTGCAATACAATTTGTGATTGCATTGGGATGCTCTTATTTTTTAAAGCCTAGGAAACAACAAGAGCCTGCTCAGACCTCTGCTTGCACCAGCAATGAACTCCAATCCATTTTCTCTACAGCTGTACCACTGGGATCAGCTACGGGAACTGTAATGTCAACAGCACTCAGAGTTCTGTCATTCCCTTCCTCTAGGAAAGAGATGATGACTCTAATAAGGAGGACCTCGGTCCTACCTACAGCATGCTGTCTGCTTCTCTTGGCGCTAGAAGAAACACATTGCTAAGCAAATATCAGCTGTAAAAGTCTGAAAGAGTAAATGCTGCCTTCATTCAAGAAAAATGTGCAACTTTGATCTGCTTTCACTTCAAAAAAAACCCATCAACCCCTTGGTAATTTTCTGCGATTATGCAGGAAAAAAAAAATAAATGCCTCACCTTGCAGAAGGAGAGAGAGAGAAACTGAGTTTGCAAATGTAAACTTAAACCCAACAAACACTAAAAACCCGAGCCACCTACATTTCTTGGAGGAGCTATTCTTAAAATAGAAGCTAGAATGATATCAGAGCGCTGCAGTACCACAGGGGACCTGAACTTCCAGAGCTGAACAAAAGCAACAGACTCATCCCCTCTGTTCGCATCGGTGGCACAGCCAGCTGCTCTGCATCTAGAAAAGAAGAGTTAACATAGGCGCTGATGTACCAGCCACCCGCTTGTGCCCTGAAACAGCAAAATAAATGGTGCAATACACTTCCCCCCCCCCCAATGCACTAGAAAGATGGATCACAGCAGACACAGGTTGGGGTTATCAGGGAATCTCCTGCTCCTTTCACCCCTGCCCACACTTGACTGTGGCAGTGGTGTGGTCCAGCAAGTGGCTGCCCTCACTGTGAAGAAGCTCAGAGGGTGTCCTGCAACTGGGGAGAAGACAATAAGGAAAGAACATTTACCAATATTCTTCTTCAGAAGACTCAAAACTAAACACTGCCTCCTAAAGCCTGTCATTTGCATAATCACATTATTAAGATGGTCTTTCACATGGACTGAAGTGTCAACATACTGGGATTTCAGTATAATGCACAAACTGTTTAAATAATAAGAGTATGATTCCCCCCCCCGAAACTTCCCTGCAATTGGAGTCCAAGGGCTGTGATGGGGAATAAAATATTATCATCAGACACCTCAATATTTTTTAATTAATTCTCCTTAGCCACAGAAAAAGTAGAGCCCAAAATGAGCATTTGAAAAGATACGGGTATGAAAGTATATGAGCACGTTCAGCACAAAGGAGTATATATATTGAACTTGTAACATCTTTTATCAGCAAGGTAGAAATTATTCTGCATATGAAAATAGTTTTCAAGCAGCATATCAAACAATATATACAGTGTGTGTTGGTGTACATAAGTAATATGCAAATTTTGGGGGGTGAGAATCAAGCATATATGATGTATGATGGATCTTTTGATATTCTGGGTTCCACTTGTTTTAAACGAAGATTTGAGATTTTCAAATGAGTAAGGGAGCAATAGACATGAAAAGGGTAGGATGGAAGAAAAAGAAAATATATTTACTACCTAAGGAAAGTGTGAAGCAGCAAAGTGAAAAAAGTCCAAGAAAACTTCTTTAAAGCATTGCCAATGACCAGAGAGCAGAGGGCATGTCAAGAGGAGTGGGAAGCCATCACTGACAGCTGTGAGCTTCACAGCACACATGCTACAGGGCTTAGCTTCCACAGGAGGGAGGACCATCTTTGAAGATTTTCAGGAGGGGAAGAAAAACCAGTAGAATAAACCCGATCAAAGTCACATCTTGCTTTTTTAAAAACTGATCATTCTCAGCTTCCCATCAACTGCTACGCATTTCATCACAAGAGAGATGAAGACCACTGTGTTTCCAGGATGAAGCAGTAGTGTGGTACCGCACCGGAGAATAACCTGCAAGAATACCATTTTGGAAGATGCTGCACACAAATGCTATGGGCCAGCCCTGGTCTAGGAAAGAAAGGACGAGTCAGAAAACAGCAGGTACCCTCCTTGAAAATACTGCAGTTGGAGCTACTCATGCTGCTACCTGTGCCATAGCTGGTGTCAGAGGCAGGCAAGGGATGGCTTGGATCTGATCAGTCCAGGCAGGCATTTATCTCATAAGCTTTACATTATTACCTATGTATATTTTAACTGACATCTGATCAACTAGTTGAGGATGCTGCAAAAATAAAACAACACTGAGTTGAAGCTGGAAGTCAAAATTCTCAGCAATTTTGAGACTTTAAAATTTCAGCAGCAAAGCAGAACAAAAAAATATCAAGTCTTACACTTGTTTCCCCCCCAAAATCCCACTGGAATTCATATTTCAAGTTACAAGAGATATAGTTACAGTTGATACAAGTTACTTAAGAATGACACTGAATAAGCATTTGGTTATTTGGGAATGACAAAGGAGGTTTCATTTTTAATGTTCATAAGTCATCCAAATTAATTAGCGCTTTAGAATGGCAATGAATCACTTCCCGAAATAATTTGTATTGGCTAAATTAATTCCAGTGAAGGGAGCCAATTTGCTGATTGTAAATTATCAGAGTCCCTGACTAGCTCCTGTGTATGTTCTGTACCATTTATTAGGCTACTGGGAAACAAAGGATGGCTACTTTTCATCAGTGAACAAGATTACAGCCCTATTGACCAGCTTATTGTGGTACAGTTATAGGTTTCTATTTAAAGAATTTAAGCCAGACATCATTAAGAAACAACGCTGGATGTTCAGGGGAAAGGACAAATAAACAGAAGAAAAGCCGTTGTCTGAAAAGATCCAACAAAAACCTATTTGAAAGGAATATTTCCATCCTCTTAGATGAACAAAGAGAAGTTCAGAGATGCAAGACTAATTATGAAGATACTTCCAACATACAACAGTGCCTAAAGGCAACCTGAAGCCTGAAGTCCCAGAGCCTGCTTCTCTCACTCATGGCTAGATGATTGTTTCGAGACTCCCCTAAATTAAAATGACTTTTGAAGAGTGACAACTAGGTGAGAAAACACATGCATGGGTTTCTGCTCTCCCCCGTCAGGCAGAGGAGATGCTTTCACAGCTCTGCCACGCCGGAGCTCTGAGAGCCTTCCTCCCAAGTGCCAGGAGACCTCTGCATCCATCCAGCATGTACCACCACTCACCCGCTCACAGCAGCGAGATGACTTGGTTAAAGTCTGCAACACTGTTCTCAATGGATTTACCTTCTTTACCCCTCTAAAAGAAAAAAAATATATGTACAAAAAATATATGTACATAAAGCTTTACCTAAGCTAATTTGCATGGCATTCTCCCACTCTTACCTGCATCTCCTCACTGGTATCAAAGCCTCAATATTTCTGCTTGAGAAATCTTTCTCCAGCTAACCTGCTTATCAGCAGTAATGAATACTCATGCAAACAGGTACAAAATTAAATGGCTTCTTTACAGTGATTATGATAGATTGAGCCATGCTTAATCTACATAATCAAATTGCTTCTGTGTTCAGCAGTAATACCTTTTTGCTGTCCTGGGAGCGTGTTCAGCCTTGGTTTCTCTTTTGACAGCTTCTTTCTGAGAAACACTAACCGTGACTGGGAAAGGGGCTACTTGAGATGCAATTATTTAACACAGCTGTATGAGGCACGCCTCGAACTCTGCAATATGGCAAAGCACATCCAAATGAAAGGTGTCCCCTTAAGGGAAGGGGAAAACATCACATAGGACATAAGGGAAAACAAAGTACGATCAGTCTCCTCCAGTTACTGTCCACGTACCTAGACATAACTGCAGTGACCCTCCCAAGACAGATGAAACATCTCTACTCACCTAGCTGCAGTGAGCTACTACCACTACTATCATTTCTTTTCCCTACGCAAGAGCATCCCTATATGCAAGAGCATTGTCTGCTTACATGCTAACGAAATAGAAAAATGCATTTTCCAACCTCAAGACCAGATTCACATTTCAAATCAAGGTGGCTAAATCCTGCCAAGGTACCAGAAACAAAGGATGGCACAGGTATATTATAAAATCCTTGACTTGGGAAATAAAAGTATTTGGTTCAGGGAAGGTTCTGAAAAGCATGTGTCTAACATGTTTATCAGATCACTTAGGCCCAAAGTGTCCTGAAGCTTTCTCTACTGTTAGATATTGATCAATTTTTAGAGTAAAATAAGAAGTGAGAAAAGGTTTTTCCCACAAACTATAAATAAGTGCTATTAAAAAAAATATCAGACAGCATATTTACCTTTGTGTAAAACACAGCACTGAAAGAAGCAGAGCGAAGGTTTGCTTCCTGATGTACCTGCTGAGGTTTTTTGTTTGCTTGGTTTTTTTTTTCCCCAAGAGTCTAACATAACTATTAGCCTACAAGCTAGTGCTTATTTCTAAACATTACCTAAGAGTTGAAAAGTGAGTAAGCCTGATACAAAATGCTAATAAGCACTTATAGAGAACAATTTCTCTCCCTCATTACGGCTTTGACACAGGTGGAAAGAAGGCGCTGGCTGGACCTCTGCGGTTGGAAAGGTGACAGCTCTAGCAAAAAGGTCCCTGCATCTTTGTAAGGAAAAGAAAACCAATGCGGGGGGGGGAGGGTTCTGGCAAGGGCTGCTGGCACAGCTTGACTTTGGCTCAGGAGGAAGTAAAAGCTTGAATTACATAAAAATAGATTTAAGAAAGAATCAATGACATTTCATCTGAAAGTTTTAGTTAAGTTTTAATTAGGATCCAAGATTTTGCACTTAAGTGCATGAAGTGAAGGAGTACATGTACTCATGCTTCCCAAGATAACTGACAGATCTGAAACTTACTCATCTCATCTTGAAAGGTTAATTAAAGAACAATCCTTGAGAGCAACACTATAGGGAAACCAAGGAGAGTCTGCCCACTGGGGAGCCCTGGGGAAAGGCTGGCACACAGTGCCTGCATCTCCCCCCTCAGAAACACTCCAGGTAGCAAACTGAAGCTTCTGCACAGTGACCACGGCATGGAGACAAGCAAGATGGCTTTGAACCAGCCCAGCAAGTCATGGAGAACAGCATGGCCACAGCAGTATAAAGCTTACTCGTCGTGCTCCCTGCAGCTCTGGGGCAGGTTTCCCAGCCCACGCTGGGCTCTGCACGGCTGCTAGGCTGGAGCTGCTTCAATACACACACCCTTCAGCAGAGCAGTCGTGATCACCACCAGTGGTGAAAGGTAGGTGTGGTAAGTCTTCTAATTAGGAAACTAAGGCAGAGTGACTCACCCAGAATCAAAGTCTGCAATTAAGCCAGAAATAGGCTGTGGGTTCCCCAATTCCCACAGATGCTGACAGCACTGCAAGGCAAAGGCCTTCTCTAGTTCACCTGAGCATCATTAAAAAACACACCAGCTTTTGGAAGCCTGTATATATGAAGCTCATTTGAAAAAATCTTATGCCAAATTTAAGAAATGTTATCAAAATGGAGAATAGAAGAGTTTCATCGTTCGAGCAAGACTTTGTGGACATAAGTGACCTTTGGCTGTGCAGTAATTTAATTTCCTAAGAACATGAGCAAAGCCTCAATTAGGTTGGAGAAGACCGCTGCGCTGGTACAAGAGGCAAGAGAAATGTGCGGCTGCATCGATGAAGAGTACTTCTTGTCTCGAGGGGACTGGAGATATGGTGCAAGGAAGCATTAAGGCCTCTTGGCAAAAGCAAGTGAGGCTGCTTGCTTGGTATGTAAAGCAGGATGGCATGCACCACAGGCAGAGGTAAAACACGGAAGAAAACCACTCAGCCAGTGGCTCTCAGATCACAGGCAGCTTTTTGCTGCTTTCTTTACAAAAAAGAGCCAGGTACTGTGCTGCCATGGGAGAAACAGGCTAATTTAGAAGAAGCCCAGGGAAAAGCAGAGCAACGATGGAAAAAAAAATGATCAGAATAGCAATGGATTCTGAATGCTGCTTAATGGAGTGAAGCCTGAATGTTATTTGGTGCAATCTTGATGGGCCTGATTTAACTATTACATCTTTGTACAATATTTTTCATAGTGGTTATGAAGAATTGCTTGACAGCCCTTGGTGACTGCTCAAGTTTCTCAGTCACTTAAGCAGAAGGACTATCAGAATAAAGCACATTAATCAGAGAAAAGACTGATAAGGAGTGGATGGCAACAGAAACAACACCAGGGTGAGACATCACTGTTAGTCTGTTGCCTGTAGAAAAGCTGCCTAGGAGGTTAGTGGGCAGGACAACCCAACACAGAAACATTGCAGGGAAGACAATTCAGGTAAGGGTGTTTCTGGACACACAGGTTCCCACAGCATGTTTTTATCCAGCAGAAAGAAAAATTACGCAACTTCCAACAGCCACTCTTCATCTGAGACATGACATCTGTGTATACCAAATCCTCCTAAATCCCCAGCCCAAAAGAAGTTGGTGATCCGACCTCACTGAGTCTCATGGCCACTGTTCAAACCACAACAGCCCACTTTTTACTTTTAAATCTAAAGTGCAGTTTCAGACACTTGGGTTTATTTTTGTTTTGATACAGAAGCGTCTATCTGAAGTGAGTTTATGCCAGTGACAACTGAATCATGGTTGTGGGGGCAGTTTCTTCATACAGAAACAGATTGGTAGACGTTACCCTTCCAAAACACTGTCTTTGTGAATGCGACATCTCAGGACATCAATTAGGCAACGTTCTACTTTAGCTACTTGGAAGACTGTATTTAGGATGAGCTCCTTTCCTCCCCCTCCCAACAAGCCCATTAAGTATCTGATCTGCAAACCCTTGTACATACAAGAGAGTTACTTGCTCAAGTATTTTTTATGCAAGGTTTTCAAGAGCACTCTGAATTTAAAAGTAGCGTTTTGTTCTCCAGAGCAGCCCTGTGCCGAAAGGCCACTCTCACAAAAGCTGCATCAGGTCTGCCTGCAGCATTAACACACATGCTACGTATATGAATTAAGTGTCACTGGAACAGTCACTGAGATGACTGCAGCCTGTGCTCGCCTCCTTCACATATCTACTCATCTAAACACAGGGCTGTATTTCAATGAGCGAGCCCATATAGACACAGTAACATTGAGATAAGGCTCCACAGTGAGTATCTGCAGGTGCCTTCATTAAAGCAACAAAACCCCCCACTAGTGCACCCACAAAAAAAAAAGTAAGTGCCAGAAATACAATGCTGCTTTTGGGATTTCAGATGCCAAGCAAAGAAATTCAAACACCCAGGTGGAAGAGTTAAGAGAACAGCAGTCCCTCTCCCCCAGCATTTCAGTTACCCTGCAGATCTTCACATTCTCATGCCGATCTGCAATACCCATAAATGGGAAAATACCAAGTGCAGTCAAACCCTCAGCAGCGCTATTTCGTGAGAAAGCAGGAGGCATTCCTTTTGCACCCGGCTGGGTGCCTGAGCAGAAAGCTTACCCCATCTGGTAGTGCCCTCCAGCATACAGCACTCACAAACTCATTTGTGTCATCTTCTTTCCGGTCCTTGTCCAGGACACTTTTGACTGTATCAAACTTGAATGTCAGCAGTGTCTTTGAGAGGCCCTTATAGTACAGGTAAAGGGAATTATTTTCACTTCCTAGAAATAAAAAAAATAAATATACAAGATTAGGTTCTGGTAGCAGGAACAGAAATAAGGCTTCTTAGCACTTTCATAGTTTAAGACGAGACCAGACATTTCCTCCTTGTAGTTATCATCATGCTCATGGTGCCTTGGCAACTGGCAGTGCTCCACACCAAACTTTCACGATGCTTAATAATAGGACCAGGTTTTATTACAAGACAACTGCAGTATGCAGCGCACTTGCAAAACATACAGGATCCCAACTGTCCCCTGTAACTTCCTTAGGGCAGAGCATTTTGAGCAGAGCATCTATGCTACCACATGAAACACCACTACACCCAGCCTGCTCAGCATTACAGCTCTAAGGCAGGTAGCACTGTCACAGTTTTGCTTGCTGTAATCAAGTATGACAGTTTGGTCTGTGGAGGTTTAAGTAAGAGAGACTACACAGTGTGCAGGCTTTATTTAGAAATCCATCCCAATTTCTGCCTTGCAAGCTGTACAGAGATCAGAGAATACACAACCTAAGGTCCTCCCTTCAGTGCTGGCACAGCTGTCCTGCTCATCCCACAGCTATCAGCCTGTCACTGCTTTCCCACCAAGACCTGTGGATTTACAGAGATTTAACAGTCCAACTGAAGCAGTGAAAGGACAAAAACAGCCAAAGGGGTAACTGCTTCAGGATGATTCAGTCTTTTCATCCAAAGCTGTTCACAATGAGGGCGTTATTGCTTGCCATGCAGAATGCTGTGCTAAGTGACGAGTACAGGACCCTCATGTGGTCCAGGCTACTGCCCTTCCTTAGAAAGATGTGGGAGGATGTGTCAGTTGATGAACTCCAAAGACGTAAGTCATATCAACAACAACTACATTAGTAGCTGATTTTTGGTGACAGCAAGTCTGAATCATCATATACAAAAAACTCACTGGAAACAAGGAGGAAACCAGCTACAGACCCCCTTAGGTCAGGGCTCCTTACGCCATTCCCTGGGAAGGGAAGGAGGGTGGAAGTTCAGAATAATCCTCTATTAAAAAGCCCATGCAGCTACGTAGCACAACTGCTGGTGTGCTTTGCAACTGGAGTCACCAGCTCCGAGGAGTCCCATTAGCATTTGTCAGGATGGCTGCTCTACTCACCACAGGCAATGTAGTCTCCGTTGGATGCAAGCCCTACAAAATTCTTCTCGTTGATGTGACCCTTGAAGGAGCGCAAGCAGTGAGGCTTCCCTACATTCCACAGCTTCAGCTGACTGTCTGTTGACCTGAAAACAATACCTAAAGTTACCCTGCTGCCATATGACAGGAACTCCTCGTTTGCAACCTTGCTCCTTAACACCCTACTTGCAATGTAAATGTAGGAAGTCTTAGTGCGCTCCAGGAGGTTTATCCCACTTTCGATCATAAGCAACTCAGCTTGAGCTCGGAAAAGTATCACGTTATTTTAGAAGCCTATCAAAACGCATTATATATCCATGAAAAAACTTCCCCGAGGTATTACTCTCCCTTTCTCCTATCAATTGCAGAGTCCTCCACCACACTATGCAGCCTTTGGGCCATCGCTGCCTCCTCCAGATCCTCGACACACTGAATAATTTTTATTTTTTTAAACCTCTACAGCATGGACAAAATCTGTTCCCTTCTTTGTGCCAGTGCAAATCTCATTCATGCCTTTACAGGACTTGGGTAGGAAGCAGTCTCCTCCCTCTCCAGCTGCCCTGAAAGCATGTTCTCCTCCTCCTGCCCAAAACCAAGCAGCAGCATATAGAAACCTATGGGGACTCAGAGTTGCTATTAGCATTAAATTGATGTGGTTTTCTCGTAATTGAGACTGCATGGATACAGATCTCAAACTTCCATTTTTTTCACCTTGGCAGCAAAGCTAAATATTACTTTTAAAAATATACAAACTCTGTTGGGATTAAATCAAAACTGATGTTTTCCATTGTTCCCCCACATGCAAACATACCTGTCTTCAAAATGTTTTTCTATTTACTGTGAGCAAACATTTTCCCTTTGACAAAAGAAAGGAGGTGGAAGTAGTCTCCTCTGCCTGGCAGAGCTCAACTGAAACAGGAAGATCCGAGGTTTCCAGAAGATATAGGATTAATTTCTTCCCCCAAACCTGAGGGGACACAAGCCTCTCTTACTTCACAGGCGTTATTCTTTAGCAGTCACCACGCTCTGATATTCTGGCACTTAGTGACATATGGCGATATGCTCCACAGTAAGGGAACAAACAGTGATGTGATGGGACCGGAGCCCTGTGAAGCCACCCTTGAGGAAAGGGGTAGTGCTATTCTGATCTTAAATCTGAGAGAGATTGGGAGCAGGACCTGTCAGCCTCCTGGGTGTGAGGGAGGGGAGGCAGGCAACGCTCCCCTCACACAGGTCATATCACCCAACCTTGCTGCTTTCTGAATATTTAGAGTTGGAGGGAAAACAGCCCCACCCGATATCCATCAAATATTACCAACGACATAAGACATTAGCCCTGCACCAATGTCACATTTACCTAAAAATACAGCACAAAAGAGGAGAGATGCACCTCATGCTATACTGCAAAAACCTTATCTCAGTCCTCAATGACAGCTGGAATGACAAAGGAGCTGCAGCAAGATTCGTTAGTCACTTGCAATAATAGTATGAGGTCAGATGAGAATGCAGGTATGAACTTTGTAATACTGTGACTTAAGCAGGAGTGCATTCCTCATCCCAGGTCTTGACCAGGGGGGCCTAAGCCAGAGTATTCAGCTTCTTTGCCTGATGCTTGTTCCACATCCATCTCTGCCCTACACTGCTGCTCACTCCCCCTTTCACTCTCTTGTCATTACCATCACTGTAGCAGCATAGCTTATAGAAAGGGCAAAAAGGTACACACTACTGCTGTTTTGGCCCACAAGTACAGGGAGGTGCTTTCTGTGCTATTATGGCAGCTGTATTTTTAAAACGTTGCTTTTAAAAGCTTGAGAGTTGCCTGGAAACTAAACTTTTCTGAAGGCAGGGTAAAGCAGCAATAGACTAATCCCTGGTCTACAAGCTGTCAGATTCCTGTGACAGCTTCTGCTATTAGCTAACCCATCAAGAAGACCTCATCTATATAGGCACTTAACCTCTATATTTTAATAGCATACATTCTAGCTATCTTCATTAAAATAAAAACACTTAAAGTCTATTACAAATGGAATGCTTTTACTGGTAACAAGTTTCCATCAAGCTCTAGCCATGTTTGCACTGCTTAGGATAAGCATGCCATAAAAGAACACAGTTATCCGCCACTGGACCGCAAGGAGAGGAAAAGGCTATTGATCCTGCTGGTGTTACACTGCTCTTCTGGTTTCATACCCTTTCCAAAAAAATATCATGGATGGGCTGCTCTGTTAAATATGTCTCTCTGTAAATCAGCACTGCAATCAATGTGTTGTGCTAAATACCAGGCATTTCTGAACACTCTTGAGGTCAAAACCTAGCTCTACAAGGCAAAGTAAATCAATGCAATCTATAAAACAGCTTCAGCTAGAAATCTAGAGAACCCGAATATACGTATAATTTTTTCTTAAAAGGAATCAGTGCTTGATTTTTGGGAATCACTATTGCTGTCTCCTCTCCTCAATTTGCAAAAGACATGAAAAATAATCCGTTCTCTCCAACATTTCTTTCTGTTCACGTAGAAAAAGATAGGTGAACCCTCCAGTTAGTCCCCTCACCCTGTTGTCACCTGTCCAAGTCGGACAGCTCTATCGATATTCCTCCCAGGACTGTGGGATAAGCTTTCTCAGATGGTTGGCTCAAGCAGGACAGGGCCATTCTGTCCTGAAACATCCCATAGATGATGCCTCACTTGGGCATAGCTGTAAAACATTCCCAGCCTCCTCCTGCTTTTATTAAACACTTCCTTCTTACCCAGATCTTGTTCAAAGCATTACATTTAATTTTCACTGTGTTCTAGGTATGAATTTTCACCCTTATAGACTTATATTGTTGATGGAAATAAGAACAGAGGAGCTGATTAAATATAAACAGTACCAGAAGCCACCAGGGAATCTTCCATCACACAGCTCAGCTCAGAGTAACTCAGCAGCAGCCTGAATACACCTTAAAATGCTCTGCTTTGGCTCCAGGCTTCTAGAGCAAACTGTGTGAAACCATGGGACAGAGCCAAGCTGGATAATCACTGGCTTGGTACAAGGCAGCAGGCAAACTTTCTGGGACTAGATCTACCCCTATGATCCATCCCTGCTGCCCTTGGCTGTTACGCACAAGTGTGTTGAGATCAGAGATTCCCCCTGCAGCCCCCCAAGGTTGCTTGCATTTTCCCCACCATGTAAGAGGGGCTCACCTCTGGTTTATTGAAGAAGCTTGTAGCCAGTCATTCAAACCTTTCCCTATGTGATCTGACAGACACACTCATTCCCACATGATTGAAAACCCACCTAGAACTGAGGCAGCCACATCTGGCTTTGGGGCAGACACATCTGGCCACATAACTGAACAGAAGCTGTACAATATTATTCTTCAGGGCCTCCACAGCAGACCTTATGGTCTACCCTGGCTGAAAAGCTGCACGCCATTAGGACCACAAAACACAACTTCTCCTTGTCTACTTTTTAACTCAAGTATGATCCTAAAAAGGGCCTTCACAGAGCAGATTAATAAATTACCAGAGAACAGATCAGTCAGTCCTACTAGAGTTGCTTTCAGGCTGCGGCTAAACCTCCTCTTCAGACATAGCAGTACCATTTGATCACTTCTGTCACTAATCAGCTGTGTTTTACTGCACATTACTATCCTCAGGGCTCTGCCAGCAGCCTTCTCTACAGCTCCTGGTCAGGAGCATCCTCAGCACACACCTGCAGCTTCCCAAAGTCGGGGCTTGTGGTCGGGGAGCAGCTTCTAGTTGTCTTTGTATTCCTCTTAAGCATTTTAGCTCCACAGGACAGAGCAGAGCCAAGTGACACCAGGAATGAATTTCTGTCTTAGAAAAAAGCAACTATCTGCTTCCCAAAAGCACAGCAGCTAGCAAGCACACCCACCCACGCAGGTGAACTTGCACGACAGCCCTGAAGAGTGCCAGAAAGCAAGGGCTACAAAGTTTTTAGCCTACATAAAAGGCAATACTTACGCAGAGACTATTTCTTCCCCACTCACAAATTTTGCGTAGGAGACTGCCTTGCGATGCCCTTTGAACACCATGATTGGCTGCTTAGTGTTGCGAAGATCATAGTAGTGAACACAGTGATCTGGAGACGAGAAAGAAAAGGGGCAAAATTCAATCAGTTGGGAAGGATGCACGAGACCTCTAATAGTCTGCTCACAATAAAAGTCCTGCCTGCAGCTTCCACATCTCACTTAAAGCCTCATCTAGGATAAAACCAGTCTGCGCCATAGCAAAGGAACGTTTAAGCAGGCTTCTTAAAACAGCCCCCAAAATTCATCCAGAAGGGTCCAAGCAGCCTTTCAAAGAGACAGCGAGGGAAAAAGGTGCATCCACATGTGCATGCACATACACACGTCCTCCCACAAAACACATTTGGCCCGTGTGCAAGCCAGCAGCTAAAAGGACTCTCGCCTCTCCTGCCTGCCTTCTTGGCTCCCTGCCTGGCCACTCCAATTGCCATTTCTAATTCCCTGCACCCCTTCTCCTTCTTCAAGCTGTTACCTCTTGGAAAACTGTTAGAGAACTCGAGGCTAAAAACTCAGTCTGTCTGCTACTTAATTTGGATCATGGAAAATGGGGATTAAATCCCATGCTTACTCTAAATGGATAACCTCCATACTTTGGGGTTTTTTTGCTTTTTTCCTTTGACTTTATTACCAATCAAGAGAGAATTAGGTTTCTGCTAGTGAGAGAACACACTAAATTCCAGTTCTTCTTAAGGTTTAATTCACAGATGTGCTGCAGTGCCACAACCACATAAAGGGGATCACAACAGAATTAGGGACACATTTTATCTTCTGCACAACTAAATGTCAATTCCCAAGAAAACAGAAAAATAAGAATAGAAAACCCCATGAGACCCAAGCCCCAACCCCCCCCAGCACTCTTTCCAGCTCAACAAGGTTAATAAGCTTCTCCCTTCCCGACTTTCAACTAATGTTGAACTTCATTTAATTATCCCCTGCTATTCTGGAAGCACAGGGACGGAAGGCCACACACACGCAAGGAAACTGAGCTGGACGCCTTTCTCACCAAGCAACTTGTGACACCCAGACGTCAGCTGAAAACTGCTCTGACCCTCCTCCCACTGAAATAACACCCCACCAATGGAAGTTTATCACAAAGATTACACAGAAATGAATTTAAATGCCAATAGCTACCGTTATTTTTGTATTTGCACAGCATTTTAAAGCAGGGCTCTCAGCTGTACAAACACCCAGCTGTCTCAAAATCCCATGTGGTTTGAGAGATAACCGGATTTACATCGCTCAGGCTACAGCAACTGCCATCAGACTAGCAAGGGTAGCTTCTCCCCTGTATTAACAGGCTAATTGGTGGCTGTGACAGGACCAGGGGGCTGTGTCAGAAACACCTTCAGTAAAACAAGGCAAGTAGGCAAGTTGCCTTCCCCTCTAACTGCTTCCAGCATCTTGCTCTCTACATAAGATGGGATCAGAGACTTCTCCAGTAAGAGGTTTCTGGCTCTCTCCCTCCTTGCCGTGTAAAAGCAGACACTCCAAGCAGCCACACCAAGTTTTCTCCACTACTTACACCAAACTGTCAAATTACCCCAACATGTTGAAACCCAGCAGCTATTGTACCCATTACTGCTAGCACTGAAATGCTGGAAAGTGCTGTACCCCCAAGCACTCTTTCTAACACTCCTGTTTCTTCCACCTCTGAAATATTAATCCTCCGAGCAGCCAACACTTATCAACCAAAATCTCAGTGTGTTCCTACCATGTAGGTATTTTAATTAGCTTTAGAACAAGATGATATTGCAACAGGCTTATTCAATAAAGGGGTTAATTTTCAAAGGGACTTTGAATTAAACATTAACACTCCTTTAACAAGATTTGGGTAGCCTGGTCCCTTCCACCTCTCTGAAAGCTGGAGCCAAAAAACTCCACATTTTCTCAACTGGCCAGCAGACCTGCTGCAGGAACTACGAAACAGTTAACTGGCAACTGTTATTTTAATGAGCAGAATGATTCTAGGAGGGCTTTCTGTTAGGAGCCAGTTAGTGGATAAGCCTTTCAAGTCTATTTTTGCTTACAGTTTCACCCTCCTCTCCAGCTGGCCCATCAGTAGGATACCTTTTGAGCACCAGATTTTATCCTTCAGAGGGTGGCTGGGAAAGGGGTACCTGTGGATGGCTGCTGCGAGCAGCTGGAGCAATGTGGAGAGGAAAGAGCCATAGCAGGAAAGACAAGTCCGTTTGAAGAGCAGAGACACGAAGTGCATTCACCTTCTAAATATCGCAACAAACAGCTCGAAGCCTGCCGGCATCTGGCCCCAACACCGCATGTGCCTCTCGGCTCCGGCAGGGCAATCAATCACTGTCTGCTCTGATCACAATGAGTCCGAGGGAATGAGCAAGGCCAGTGGGTTCTAAAATTAGCCACTTAATTATTAATTGATTATTTCAGCAGCCAAAGTGTTGGTGCCCAATTGAGGTATTTTTTTAATTCAATTGAGGCAGCTATTTTTAAGTAGATATATGAAGACAAATGCTCACTGCATTCATTAAAATCAGAACAGGTGGTCATGTTTTACAATTAAAGAGATACTCTCTCTTGTAGGCCATATGGACTTTCCGAAAACATGATAAAAATGCCATCTGCTGAGGAGGCAGAGAGCCCAAAAACGAAGCTAAATGAGAAAAATACAACTCCCAGGTACCCTGGCAGCAGCCTCGCCTGGTAGAGTTTGATGAGCTGAAATTGTCTGTGATGGGCAGCATCCCAGGCATGCCAGCAGGTCCAAGGCAAGGTGGCAGGGTGCTCTGGGAAGCTCAGAAAATGAATTAGTCCTAAGAGGCAGATGAAGGTAAGGAAAATAGAGTGGGCATTGAGGGGAATCAAACACTTCTCGAACTCTGCAAGAGCCCATAAGCTCATTCAGCATCCCACCACTGGCTCCTGCCCTCGGCATCCCTGGGAGTCCACGGAGCATACTCTACTGCTAACCAGTGATGCACAGAGGTATTTGCTTCTTGTTTTGCTCCTCAAACATGAGCATCGAAATATTCATTTAGCAATTTTTTTTGCAGCTCTACAGTTTCCACCCTGACCAGAAAACTCACTTAGAACAATCTCAACTTGGAAACAACATTTCCACAGTTAAAAGCCTCATGCCTTAACCAGCAGCAACAGCTCACTGCTTTACTTTTTCTTCTGTGTTCAGGCTTAATTGAAATATATATGAGATAATGGGAAAGAACATGTATATATACCATAACAAATTAAACACTCCGAAGCAATTCTCATCTAGTTCAATGTCACTGCAGAAGCTGAGCACAACGGAATTCTGCTGCTTTGCCTTCTGAATTCAAATGTTTGCTGGCAGGCCATATTTTATTATATATATATATATTTTTTTTAAGTGATCTCAGAAGGCAAAAAGGGCAGCTAAGCTCTACCACTGCTGCTGAGAGGTCTCTGACCACAAGCCTGAGTTTTTAAATAGTATTTTTCCAGAATGCTCAAGAACTGCTTACTTCCCTTAAGACGCTGCCACTTTCACCTTTGAGCCATCTAGTGACAGCTAATCAAGAATTCAGACTTTTCCAAACTTCTGAAAGATCTCACCACCTCTTCAGTAAATATAACCCACGTCAGCAAAGGATGGCATCCCTCATTGCTCAACAGCTCATAAATTCACAAGACTCCAGCCGTCAGGAACAGGGCAAAAGAGAAGGATGGTTCTGTGATGTACAAGTTGAAATGATCAGCACCTTCTTAGTCTCGATCCTTGGAATCGGCTTGTTGCAGGGGTGACGCAGCAAATGAACTGATGATGTGGTTACAGGACCTTAGGAAATCAGGTTAAATAATTCTAAAAGAAGGGAGCTGGGAATTGCTAATAGAGCATCCTAGGTAATTTCAGAGTTGTTCAGAAAGATGGAATTGCTCCTGGATTTTTGGTTGTTTAAACAAAAAACAAACAAAAAAGGCAAAGTCTGCTTTTGCCAAAAGTGATTTTCCTTACACTTAGATTTGTTAATAAAATTCACAAAACAGCTGTTGCTAGCAAGCTTTAGGTTCAACATCACCTACTGCAAAGCTCTTAATGTGTACTGACAAGCAGCAGCTCCAAAAAGAGTAGGCAAGGGTTAGGAAAGAGCATCACACAGCAGCAGTTTATCTTTCACGGGGTACCTGTACGTGCAGGGTAGCAACACACTGAAACCAAAGAGCAGAGCAATCCAGCTCTGCAGGTACCCAGCAATTCCAAGTAACATTCATCTTCCAGGGCACGTGCTTCACCCACCTTCACACGAACATTAACCAGCATGAGCTAACTCACAAGACTGCCCCCAGGCTTTTTGCAACCAGTAACCACTTGCTCGAAGGGATATCAAGCCAAGGACAGCAAAACAAAAATTTACTTGCAATGCAACAGTTTTATATTCAATTGATGTAACGACTAGAAAGCCCCAAGAGCTGCATACAAAGGTTCTGTGGCTCTCCTCTGGTAAACTGAGTTGCTGGAGAATCAATGACCATTTTTCTTATTTCAATCATTTAAAAACGTGTTATTTCTCAACTGTTCAATATTTAGATTATTGATCCATTCAAAAAATAAGTAATTTACATTACTCAGATTTTTAAGTGCTTATAGACTTGACACTATAAGTGGTGCTTGCTGCTACACGTCAGATGACTGTTACAGCCAAGAAGATGCCCATATTCAAAACCAAAGTTGTAGGGTAGGGAGCCAGATGTTAATTAAGTGGTCTGTTAGAAGTCTTCTGTTATCAAAGCACATTTTGGACTTTTTTTTTTTTTTTTTTAAATAAAAGAGATCTTCAATACCAAACTCAGGGGACAAATTAATTTCATATATTAATGCTCTGGCTACAGCCTGCAGTCCTGCATGCCTCGTGCTACAGATGTTTTACTGAAACAGAAACCCAGGCTAGAGTGTAACCTTTAATGTGTTTCTCTTGCGCTTCTTTGACCACGATGATCTGATTTGTTGCATCCAGTAACTCATATCCTCAGCTGATGATTCCCTCAGTTTCATCTATTTTCCTCCATATGAACTTCAAGCTTGGATCAAGGCTGCCTGTTTTCACCAGTGAAACTCTGTACATCCGTAGTAAGAATAACAGACATTTATAGTCTGAGGGGTGTATTTAAATGACTTGTTCAACAAGATTTACACTGAGTCAGAGCAAATTTGGTGCAAGATACACCTGCCTGCCTCAATTAGGTTATCCTGAAGAAACTAAAAGAGTAACAAAATAAAAGGGCACAAAAAAAGTCCATAGAATACCTTTAGTCAGAAAGAAAGATGAGATGCATGATTTTTGTGGAGGTTGATTCCATTTCTGCTTTCACTGGTTAAAAAAAATTATTTCAGAGATCCTGAAGGAAGCTCCCATTGATCAATACATACTGAAGGGCTTCGCTGAAATCCAATTATTTATATTTAAACATCTACCAACAGAAATTGATCTTTCCTTTCACTTGCTTCTCCTCTTTATACCAAGCGTAAGCAAGATTACTCAGCGCACAGAGTGGACAGAATGAAGCCTTCAAAGCTACCTAGAATTGTATCTAGGCAACTTGTTTAGCAGAAAAATATAATCATATCCTTATGCCTTCAAGTGTCCAGAGCCCAGGGGTTCAAACCAAAGCTTGTGTTTCAAGTGTCTCTGGGTGAAAGGAAAGAGTACACATTGTCATTCCCTTAAAAAGGCATGCCATGAAGGAGAGGGCAAGCCACCTTAATGAATTTTTGTTGAACACAGATAAATAAGCAGTAGAAGAACAGAACTTTAACATCAAGATGGGTTAACCAAAAATCTCTTTTTCAGCCAGATGTGGTGTGATTTCTTGCTATAAAAAGAAAGTTTGCATTGTCAGAGGTAAAGCCTTTGGCTAGACTAAAAATGGAAACAGAATTAGTAAGCTCACATGCAACCTCAGTTTTCACTGTTAAAAACTTTTCTTCTTCCATTAGTGAGGAGAAAGAAGGAGATAAAAAGGGACAACAGCTTGATTTAAAAATAAACTCAAATCAACAGCAGTACACTGTACTACAGTGTACTGTATTGCAGTACACCAAAGATGACTTGGCACATTAGATGCCTCGGTCCTTACAGAAACCTCAACAAGGGCTAGGTAAACAAGTGCTGCTCTTTCTCAAAAGCCTGAGAGAAGACAGACAGCTGCTATCAGAACCCAAACCTTGAAGACAAAACACTTTAAAATAGATTTCCTTTAATTTGAGAGGAGACATACAAAAGCCTCAGCACTCTCTTGACCTCGAAGCCATCTAACAAGCTGCATACTTACTTACAGACTAACTAAAAAGCTATTACTAAGGAAACGGAACCTCTCCAGTAGATCTTCTACATACCTCCACACCAGGAAACAGAGCCTACCCACAAAGGCAGTGATACCATCAAAGGCTGGTCAAAAGACAACTCAGGATTTAATTATGAGGAAGCCCAAACTGAAACTTAATCCTACGCAGAGTGCAGCTTTTGTTTGAAATCCATTTTTGCTCAAGGGCCCTGAAAGTCAACGTAAACTGGAAGGGACCTCTGGAATCCAGCCAGTCTGACTTCCCACTCAAGGAAGGGACAACTACAAAGTTGGATTCAACTTCGAAGTTAAATAAGTGTGTTCAAGGGTCCTACTCAGTCAAGCTCTAGGCTTTTCCAAAGAAAAAAGAGTCTGTAAACTCTTCCCTCATCTTAGCTGCCTTGAAAAGTGCTCTCATGTCAAAGTATTAGGGAGAAATTTTTTTTAATCCATATTTGCTTAAGCTATTTGCTATTGATATAAGAAAGGAAAGGCATTAGCCCACCGCTCAGCACTACAGCATTAATGTTTAGACTGTGTTTTCCTGCACAAGCTTCTGGCTTCTCAGATGTTTCAGGTTTTGCCTGCCTCCGCCCACATGACAGGGGTGGCATGAAGCACTGCCATACAACCTTAGTTCTCCTTTAATTCTTTTTTTTTTTTTTTTTCTTACTAGTAAAAAAGAAAATGGAGAACCGCTGAACTTTAACTGCTGCCAGGCCTCCAATACCAAACAGCAGCACTTGGAGATCTTCATGTGACTGAGGCAGCTTTGTTCAAAAGTTTAGAGTGCAGATTAGCTGAAGTTTGAACATCCATATGTGGGTCTTGCTCTGGAAAGAAGACTGGGGACATACGACAGTTGAAGACTCCAACTTTGGGAATAATTCAACTCAACAGGACAGGTCAGCCTTCATGCAGGGACCACAAAAAAAAGACTATTTTTAATCTTGGGTCTCTTCCAGGGCAGAAGAGAGTGTAGAGTGGGGGAAAAAAGGGTCTTTATTATAGCAATAGAAATGCAAGGTGGCATTTGGGCATTCGACAGAGAACGGTGAGGAAGCCTTCCAGCCAATGAAATACTATAGACATTTATTTCACTTGACAAGAGTAATACCGGGATGGGATATGATCAGCGCAGGCTTTGGCCTATCACAAGCCATTTCAGGGAGAGAAGAGAGTGTGACAGTTTCTACTACATAAAGGAAATAGATGCTTTGGGAAAAGAGAAAAGACGACAACGCATTAGGGACAGGAAACAAAGTGGACTTGAATTCAAGCGAACAAAGCCCTGCACCAAAAATTAGCGCAAGAATTTTCTTAAGAAGAAATTAGATAATATCGACAACAGTGAGTTGACATCAGTGCCCTCTTTACAAACCATTTCCCTTACTGTAAGGAATGAGATTAAAAATGGGTTTGATACAGCCTGAAGCAAAAAACCTTTGACAGACAAAACTATCCAGAGCATTTTGCTGAAGAATGCAGTGTGCTGTTTTCCACTTGCAGCATGACAAATCACATGAGGAGGAGAGAGCAGAAATAAATCCATTTTACCCCAACAAACATCTCCCTGTAGAACACTGCACCGCAGGTAAAGCTAACTGATATATTTTTTTTTTCCTGCCTATACCTTCCGTTCAAAAAAACCCCCAATAAACCAGGAAAATTTTATCCCAACAGCCATTATTAAAGGCACATTAAAATGTTTGCTGGATATGGCTTTGTATTCACAATTTTCTGTTCCAGCAGAAATTGCAAGTACTTTGTTTCTATAACTAAGACAAAAAAACCCATTTGATGTATTTGCTTTTTCCTCTTCTTTTTACTTACAGTTCACTTTGCAGTAAAGGAACAGTTTTTCCCTGAATAACCATTTTCTGTTGCCCTGGGGGAATCTCAGCAATCTTTTCTAGAAGCAACACTCTGGTCCACAGCAGCGAACTGGAACAAAGCCCTTATTTTGTATTTCATGCGTGTGCCTAAGATGATTTGGGATGCGGTACTTCATTCATGTTTGCTATCGGAGTTCCGCCTAGACAAGTGGTCTCACACCGTTGTACCAGGCTCCCAGGGAGCTCCCGCACACCATGGCTTCATAGGTGTCAAACATTCAACAGCCACCCAAAAAGGGACTGAACTTTGGAAAAGCATTCAATAGATGTTTTCCCTGCAGGTCAAAGCCTCCCCCATGTCCTCTTCCCTTACACCATGCTCTGAAGACTATACAATATTAAGCAAGGTCTGTATAATTTATTTTGCTGGGGGCAAAATCTTAAAAAACAAAAACCCCACCCAATCTTTTAAGTGAGGAAGTCACAGAGCCCGTGATGTTAGCAAGGAGATGAAAGAAAGTTTCTGAAGCAAAGAAAGGCACATGGGTATTTGGGGATGACAACTCAATCTCATTTTCCTACACTGCAATACAGATGATTGGCAATAGCCTCCAAAAATTGTATTTAGGGAATCCAATACAAATCCAGCCTCCAAAAGAATCATATTTAGAGAATCCAACACAAATCCAGCTCTGGTTTTCATTTAAATGAAGGAAGAGCACAGCTTTGAGAAGAAGGAGAATGCCTAACAGTGTTCTGTTTAGCAGATTGGATGACAAAGGAAGCAACATGAGAAAAGTCCACTCCATGAAAACGGAATTAAAGACAGCTGACGTTAGATTAAACACATCTGGTAGTCTCAGTTTAATCTCTGGCAAAACCAACAGCACAATAAGCACCTTCTACCTCTCCTCCAACCAAGAAAAGGCTCAGGGATGTGACAGCAGAGGGTTTCAGGTTAGCACTTGAAATATTTTGACAGTGCTCTGCAGGGAAGACTATACCCTGCTTCAGCCAGTGATTTTCATCTCTTACTAACAGCAAATGTACTTTTTTTTTTTTAAATGTATATCAACACTAGCATTTCACTAAAGATCTATATCTCCCTCTGCTGAACAGATGAAGGGAACAGCAGCCTTGACAGGAACTGCCAACTGGGTTTTTAACCTTTGTATTCGACAGATTCCCTATGGCTCGAAGTTACAGATGACATTTGCTGGGTTATGGATAATGGTCTTTACACACTGAGGACATTTTTTACTGACTTGTCTAAAGCTTTTGACACAGCAGCCCATAAAACCTCCACCCTAAATAACTTGTCTCATATTAAAAAGAGAAGGAGGAGACATAACACATTAGAGATCTTAATCAGTTGAGAAAAGGGCTCTGATGGGTGGGGGAAGCAAAACAGATTTCTCTAGAACTCCTTTGAAACTTTGACCTTTATGGTTTTAAAGAGCTACAGAGATTTCTCACAGGAATAAGGGATAGCTGGTCTTTGTGCAATTCAAAGATTGCCTTCTGTCATACTGCTGGAGAAACAAAATATTCAGTACACATAAGGAAGATTTACTCATGTTACAAAACCAATGAAGACAATAGCAGTAACAACCTGCAGATTTTGGAAGAATTCATCCTTTATGTCTGAAAGACAAAAAATAATTATGTACTGTTCAGACTCTTAATCCAACTTCCCTCCTTGACTATGTAACATGCAACTCTACATGCACTAGTGCACATAGGCCAATGTCCAAAATGAGTTTTAATACACCCAGAACATGTGAAGAACAGTCATTTTATAGTAAAAGGTGCTTCAACCCATGCTGTCTAAAAAGGGGCTACATCTCTGAAGATCTGAAAGTCCTCACATGAGCACCAGGGGTCTTACTTGTACAATGGCTGTTGGAAACACCAACACTGTGTTGGACAAAACAGCTTTAAGGGTTTTGTCATATCAGCAAACATCATACAAAAAGAACCAAACAGGTTTCAGAGCAGTCAAAGTGGCTCTAGGGAAAGAGCAGGCTGCTGCCATATGCATTACAATATGCAGTTGAGGGCCTGAGTTTGCCAAATTATCAGTCAAATCCGATTTTGGTCCAGAACTACATTTTACTTCAGTAGCCTGAATAGACATAAGCCTTCTTTCACTAGGTTCTGGAGATGGTGGTCCGATTCATTAGCTAAACTGCCCTCAAAGCAGACTCCACTGGAAGAGATGATGGATATTAAATATAGTGCCACAATCACTAATATTCAAGCTTCAGATAAGAATGTTTAAACCAAACCCCCAAATGTATGGTGGATTATGCAGACAAGGAAATAAGCACAGGAAAGCACATGATGATACACAGGTACCCAATGTGGAAAAGAAGCAATGTACACTCTAGCTAGGCAATGAAATAAGTCACGTGAAGAGTGACTAGATTTGTACACACATCTACAGTCTTAATTTTTATCATCTTCTTGAGATTCAAATGGCTAACATGGCCTCCGTAGAGGAACCTAGCCCAAATGTTCAAAAACTCTTCTCTTAAAAACTCATGCAATGCTTACATGCTCAGATACTATGAAAAGATGCCTTCAAAATGAGAGCCCACACTGCATTCCCAAGTTACAGATTTTCCTATGCAATGTGGCAATCTTCACCACTTTGTATGGAAAAAGTAGTGTGTTATAAAAGTCCAAATGTGCACAGTACCCAAATAAAAGGCTGGAACAGTTAATCTACACAGCAGTCTGAAAAGGAGATAACACAGGAAGCCATTACAAAGGATGTCATTCCAATGAGCAATTCCTTTAAACTATCTACCAGAAAAACTGCAGCTTTGGAAACTGCAGAGGTTGGAAAGGATTAAACTAAGGGATACAGCAACAGCTAGTAGCAAGAGCAATTTGGCATTCTGAGGAAAAGATGAATCTTGGAATTGCCTATCTGATCCTGAATTTCAAGGCTCATTTCAATTTTAATTTGAATTTTGTAACATTGACTAAATGACTTCTACGCCAGTCGTAAGACAAAATGTTCAGGAAAAGAATATTTAAGCAAACAATTAGCACGCTCATTTCTGCTAGTGACAGATACATCCTTTTCTCCAGAAAATCAAATGGAGCTTTTCAAATTCATTTTATTGGTTCACTTGTTACTGAAGTGTGACGACCTCTGAGATAAAGCTAGGAAACTCCCAATAGGTCTCTCTATTGTTACTCACTATTCATTGCAAACGCTTTATCCAAAACAAGTCAGGGGCTACTTTTTCTGTGCAAGTAAAGAACTTATATAAGCTTTTAAACTCTGAAGATTATGTGAAATTTGCACATGCAACATGCCTTGCACACCTATGAATGGTTTCATGTCCCTTCACGGTTTCCTAGGAAGCAGCTGCAGCAGCGCAGGAAGACACTGTACAGTGCCTGGCTGATCTGGTAGCATCTCTGATGTGTAGATACAGGCAAGTCAGCTTTGCTGCAAAAATCGTAGGTTTAAATAACATGGCATAGCTGCAGCTCTCCTGATTGTCAGTCCTGAGCAGAAGCAGAATATGATCTACCTACCAGTACTTTACCTACCAGTGCCAGAAAGATTGTCTTCACCAGGACAGCAGAAGGTATGGTTTGATATTTAACTTTCATTTACATCCCAGCATCCATGAAGAGGGATAATTTTAAGTCAAACCTTCAAGATGGTGTTCTAACCTAAACAATCCCACTAAGCTCAGTGCTTCCCCCGCAATAAGTACTGTCGGGACAGAAATATGATCACAACCACACTCGTGAAAAATAGATTCCTCCAAACGACCCTCAACTGACTGAAGTGCTGTAGATGCTTTCAAAGGTTACAACAAATGAAACCTTTGCAGTGGAGTTCTGGAATGAGTTTAAATAAGGTGACAAGTGCGCGCTTCCAAAACATGGACCCTGTCCCCTACTTCACCTGCCAATAGCCTCAGAGGTCATGGACTAGAGGAAGATTATCGAATACCCACAAAAAGAAAAGACACCCTGCAGGTAAAGTCCAATACAAGTAACGGGCAAGTCCTGGACTGCTGCATGCCATACCGCTTTCATAAAGGGTGAATTTTGAGCACTGCTGTGAACTTTTCCACAGGCGTGAAAGAAATGCCTAACCTTTGTGCCTTTGAATACTGTGCTGAATTCATATGCTGAAGGTAATCTTGTAGCTTAAGCCCAAAGAAGCTGCCTAACTCCACCCTAAACATGTCATATATTCACACAAATAGATTCTTTCTGAGTCACTGCAGGCTTTCAATAGAGCAGAGTACTTACCCATGAGAATCTATTAAGGTAAGACCTTGCTTTCAGCTGGAAAACATTAATTCTCTTCCAAAAAGGCACACTACCTTTTTGGTCATTAATATCACATCATTCTTCTGAGCTGAGTGACAAGCCAGGCAAGTCACCCAGATCCGAGGCAGCACGAAAGGCTAGCTCTACAGAGAGATGTTTGGAAAAGAGAAATCACCGCTCCAGTTACTGCAGCAGGAAAATCAGTATTTCACTGGACAACGATGGTCTCCAAAGCGGTCCCGCTTGGATACCAGGTATAGTAGCAAAATTGAACGATGCTGATAAAGGAGCCACATGTGACCTTGACCTGTAAGTGCATCAAGGCAATGCAGAGATCTTAAGGGGTGGGTAAATAGTTGCAAATGAAAACAAAGCTGTTGACATAGCAACAGGAGTCCTTCAGTATGCTGGATGCTGTGGATCAGTATCGTTAGTTTTGCGGCCGTTCAACAATGAAAGAAAGGCGGCAGCCATCAAAGCCAGAATACGATGCCATTCTGTAATGCTGAAGATGGTGCACAGGAAAGATCTTTAAATAGCATGCAAAACCTGCTGGGGAAGGGCAAAACCATCTTCAAAGGAAAAGCACTTTCTTGGGATGTGTTCTTGCTCAGTGTCACTGTACAAGTCGGGAAGGGAGTAAGGAAGAGAGACAAAGCAGGCAAGAAAGGGGAGAAACCTTAGCACTAGGAGGAGACCTCACGTTCACTGAGGATTTGCCCTGTGTTAACTAATGCTAATCTTAATTCAGACTGCCAAAAGCCTGTCTGGGGCTGGCACTGGTGCTCTATGATCAGGGTATGAGCTGATCCAGAAAAAAGGCAATTCAGTTTTGGCCACACAATTGCCAGTATGAAGGAAGAGATGGAAAAGCAAAATCGGCAATGTTTAGGAGGGAGTATGGTATCCCCAATGCAGGTAGTCTCAAACTCTGAGGCTGTAAGTAGTAAAACCAACATAAATCAGCACTACCCCATGTTTTGCCTGCCCTGGTCACTTAATCTGAAGCGATACTGTCAAGAGTTTGTGACAATGCAGTGAAGCAGTTTAGGGACCTGATCAAGGTTAAAACTAACCTAGCAAAACCTTAAACTCTGACCACACTGCAGCTGTTCTGTTGCTTTCCTCTGCCCATCTGTACTTGTCCGCTGCTTCCACTTATTTTGTGAAGGTCCTAGAGAGCCGGTAGTCTCTCTGTCCTGCATCCCTGAGGAACCCCCTCTCATCCCCCAGTCCAACCCGCTAGATTTGTGGGTCCTACAGGGAAAAAATATAGCATGTGAGAAGATGATGCATCCAGTGTAAGAACTCTGGAATCTGAAGTTTTGATGACATGATCTCTGCATAATATATGGGAAATGAAAGGTCAGTGGTAGCTGCTGACAGTATTACAACATGCTGGGAATAAAGCATCGCTACTATCAATAGCTACACTTAGCTCACTAGGGTTAGCAGACAGTCTGATCTCACCCAGACTGCACAACTTGGACATTCAAGCTGCAAACTGCATGCATTTGCAGCCTTTTTTTTTTTTTTTTTTAAAGCCGGGAAACTGTACTGCTAGAAAATATATGGGTTGAGGGCATTAGTGCTATTGCCAAGGCAGAACAATAATAACTTCAGTCATGATTTATATAGCTAATTTCAGGATAAAACCCTATCTATTTTTAAAAAGAGGAAAAGACCACAAAATTACCTGATTTTGTATTCGGCAGTGATTACAGTTTATACTGCCCAATGTTTCAACTCAGTAAGCATGCAAATAGAATATTTTATTAAAGTAACAGACAAAGGGGATTTTTTTCTTTATGTGCCCTCTCCACTGCAACAGATTTTATCAGGCTGCAGCCAGACACACTAGCTTCCCTCTCACCTGAAGTGCCTGTCTGATTTTAAGAGAATTATTTCCCAAACCAAATACTCATTTCTCTCTTGTATAGGCTCTATTTCCAGGTTATTGCTCATTTGTTCTGTTTTAAGCTACCAAAATGATCTCTTGGTCATCTAAAAGCTTTCAGAGTGAAGAGCCCAGAAAAGAAACATATATGTCATCCATATTAGATGGTAATCCTGGGATTTGCTTCTATAGTGGCAACTAAAGCATGGTTTTCTATGGCATCTGAAGCCAACCCCGTTCCCTCTACTGAGAGTGGTCCATATGGAGGTACACAGTCTAACAACACTTTTGACCATGGCTACATCCAAAACAAAGCATCACAGCAACTCCTTCCATTATTACTACTTGCGTTTACAGAAACACAGAGGGTTTGACCAAGAAATCCACACAAATCCCAATTCCAACCCACATCATGTCCTCGTCAGGAGGCATTGTTCAAGGCAGTTGCTTCGTGTTCTCCTGCTGCTGCCAATAATGGGCAGGAACCTGCGGAGGAACTTGGCACAAGGGGGAAAGGGATGTTCTCCACAAAGGAGGAGCAGTACAATACGAACAGCAACAAGCAGTCTAGCAGAGTCAACATAGTCTCATCAGGGAGAAAAACACAGTCAAAGCTGCTGGTGCAATAACTCCCGTTTCGCTCACTGTGCCACAGGGTTTGCAGCCTGACCTTGCTTCAAAATCCATCACCACAGTTCTTCAGTACACTCCTTTTATTTGGCAATACAGTATGCAAACTGGGTCCAGGTGAAAATGCTTTTTTTAAACCAAGATCTCTGGGTTCAGGATTCCCTAGAGAGCCCTGAAGCTGCGGGTATGTGACTGTGGCTATCTACACAGCAGTATGGCTGAGGGACCCAGATGATGGCCAGGCTGCCATCACACTCAGCACCAGACATGCAGAAGTGACATCCCCACCCAAAAAGTGCCTGGTTTGAGAACCAGAGGCCCTCAGCAGATGAAGCCACACAAGGAACAAAAAGGCAATGAGACCATTTCAATAGGCTGCTGCATCAGCTCACAGAATTCATGCCATGTGTTGGCAGATCTCTATGCAACTTTTAAGTATCTTCCTTCCTATTTTTCTGTAAAAGGGAGTTCTTCTAAAATTGGAGAAAGTGATAGAAAGCACAAAGGTACCTCTCTGAATATCTTACCGGTGTACAATATGGCATCATGGGCAGAGGCAAACCAACAGTCAAGATATTACTAGCAAATGAGAAGGGATATGTAAACTGGAGACAGGGTAGAAAGGACTTTAAGGTAGCCATGCTATTTCTGTGGAGAATGCAAAGTGGGAATCAGCACAGAGATTCAGAGATGCTGATCTAGTTGAAGCATCTGATTAGGAAAACCCACTTCAAAGAGTCATTCTGAATAGATGCATGCAAGTGGACAAGATGCATTTGTCAAGGGCAAAGGAAAATGTTTCTTTAAGCCAGGTGTGAAAGAACAAGACCTTATGAAAAGGTGTTTCAGCTGTATAGATGGGTGGGAAAGACCCTCAAGAAAAAAAAACCCTGGAAATTAAAATTGAAAAAAATAATCATAATTTCAAAATATTAACACTGAAAAAATTTAGACTTGCAGTCAAAATTGCATTGCTAAAGCAAGTCATGCTAGCTTGCAAGCTATTCTGCATACAGAGGAGGGGGGGGAACTGAAACATGTATGTTTAATAATTTGGTATATTAAATCAATTTACTTCCTCCTTTTATCTCAAATTTTAAGTACCAATACTTTTGCCCTTCCCATTTCATCAATTGCTTATCTCAAAGTCTTAAACTATAAATATATATATACACACAGAAACATAGACACATATATAGCATTAAGTTCCATCAAATCAACAAGTAAAACAAGAGGGTATATACAGGAGCAGCACTTCTGCCTAAATACTGTACAAAACTGTGTTATGCATGCAATGCTAGGAAGTCTTGGCTCTCTCACTCAGTGATTTAGTCAATGGTAAGTAATTGAAGCAATTTTCAAAACTGAAAATCCTCTTAGCATGTGAACAAGCCAAGGCAGAGCTAGGACAGCTTTCTAAAGTTGTCCACTACACTAGTCACTGAATTGGTGTTTAGTGTTTTGAATTGCTTATCTTTATTCCTACTGTGGCGCAAACAGGAACGGCCAAGTCAGTGCACCCAATCCACCTTTTTTTTTTTTTTTTTAAAATACTACTCAAGAAACCCATCTTTGACTCTTCGTTTATTAATTTTATAGCCCATGTGACAAATCATGCTATTTAGAAGTTAGATTGCTTTTTCCATAGACTAAATGAAGTTATTAAACAACACTAGCTGAAACAGATGAAGGAGAAAAACCTTTGTCTCCATCATAACACATTAAACAGGACTGTTTTACTATATGGACTAAGTAGACAGTAACTAATTTCTTCACTCTGATTTTTTTTAGGAGTTCAGAAGGAACATCTTTCCAGACTCCAGTATTTCTTTTAATTTCATATGCCATTTTTCCACATGTATTTATGGCTGAAAGATCAATTAGAATTCCTTTGTAGGAAGCAATTCCCATCAGTTCAATTACTCTATGTAATTGTTTCAGCAATCATAGTTAAATATCCATTTTAATTTTTATTTAGTGACTCAATTACCGAGCATCAAGCAGATGTAAACACTTTTAAAATTTTATCTTCTCTCCCTCCTACGTCTTGTTCCCCAGTACAAGTACCATTTTACCCCTCAGCATTCTCTAAATCATAAAAATGCACACGTCATTTAAAACCTCCATATAACTCCTAGTGCTCGCTAACGCTTCTTTCCCAAACACACTTGTTGAATATGAGCCCATTGTAGTTTTTTTAGACCTGAGTGTAGGCGTAGAGACACTCCTATCTGCTTCCATCCCACGTGCCCTACTGCTCCAAAAGCCTTCATAGATTTAACTGTGCCTCATTCCCCTGCCTGCCTTTCAGGTGGAAAGGAATCCCAGTTACTGATTTATCAGGAGAATGCTGTTTCATGGTGCTTTTACATATCTATTTTAATCAGTGGCTGATCCATTTGAAGCTGGTGCTCTCACCTTTCCCTAGAGCTTTTTACAGATACCTCCTTCCATTCCAATGCTTCTAGTAGATATTGTAATTCAATTCTATTCTTGCATGTAATTCACTAAACTTCAGCAAGATGCCTGTCAAGCAAGTCAATATTTTACACTGCAACTTGAATCCATTTTTTGCAGTGTATCAAAATGCAAATTTATTTTTTCCTCCTAAGAGTCACAATCGAAGTAGAACCAGCCTTGAAATGGGAACACCTAAATGAAATGGCAAACCAGTGGTTGCAAGAATGATCAGCATATCTCCTGAAGTCCAGAGACAGCAAATGTCATCATAAGATCTAGTCAGAAGCGCATTAGAACTCCCCAAGGAGAAAGAAAATGCAGAGTTGGTTAAACATTTATAGGTATCTCCGAGTTTCAGTTGCTGCATGCATAGCATGATATAGTTTCCTCCCAAAGCAATACCCACTCTGCTCTCAAATCTTTGTACTATCACCAAGAACTATTTAATCTAAGTGAATAAAAGGCTCATCGTGCCTTCCCCACTGACTACTAAAAAAAAAAAAAAACCAAAACAAAAAAACCCCCAACATTAACAGCAATCTTCGCCCAACCTAGGAAAACATGAGCCCACCCATGGGGATTGTAGTTACAGTTACAGGAAACACGCACAACCACTGTTTTACAGCACACCTCAGGTAAAACCAGTTAAAATTCCGAGTATGGCTTTGTAGTATTTATAGAGCAATACTATAAATCAGAAAGAACAACTATCACCATGTTAACACATTAACTTCGCTATGAGACTCTCAAAGCTGAGCTTTGCCTGGTTGCCTTAGTGATCTCAATAAACACACTAGGCGACAGCCTTTCGTGATCTTTTATCTCTGATAGAGGCACCCAAATTAAAAAGTCAGGCTGCAGCATGAAGTTGACACTTGGGTATCATGATATCTTCTGGGTGACTGCACACTTGAAAAGTCTTACTCGGAGGCATTTTAACTGGAAAGGCACCTCAGTCCTGGGCAGAGTAGCCAACCTCACATCTTTGGGGGGAGTAAGAAACAAAGGAAGGAAGAAAAAGTATCTCTTTGCCCCAAACCCCTTTTACCTACCTGCACAGCCAAAAGCTAGGTGATACCTAGAAGAGGGGCTGAATTTGACACAACACACATTAGCCTTGGCCTCGATGCTTGCTACTGAGTTGTCCAAGTTGGTAGACCACAGCTTCACTAGAGAAACAGAAAAACAGAAATGAGTAAATAAAAACAATCAACCTCATTTGAAATGCATAATATCTAGTTATTTCATAAATAAGATTCTGAAAAGCCTCATTTGCCAAGACGTTAGTGATTATAAAGGGTCAGTTGCTGCTAATGGCTGGTAAGCTTGAGAACATTCTCAAATGCGCACTGTAGATATTCTGCCCACCTCCATACACACAGGAGATGCTGAAAGTCCACATCTCGTATGGCTGAGAACATCAGAGCAGGTGACTAACCACATGTTAGAATCAGAGCGTTTAAGGCTACCAGAGTGCAGATTCATATAACCAAGAGCAAGAAGGCTTGCAGCCTTTTTGTTCCTTGTCCCTTAGCTGGGATGCAAGAACTCCATGCTCCACAGCAGAATTGCTTTGAACAGAATAAATATACCTAATTGTATGCTTGAGCACAGTGAATGAGAACAACTTGTTTTATTCTCGAGAAACTGGCACTGACAGGAAACAAATCGGTGTGCTGGCTTCCTATGATGAAATATTCCCTTGGTACAAGGAACTCTACTGTTCTACAATACTACCATGTGAACATTGATTAAACTTCGTGGTACCGAATGAGCTCTTCCTCCAAGTACTCACTTCAGTGCTTCACAGGATGACCAACAGAAAACACCAGCAGCTTTTCAAAATAAAGCTTTCCCCACCCTCCACAAACACTTGAAGTACCATTCAACCTTAAAGATGAAGCATGCCAGCTGCTCCCTGCGGAGCCAATCTTACTATTAAAAGCTAGAGATGTAACACTTTGTGCTTGATGCAGATGAAGGGGCAGCACATTGGCATCAAGCCCTGTTGATGCCTACAAGGCAGAAAAGACTTAAATGTTCTCCCTTTCCCCTTTTCTTGATGAGTGGGTTGCGCTGTACTAGCGTATCATGATCAACGTGCTGAGGCAGGAAGCGGAGCAAGCTGAAGCCAATGTTTGAACACGCAAGAGCTACATGAAGGCTTAATCCCCTAATCAGCTCCCCATGAGAGCCTGGGCTTCTTTAGGTCTGTGGCCAGTGGGTCCTCTGCTATCTTTTTACAGAAAGCTCCTTTGGAGGTGAAGTGAGCAAAACCAGCAAAAGAACAGGAATCTTGTTACCCACTGTGGTTAATACATGATGTAAGCAGTCTTATGGTATGTCCCCCCACTCTCTGAGGAGTCCTCTGTATCACCTCTTGGTCAGTCTTTCCCAGGAGCTTTGAAGGAGAAGCAAGGCTTCCACACGGATTACAAGACGATGTTTTAGATGGTCAAGGAAAAGGAGGGGAACATGGGCAGGGTTGTTCTAGCGCACCTACTTTTTAATAGTATGGCAAGCAATGAAAAGCAACAAGATTGCACTATTTCTGACCATACCTAGGAGAACCGCTTCAAGCACAAAGAAAATACATACTACTCAGAGCACACCAAGGAATCATTTTAAATACAGCACTGTGGGTATCTGACAGCTGCCTGGAACCATTCTGAAGCAGCACACACACACACACCAGAAATATAAACACTGATGCATACTGTATTTGCATAAAAGCATTATGTAAAATTCAATTAAAACAGCACCCACCCTGTTGTTGGTTTTCAGAAATAAATCCATTGTCATTTACTGGAGCTATAATATTCATTCTAAACACTGAGCTACATTTCAAAATGAAACCAACAGCTTTGCAAGCATGGCTTAAGATGCTCTCCTCTCCCAAGTGAGACTGGATGATATACCTCCTCCATTGTGTTTTGCACTTGGGGGCGGGAAGGGGAATGGAGCCAGCAAAGACGATTTTGCAAAACAGTAAGACATTAGCACTTTGCTTTAATGAACAGACACCAGAAGATGTAGAGGCTAAGTTGCAGTGGCAGTAAAGGAGATGAAGTTTATGGATGAGATGGTATAGGAAGCAAATAATACCATGATTACAAGAGGACACTGTTGGCAGACAATATAGCTTTAACTTGAGGTGTGCAGGGAGGTCACATGATCTCATAGTTCAGAGTGATGTTCTGCCCAAATCTAGTACTAAAACCACACAGGCTTGTCTTGAAGCCTTCCAACCAGGTATCAATATTTAAAGTTGCATCCAAAGCGGCCAAGTCTCTCCTTGACACCACCTCTAATAAACAAATGGCCATCTGGTCTCAGTTTTGTAGCAAAAGCTAATTGAGGGCTCAGTTTCAACTTGGCTCCTTTTTTTCATTCAAGTTTTCAGGTCATAAGCTGAGCCATTTAATCTGGTGAGGAGTCAACCTGTGTGTTCAAAGCCATCATAATATTCGTTACAACTGACAGACACAGATTAGAGTCTGCAATTTCTGTGATCTAACTGCTGTGGAATACGCTGGGCTCCAATTATATCTTAGTCAGTGCCATAAAAAAGGATATATGCGACATATAACACCACATAATGAAACATGTCAAGTTTTACCTGGAACTGCCCATTATTTTTTAAAAAGAACTGACAGGTTAATAAAGCATAATTCATAAGGGTAGAGTTTATTTGCTGTAGCTTTCAGCAATTTTGCTGAGGTTGAGGAAGTAATTACACAATGTACAGATGTCTCGATAACACCTAGAATTGTGCTGATGAGACAAGCAACCATCCGAGATTGACTATTCCTAAAACACGTGTTCTCAAAGCATATGTTTCCTAATTTTGCAGCTGCTAAGAGAGACAACTATGTGGCCAAATGTCTACCTCTCACCAAACAAGTAGGAAGATGCCTCCAGAACAGCTTTTTCAGTTTAAAATGTTTAGGTCTTTTCAAGATATTTTTTATTTGGTTGGAGCTTTACACCAAATGTGTAAGTTTATAAATTAATTTTCTGTACATCAGTTCTGTGTCTAAACACTGACTAAAAGAGGCAGAAGCCTGTACTACAATAGCTAAAGGTGTTGATGTAAACAGTTGGTACAATGATAGTAAGGATATTTTATCCAGCCTGTCATTCTTGAAACTCTTATCTGGTCATGTGATGGAGAGGCTGCTGTTACTCCGAAAAAGCTGTAAACCAGGAACAGGCTACTGCTACCAGAAAACTCATTTGCAAAGATTTAAGAATCCCTAGGAAAGAAGGAAGCTGCTGAATTGTCCTGCTAGGCAAAATTTTTGATTCACTGCCTTGTGCAGGTCAGGAGGATGATGTAAACTGATGACTGTTAGCAGGCAATGACCACAGGGTATTCCTCCTTGCATAAGACATAGCCAGACAGATCTTTTGGTTGGTATTTTAACTACCAACATCATCTTGACATTTCAAGGTATTCCCAGTTGAATCCAACCACCCCACAAATCTCCAGGAAATTATCAAACTTCTTTTAGCCAGGAAAATGAGCAAACTGAAAGTTCAACCTGATAATTTAAGAGCAATAAACACCCATACTTCCAGTTAAAGTCAGCAGAAGCTGAAGGAGCTAAGTATCACTGAAAATAAAGCCCCAAACAATCCTCTGGAAGTCCTCTACAAAGCTGGGGAGGAAACTCTGATCTGCATTTCTCAAGTTAGTTCCCCTGCTAAAAGGCCATGCTTCTGTTTTATGAAGCCAACCCTGCAAATCTGCTTTGCCCTACTGAATTAAGGGACACTACAAAAAATAGCTGTAGGATTAGCATCCATGGTCTCACTTACCAAGGCAGCATGGAAATTGCTTTCCTTACACGTAATGAAACAGATGCTTGCATTCCTCCTTGCCATGAGACAATGAAAGGTAACCTCTTGCTATGGTTCAGAGATCTCAGGTGCTCCTGTTCTGCTCCACCTCTCCATTTTAAGCCAGGAAATAGTGCAGGGACTACAACTCACAGAAAGGACATAAATCCAGGACTCTTTCTTCAGTTGAATTTGTCAGTACTGCTTGTTACCCCTTGAGCTTCAAAAACAACCCCAGAGCAGAGAACAAATGCTTCATCACTCCAGAACAGATCTCTACCACACTGGAGACTTAAATTCTACCCACAGGGCATCACAAAATATTTTGCTCTATCTGCTAACTTTACCATGGCCATTAAATTACATTCCCAATCCAGAACAGACAGGGATATTGGGTTGAGAAGCAGCTGTAAGTCATTAGCTAAGAGCACTAGCTCCAGCCCTATTCTGGCACTTTGATAGCATCATTTTGCCTTCACAGAATTAAATAATCTTTTCTGCTTTAATAGCAAAAATCCACCCTTTCTTACTTACATCAGAATCACAGCTCCTGCCATTGCTACATGCATAAAAGAACTGAAATTAAGACTGTGCTGTTTCCCCAAGCTGCTTGTAGCACAAGTAAACACTTCAATTTTGCTCACTGCTGTCCAGCTGGTGTACATCTTTGGGTCCTTATAGACATATGCAACTACCTTTGCCCCTTTAAAAGGGGAGGGCATGACAACTGTAGATAAAAGTGAGGTTTTCATACACACAGTAGTTACTTCAAATAAAATAATGCTTTTATGCTCTCATTATCTGCTATTAAAGTAGACAAGATCTTCCACAAATAAGCATCCTGGATGATCTTCATCTAATGACGAGGACAATGCAGGACCTGAGGTCCAAGGATGCTGTTTCTAATTGTATCAGAATCATTTTATCCCTAATAGCGCTCCATTCATTGCCACCCCCTTTGCTGTGCCTGAGCCCTGGCAGAGACAGCTGTGAAGCACTGATGGTAGGATTTTGCATCTAAAAGCTCCTTCTCCAATACATGCCTACCGAGCATAACAGCTGCTTTAAAAATTAGCTTCCAACTTGAAAAGAACGAGAAGAGACAGGCAGATACACAGGCAAGCAGGAAGAACTGGCAAAGCTGTCACTTTTTTGCTGGCTTGTCCTGATCGCTTGACAGGAAAATGTTATACCCATGCTTTCCAGGTAAGCATGGTGAGATTAGCTCCAATTGCTCTGGTCACACCAATATCTATGAGCATTGAGATTTCTTGTTAGAAAGCCCAGCGTGGCCTCACACATGCACAGAAGTAAGAGAGGACAGGAAGGGTACACAGCTCTTGGCTTTCCCACCAGATGCTGTACCTGGCCAAACATGTATTACTATGTACCCAAAGCTGGCCAGGACTCAACCAAACACTCAAGAACATAAGCAGAAGGACAAAAATTTAAGTTAGGCAGGTTTGAGTTAGGACACTCGTCATAGGTATTACCTTTTCCTCACATTTAACCCTTTCAATGTGATCACTGAAACGGAAGGTGGACACTACAACATTAATTTGGACATTTGCTACTATTGCTCTGTACCTTAAAGACTTCTAAAATCTGTGCTTATTTCAAACATTTTGACACAGGACTCCATTTGTCTCTAATGGGCTTGTTACATATGCAAATCACAGGCAAATTATGGTAGAAGTAAAGAATAAAATGTTCCAGCCCAGTTTTATTCACCAAAACCCCAATACACCTTCAAAAGACGTTTGTGAATTGAAATGCAAGTTATGTAGATCTGCAGACTTTACTACAATAATTTCTAAGTAAACACTACACTTTTAGAGACCATTACTGAAAAAGTGAACTGTTCAACTAGAGACAGGAGCTCTGCTTGCAGCTGGCTTTGCAAAACTGGACAACTTGTTAACATGCTAATAAATGCATGTCTACCTGGCAGATAAGCTTTTTCAAATGCATAGCATGAGTAGGGAGCAACGTGATGAAGAGGCTGATAATTTACAAGGTGAATGTTCACTCCTGCTGCATTTAAGCCCACAGAAAACACTCTTGACTTCCAACAAAAAGGGGGGGAGGGGGGGCGGGGAACACTAATTGAGGAACACTAATACAGCTTTCTTTTGAAACAGAATTTAAAAGTATTTTAGAGGGGGGAGTGGCTTGCAGGGTTTAATGTTTATGAAAAATTAATTTATCATCTGAAAGCAAGTCACAAAGAGCTCTGTCCAGAGCTGTATCAGCCCATCTGGGAGGGCTGATCCCCACTGACTATGAAAGGAACTCTAAAGTTCTTGCTGCTTGATAACTCCAATTTGATATTGTAAACATATTAGAGGTAAAGTCTTGTTCATTAGGGATGAAGAACACTACATATTGCTCAGTGCTATCCTTTTCTTTAGAAGTTTCCTATTTCTTCTTAGAAGTGGAACATTTTTCTACCAGTATGTTGGGAAAGGGCTTGTCTTAAGGGTTCTCCAAAAGCCCTTTGTCAAATGGACCCTGGAGTGTGCAAAGCTGGGAGTTGCTCTCAACACTCCCATTCAGTCCACCATCTGACTCTGTTATGTTCCGAGAAACACACTGCACTGGGAAAGCGGGAAGCTGCTCAGTGTGCACACTCTTCAACATTCGGAGCTACAGGTAAAACTGCAGCAGGCATTTTTAACTCCCAATTTTTCCCCAACAACCTTGTTTTTGAAATATAAATACATGCTGCTCTTTTGAAAGGCCCCAAGGGTTTAACTCACCAGGCTTAACTAATGTTAAAACACATTTTGCTTTGTTTAGTGTCCTGGAAAATGCTAGTAGAAAGCATATTACCCGAAAAATGTGAACATTGCACCAAGAAATCTTAATCCAAACAAAGCCTCTGCTTCTCTAAGATCACAACAGTTCAGTAATACCTTAACACATTACTGTCAACTACATTACTGAAGGCAGTTGAGGAATCAGCTACTTGAAATATCACATTTTTGTTCCTCAAAGGGAATACACGGAGTGTATGCCTTCTGCACAGCTACTGAAAAAGAATAATACCTTTGGCATCATCAGAGCCTGAAGCCAATAGCTTTGGGTCCATCAAGTTAAAGTCAACACTCCAGCACCTTTTCTCATGCTCCTGTTTAGAGAAACAAGAAAAATATTGCAAGGTAGTGAGCTGTAATCTGATAAAATAGTAAAAGAAAAAACATGTGCTGTTTGGTATAAATTGTCAGCAGAGCCCTGGACAGAGAAGCTTACTGTGTTTAGGAGTTTCTCAGAAAATATGTTTTCGCCCAATCAGACCAATGCTTACAACAGTATGCTAGACTGAAAGCAGAAAACAGAATGGCAATTTTAAAACCTAAAACAGACTTTTTTTACTTGAAAGAAAAAACAATAATGATTTCAGGAAATATACATTAAAGACCCGTTTTTGCAGCACAGTTTGACTGGCTGTGGTTCCACTGTGTGCTGCTGCTTATTCTAGCAGATCAGTTTTATCTCCCAATACCAATAAGATGCCCATTCAAAGCCATTTCAAACACCTCCTCTCTGAAAGTCCAGGAAACCCTCACCTTCCTGTTGAGTTACTAAACAAAACTTCTGGTGTCTAATCCTATGTTCTTCCACTCAAACAAATATTCTTACAAGACAGCACACTTTCCCAAAACACAGAAGAGCTGTATTTGCTATGCTGGCACATCCCATGTGGAAGCAAAACACTGCATTGAATGAAACCAGAAATTCAATCAAACCCTTTGTTTAAAGTCTTCATACAGGCTTGCAAAACGATGACATGAAAAGCTCACCAGGACAAAGTCACTAAAGGATTTCTAATACATGCAAAGCAGATGTCAGTATGCATGCCTCTATGCAAATCCAAATAAAAAATTCAAGTAATCTGATAGGAAGCAAAATGAGTTTGTTTTAACATAAGCAACAGCTGGTCCTCTCTAGGTTCATTATTCAGCCCCATAAAGAAATGCAAAATATATCTGAGAGAAGAAGAGACAAGATTTATTTTGTCCAGTATAATTTCTTTTTAATTGAGATATGCAAAGGATTAGTGAAAACAAGCAGTACAAAATGGCCAAAACACAATGAAAAAGTAAACAAAGGCTTAAATAGGAATTAAAACTTATGTTGAGCTGTCAAGATGGGGGAAGTGAAGGCCAGTCTGCAGTTCATTATCACTGAGCAGTTTCAATGCACTATGCTACCTACAGAACAGCCTGCACCACTTTCAGTCTCTCCCCAAATGGAACAACCTCTCTTCCAAGCTCCTTGTTCTGATCACAAGCCTCTCAGAATCCATTATATAGAAACACAATGTTCAAATTGCACGAAAAGACAAAATGCCAGAAACTTCTTCCGAAACAGGTCTCGCTGTTGAGCTCAGCCCACTTGTGTGCATACACCGCTCTGCTGAGCGCAGGACTGTATCAGGAAGGGTTCTGCCTACTGCTCCGTTCTCCCAGCCTCGTCACTTAAGTCTGCATTTTGCTCTTCTGCTTTACGAGCACCTGCAGCAGCAATCACTGCAGGATTTTACAAAAGGCTTTTGACAAAGACTGAAGTGAAATTGGTATGGGGAGACAGAGGTTTCTAAAGGAAGGTGAGACAAACAACTTCTAGAAACTCGTTTGTCCCCGTGCAGATTCCCTGCCTGAAAGCAGCAGCAAGAAAACGTCAACTGCCTCATGCCTGTGACAAGAGGATATAGCTGCCTCCCTCAGAGGACTACAGCTCAATAAAGCTGTGCGGATGAGACACATTTACCAAACAGCAGGAGCATCTATTTCACCCTGTGGAATGGAAAAGTCTATTGCTGAACTAGAAGTAGAACCTCAGACTGAATACTGCTCCTCCGACGTGGTCCATGGTGTGGGAAAGTGTTGCTCATTGATTGCATGTTACCTGGTAGACCTTGGATCTTTGTCCCGTGAATCCATCCCAAAGGATGACGGTGCCTTCATAGTCACTGCTGGCTAGCAGGTTCTTGTGGTAACTACTCCAGCTGATACAGCTTAAAAAGAAGAGCCCCAGTCAGTCTTATATTAAATCATACCTTACAACACAAAAATCACTCTTGCAATACGTCAGGCAATTAGTGTCTTCGCAAAGCACGCGGCATTTGATCACGCTACCCCACTGAAACTCTCAGGCAAGGACAAAACCAAAACCCACCAGAAATACAACAAACCTTCCTCTACAAACTAAAAGAAAAGCTTTATTGGCTTAAGTGACATTGCCCCCCTCAATATGAAGTGTTAGGGTTTGGCTTTTTTTTTTTTTTTTAAATGTATTCATCTCTAACACTGCAATTGTTTTGCTATTGAATTCCACACAAATTGTCACAGAGAGCTCAAGGTTTGACTTCTTAGCCTCTTACCCATAGCTACTACTAATATTATTACCATAAAGACAACTACTTAACAGAAGCTATATATGTAAAACACGTAGCTGCATGGATGGCAAATCAAATTCTCCTCTGGCACATATGTAACATTCTATACATTTATCTATGTGCAAATGAAAGTTTGATTTCTGAGAAACTACTTCCAGCTTTCTGTAAATGTGGAAAGACACCCCCCCTTCCTATCCAGAAGGAAACAGCAGTTTGCTTGCTATAGGCAGTTTAGGAGATGTTTCTGATTGAGAGCTGCAAAATATATCGCACGGGTTTATATTTTAAACTGAATTAAGTGGCCATGCAAAACTAAATGACAATTCCACTGACAAACTCTAACCATCAGCAGACAAAACAAGAGCAGAGACACTGCCAAGCCACATTCGTAGCATTCTGGCATTATGCCTCCACTCTGACTCCCAAAAATTGTGACAGAGGTAAGAAAATTTGTAATACTTGTTCACCAATTTTTGGACCATCTGGCACAAAAGCATGCCAGTTGGTATCAACTGTGATGCACGTAGCAGAAGCCGAACTGACAGATCCAATTTGTGCAGGTCAAACATCTCTGGCACAGTTAACTAGATTATGCTAGACTTGGGGCTAATTTTTAACCAACAATATAAACTAGAAGTCCATGATTCTGTAACTTTTTAGCACTGCTTTGATCAGTGCAGCTACACATTAAAATATGATGTAGGTACATGGATACTGACTTAGAAGCATTATACCTTGGCAAATTACTGGTTCTACTATACACTTGCATTCTGTTTTCCTTCGGAATTTACACACAGGAGGAAGAAAATCCTTTTCCTTTTTTAAGGTAGTTAAACATAAACACTTATTTTTCAGTTAGTTAAAGAACAGCAAGAAGCATTGGTGTTCTGCTCCTCACTACAGTCAAACTGAACTTACTAAGGTATGAGTTTTCTAACTGTAGAGGGACTATGCATACCAACCACTAATCATAGCTCACCACTCTTTAGCTACATGGAATCAACAAGCTTATCTGAGGTTCTGGATTAGACAAATAATGGGAGGCAAGAAACTCAACTGGTTTTTAAGACAAATTTGAAGAAATATGAGGAAGGAATAACATGTTATTGGTGCTTGCATCAGCAGGAAACTTCACTGAGTGATCCAAAAGACTTCCAGCTCTGACTTCCTCTGTCTGCACAAGTTAACCTGTAATTTACAGAAATGAGACAAAGACATCCAAGAGGAGCAGCTTTCTGCAAGCTCTCACACCGCTGCATAATGCTAGGAGATAACCTTCAGGACACACTTTCCCCACTGGATTGCTGGGACCTTTCTTTAGAATGGCCAGTACAGACGGACATTTGATGACACTGATTTCAACCTGTCAAACACTTCCCCCTGTGTGCACCTCTGTCTGCCTATAGTCTGTTCACAGACTTGCACATTTCATTCTTATAACAGCATCCCTTGTTTTTAAAACTTTGCATTCAGAAACTTAAAAAGTTTTATTTACCAAATGCAAATCATCATCTTCAACCAGCAGCTGCTAAGAGGATGCTTGAGGTGATACAGCTCAGGCAATGCTTTCCCTGGTTTCGCCTCTTCCACGATACATCATTAACTAGAAAACATTAGTGTCCTCAGCCCTCGTGGGTAGAAGGACTGTCCACAAATGTATCAGCAAGGAACTATCATTAAGCCACCTCTACTACCATTCGGTACCCACACAGAAAAGCAGGTCATGACAGTCTATGATTTACTAGAAGCCTCATTCAGAAGGGCCTAAGTGGCTCCCTGAGGACCAAATGAAGCTGGCAGGCACTGCCTGTCAGGACTGCGAACTGAAGGTTGCAGCAGTCCAGAGATAACCATGTCTGACATCTGAAGCCTTGTTTCCAGGCAGAGCTGTTGGTCACTGACAGAAGCAAAAGTGGTTTAGAGCCCTAGAGCTACAACAGCGAGGCTCTGGGCTGGGAGCAGTCTCCAACTAATGGCAGAGGGGTAGACACTGCACTAGACATTTATTGGTTCAAACCTGTTTCCCCTGCCATCGTATCTCCACTCAAGTCAGGGCTTCAAGGAGCTTAAGGGAAAAAAAAGTAATCTGTAAGTTTAGCCATCACACAAAAGCAGGAAGAATACAGCCCAGGGCCGAATCTTAGAGAAAGCAGTCTTCTATCAGGACGGCTTTGAGAGTACGTCAGGCAGCTTCAGCAGGTAGAGGGTCCTAGAGAAAGGCAGACATGCTGGTGCCACCTTGGCTGGTTAGAAGATGGATGCTCCACGCTAGGGAAACATGAGATCCACATCTGACTGGCAAAAGAGAGCTGGGTATTACAAGCTGAACTATGAAGAAGATAATCATGTAACTATATCTTGTCAAAAAAGGAATCACCCAAGACGATGAAAATCAGGAATTATTGAGTAGGTAGAAAAATATAAAGGACCGAGTTCAACAGTTCTGTTTGAGACGTGATAGATCTAAGGACGTAAGAAGTGTCAGGTTTGCAGAGAGAGGTAATATTTTATCAGATCAATCAATATAGATGGAGAAAAATGAAGGGTTTCTGTGCCCAAAAGCATGTCCATTAAGTCTGGCACAGCAAAGATCAAGCTAAGCATTCTGTCCCACTGAAGTCTGATGGCGTTAACAAGGGGTTAACACTCACTTGGAAAGCATTTGTAGATAGACTTGAAGAGGAAAACAGGAACTGACAGGTGAAAAATGTTCAGGGATTTGCAGCCACTAAGTGGTTCAATTAACACATTTTAAGTCACACACACCATAAATCTTCCATTTTTAAGGAATATGATTAAAGGATCATAATAAGACAAAACCAACCCTATTCCAGCTCTCTGCCTTAATTCTCCCCTCATCACCACCCGACTCTCTTTACAAAGTCTGAAACTAGAGCTTTCTCTTTGACATTGCAATACCTGAGCTGCTTTATAACTTAAATTCTCAAAAGTAACCTTTGTAGAGCACAATTCAGGGTTGGATCAGGTGGAGGGGAGCTCCCTCTCCAGGTGAAGGATGCTTTTTACCAAGGGCTGACTGTCCTTTGGTTGTGTTCTCTGGCATCTGTGATGATACAGGCCTGGAAGAAGACTGTCCTGGAGCTGGGACATTATGAGCACATGTTGCTCTTCCATGTGGGTCCCCTGGGACCTACAAAGGGTTGAGAAGCTACTGTCATGTCCCCCCTCAAGGGAAGCACTGATCTTTCTTCCATGTCCAACACAAGCAAATTTTGCTGAATCTTCAAAGACACCTACTTTTTCAGGTTCCCTTGAGATGTTATCATGGGTAATAAATGGAATAACAGCCTTAAAAATGCATGGAGAAGCAAGTTGGAGAAGGGGAAAGGAAAGGGCAAAGGTGAGATGGACCAAAAATACAACTTACACAGTCTTCAAACAGGTTAAGCATCAAAACCCCAGAAGTTCATAAAAATAACCTTTCATAGAAAACCTTTAGATGACCTGCAGCCACATCCAGGCAGAAATTGAAATGTGGAGGCTATGAGATAGGATACAAAAAATAGCTGCCTAAGGCTGAGATAATGTATAATTCAGCACTGGATTAAAAGGAGTTGTGCAAGACCATCTTTTATTTTAAATACTAGTAGCTGTATTTTTTCAGTTTTTGCTTTGATCCTTAATCTAGAAACAGGGCAATAGTTACACCCCAGAGGTTTGTCTTGACATAAGTTGTGATAGCTTTTCTTCCTAGAAGATTAGCCTAGAGAAACTCTAGTTGAAAACTAATCACCGACGTCCAAAACACTCTAACCTTGGCATCCAATCTGGACACACAGAAATTTTGACCCTGTGAAGATTTATGTGTATCCTTCGTTTTATTCTGAGACACAAGTGGGCCAGCTTGGTTAGCGTTGTCAGTCATGCTGATGTTTCTTTCACAAGCCAGTATTTTTATGGCTGAAATATCTCAAATCCAGGATCAAGTTACCCGGTGTCAACCGCGCCTCTGGCAGTGAGTGTTAAACAGAGTTAAAGCTTTTAATAAGATACAAACTGCTGTGGTCTGACCTGCTTCCAAGTGCCAAGCGCTCCAGATCCAGTCTATTACCATGAGTCAACCGATGCCCAGTAGTTTTAGGACTGAAATGTTTTAAAGGGAGTGATCTATTACTGCAAGGAACATCCACATGAATAACAACGCTAACCAAATACTTCAGAGACATACAGAATTACATGTTTTAAGAAAAAAAAAAAACCAAAAACCAAAACACAACCAAAAAACCACCCCCCCAAAAAAAACCAAAACAACAAACCAAACAACCTTTTCTCTGATCAATCCAAAGAAAAACTCTACTAGAGTTAAGAGACAAATGCTTCTAAAGAAAAACTTCATCTTGTTGCAAAGTGAAGCAGTTACTCTGAGAACTGAAATTCATGAAAGTTGAAGGCGTATTTCCTTATAACCTGTTTGGTGTCAAACACTTCCTGCATTGGAAATACGGGCATCCAACACAACTGCTCATGAGGTTTTTCAGCATAAAGAGAGCTCGTACCGCTCCAAATAGCAAAGACTCTATGATGAAAAACACCATACGGCAAGTTTTTGCTTAATTTAAACTTAATAGTGAGAACTGACTGCCGTTTTAAAAACCGACAGCAATATGCCCATGAACTGCTATTAGGATAGAGCAATCATGCATTTGATTTATTGATACCGAAAAATGAAAACAATAAAATAGTAGCAGCTTCCTAAAAAAGCCTACAATGCTTTGCTTTTACTGCAGTTGACTAAACAGATGCAGCTGATTTTAGAGGTTTGTGGTAACATCTATCACTGAAGTACGGATGCTGCAAACAGAGTGGTAAGCACACAGAATACTAAACATGGATTTCAAAAGCGTATTTACCTAACCACACTTGCACATCACCTATTGTAGATTAACGAGGCCTAAAGCCAATTTTTTACCTGAATGCTAGATCTCCTTATTTTTCGCCCCCTGCAACTTATGCCAAAACAACAAATCTGCCTCTTGAATAAATCAGAGAAGAGCTGTGGCTCGCTGCTAGCTGTTCATCCTCTTCTCGTCCTTTCCAATCTCCTTCTGCGCGGGGGAACTACAGATTATTGTCTGCCATAGCTAGGGACACAGCAAGTCATAATTAGCTCACAGGGTGCTGTTTATAGCTACTACACAATGCCAGGATTTGTTTCTGTACTGAAGCTATGAATCTGTAAATGGGATTTTTATGAGGATTTATGTGTCATCTTGTGTTTTTCCTGGAAGCTTATGCCACTGTCATTCCTGGGGGACGTGATGCACATTTACCAGAAGCCCAACACACTGACTTCCTCTCCATTCTTAAAAACAGGGATGAGAAAGCTCAGCAGATGATGAAAAAAGAATGTATTTAAGAAGCAGGTGGGTGTAAAAAAAAAGGGGGGTTGGAAAAGAGGAAGAAACACTCAGCTACAGCTGGTACCAGGGCTCTGCTCCAGAAAAGCCTACAATCAATTACTGCTGGCATGAAGCTCAACCTTTCATCAGGCACCCAGCTGGCACACAGCAGAGCAGGGCTTCCCTTACCACAGCTGCTCCAGGCCAGCAGACTTGCTCTTGGCCAGACATGAGTCTTCGCAAATGTTGTCACCTGTCTGCTTTTATAAAAGCCCATCAGAGCTGCTGCTCCTCCAAAAGCTGAGTCACCAATGTAACCGCTAATGATTTATGTTCCAGCATCATCACTCTGAACAAGGTTAACCAGGATCAATTTAGGGTGAGCATCCCATGATGTGTCTTTGGAAAGCCAAAGTGCCTGCAGACAGACAGCTCTGGTGCCGCGTGAGGATGGAGAGGACGTTACAAGCTGTGCCGGTGTCACACGCCAGCTTCAACAGAAGAGACATGTCACCAGATCCCATCTGCACACAGACTCCTGCATCTCTGCTGCGAAGAGAGGTACCGCCCATGTGCCACAGTAGAAATACATCTGTCTTCAATATCAGAAAGGGCACTAGCAGGTAGAGTAAGCCTCTGGAAGAAGCTGCACCTCCACCCAAATTATGATCAACAGCTTTAAGCGAAGGCTTTTTACAAAGAGCAGGCTCCACTTGTTTAGATTTTTTTTATTATAATACACACACATTTTCAGCATACTGCAATATTCTGTAATGAAATTACAGCCTTCATATATAACTTCTCCCTCAAGCTACGCCACTTCAGAATACCAAGTTATTATGCTGCTCGACACTGCACCAGCGAGCCCCAGCACCAGTGACTGGCAGCACAGCTAATGGATATAGTAAGGATGCACTCAACTAACAGCCTAACTTTATTTGTCAAAACCAAGAGCACCCACATGCTGAAGGAAGGTTGATATAATGTGGAGGTGCCAATGGGAAAAAAAAATGCATTTCTTTGGAGGAATGAGAGAAACTAGGGCAAAGAAATGAAAGAAGAGGACCCTGTCCACCTCCACTGAGGCACAGAGCATCAGAGGACAATGCATTTAGCGTCATCATATATATATAATTTATATATGCATGAAATTTGAGGAAGAGAAGAAATCTTAAATGCAAGCAGTGTCTTGTCCGGAGCACAAACCTGACAAGAGTAACATCAGTGAAGGTACTAACGTGGCTCTTCTCACCAGCAGCTGCTGGAGAAGGGAGAACAACCAACCAACTACCTAATGACTAGCAGGATCATCAGGGTAGATCCCCGTCAAGTTTGAAGTAGCAAGTCTGGAAGTCTTCTCAGACAGACTGAGAAATACCAAACACACATTGCTTCTCCCCTTCTAATTAAGGCAAAAGGTATTAATCGACTGCTAGATGGTTCTCCTATTATTCTGCTCTTCTCTCCAGAATAATGAAGCTGAATAGCGTGAACTCTGCTATGACTCAGTCAAAAATGCTGAACATTTTACAAGACCAGCAAAACACAAGCTCCATAATCAGTATGGCTTATCAATACAAATCCCTCTCAGACTGTTTTTACCCATCTTGAAAGCCAGTCCTAGGGCCGGTTGCATTTACACCTTTTCCTTCACAAAACAGTGTTACACAATTCCCACGAATAATCAGCATGACTGCTACAGGAGCGACTGATCTATCTTAAGAAACGCATCAACTAAAAAACTAAGTGTGACTTTTACACTATAAAGCAGGCTTGCAAACACTAATCTTGTTGCACAACATTTTGTTTTCGTAGAAGCCGGACTGTTACATAAATTTATTACTTACACTTTTGTGGGTGCTTTACTGTTTTTAAAATGTAGAGTACCAAAAAACCCAAATGAGTTCAGCAGAGATGCTGGAGACTTGTATTATAATACTGAATTGGTTTGATTGCCTGTATTATTTACTTTTGAGCTTTAACAGAATTTTTGAATTAGGATTTTTAAGTTATGTTAGCTGGATTCTTTCAATTGAAGTTCTGACATGGTGGTCTATATTTCTTTGGTTTAAGTCATCTAAAAAGATAGAAAAATAAATAGGTTGACAGTAACGATAGCAGCACAGCAGCAAAAATCAAGCAAGGTCTCTTCCCAAGAGCTTGTATTATGAGGCCCAGCAGAATAGTACTTCAGGCAGACAAATTCATAGGCAGAAGGCGCAAATAAGGCACATTTCCTGAGGACTAACAGCCTTCAGCAGAATGGAAAGGATCTGGTTGATGAAGAGAAGAGAGCATGAAGGAATCTGTGGCCATTAAGAAGAACTGGGCACAGAAGTTACCTTGAGACAACCTAAGACTTTACCTGGAGCATATCTACTACTCCGCTTTTACTCTTCTTTTAACTGATTAGGTATCCAATGGCATTTGCAAGGAACACAAAACCAGTTCACTACCCTATGTCTCTTTCTCCTCCAGATACACGGGCCTGCTATCACCTTGGGATGAGCCCGGCATACACAAGTAACAGTGCTTGTGCCACCTGATCCCACCCAAAGTTCAAAGCAAGCTTTCCATTGGCTCCTGCTTTCCTCCTCTCCCCTCCCATTCCCACAAAGGATAAAGAAAGCAAAACAGCTACTGCACGTGAACAAGCAAATTAAAAAGGCCCTCTGAGTTCAAATACAAAGTCAACACCTACCTGATTTTGGAATTACAGGTCATTTCATTCTCAGGGTAGTGAATATCCACCGCGTCCTGAATGACTGTACCATACTCATAGACTTTAATCTTCTTTGTCACCCCAGCGATGGCAAAGTAGTCACAGTCTCGGTCGAACTCAATACTGAGGAACAAAAGCATAGGTTGAGAACTGTGTAACACAACACATATACTTACCAGCAGGGCATTTTACCACCTAAACATCTTGGTATGGCAGAGCTAAGAATCACAATTTGCAGTTAGCAAATACCCAGTTCACAACGCCTCGGTCAGGTCTGGCACATGCCAACAGCATGGAGTTCTTGCTGTCAGACACCATTTTCTAATCCCCTCCATACACACCCACTTCTCCATTTACTGAAACAGACTTTTTGTGGTAGCACAATCTCCCTCCTGCAGACAGGATCTTTGTTCAGATGCTCTAGAGGTTTTCCAGTTCAGCTACACCAGCTACATTACATGGTAACCAAACGTCAAAGCTGACAGCTCGCCCTGGAAACGTGCTTAACATTCAGCTGCATGCTCTATGATCAACGTGCTATGGGATGACTGCCCATTGATTTCTCTCAGTTGCACCGCTGCATCCCTTAGCTCCTATATACAGCAGCTTGGTGAACTTTAAGTGTTAATGCACAGCAAACCAGTACTTGTGGAAAAAAACCTTCTACATTCCCTGAGTAACAACAGAAGGTCGAAACATATATCATCAGTACTGTAAAAGCCATGCATGCTATGACTTCCACTTAGGGTTGCTCATGGAAACCGAGGCACCTTTTTTCTTGAACTGCAGGGCAAGTTTGTAATAGATATCAATGAAGTTGGAAGTAAAAGCAGTCACCTTATAACAAAGTTAAGCTGCAAATGAGAAAAGCCTGAGGTTATACATGAAATACATCTGAGAGAAAGGCAGGCAGCAGATTATAAACAGCTAATGTCATTGCCACCTTTGCAGCTTGGAAGGGCTCAAGAGAAATCTATTAGACATCTAGCAGTCAGGGAAATCAGCCTGCTTCCTAGGAGCCCCTGCCCTGCCTGCAGTGACACGGGTTGCAGACAGGGCAGGGTGGATGTGCACATACACCTACCTCCTTTCAGAAGCATCGGCCTCAGCGAGAAACCAGTTTGCTGCTCCTCCCAGAAAGGGTTTGGAGGTAGCATTTGCCCTCAGTCAAATGATCAGTAACCAGCTCTCCTCAAGTCTCTTGACTAAGCAATTAATCTACTACTTTGAGAAGTGTCCTTCAGGGTTCCTCCACTCCGTAATTCATTTCAGTCTCTGTTGTCCCTGTCACATTTTGTTCTTCCAAGAAGCCAGAGCATTTGTGAACCAGGCAGCAAGTTCTGAACAGCAGCAGAGAAAACTGAATTTACACTGATTTCACATTCATACAGCTCGGAAAGTCCTGAAGCAGGGGTATTTAAGGTACCTTTCTACAATTAGAAAGCATTAAACCAATTACAAGAAGAGGGAGGGCTCATTAGGCTGCCCTCATAGCTATAACAGCTACAGTTTTCTACCCCTCAACATAGCTGAGAAGTCAGAAGCACTGCAATGCTTTCAAGGGAAGATAAATTTAAATGCCAACAGAGTTTTCAAGTCCTTGTAAAGGAGATATCATCAAGTTTAAAAATAACTATGGAGAGAAAGGATTGTCGATATGCAGTCCAATGGTATAAAATCATTCAATGAAGCAGCTTGCAACTTGGCCTTTTAACTCAGGCACCTAAACTTCTCCAAAACAGTGGCAGGAGATGGTCCCACTCATGACTGCTTGCTTGCTAGAGGAGAAACAAGCTAGTTGGGTCAAGCCCACAAAATTGCGAGCCTCCAAAAGGCAAAGAAAAGGAACATGCTTATGGCTGAGGAATAAAGCAAGCAAGCCTGCACCTATTTAAATAAAACAGGAGAGGGAAAGAAGGCATCCAAGCAGCCAGACTGCTCTCCCCCCACCCCAGATCTACCCTAGTCTAATCACTTTTTATACAAACAGGACTAAAGCACCGTTCAGGCCTGTCTTGTCTTGTCAGCTCTCCCTATTCTATGGAAGAGTTTTATAATTGAAAGCCTCTATAACAATACAATAGATTTATTTGTACCACAATCTTAATTGAACCACTGCCTCAGCTCCTGCTCGCTGCCCTGTGGATTCAGGTAAAGCGCAACTAAACTGATGGCAGCGATTCATCTACTTGGGTTCAATTTATACCCTTAGCCTTCTGCTGAAGAAAAAAAAATAATGTATTGCAATGTCTGGTAAAAAGCCAAGTTATTAGAACAGAATAGAAGCTCTCTCACCTGGGGTGGGTTTGCTTCTATAGCATTAATTTTTTTTTTAGCATAGAGACATGCTGTAGACATAACAAATGAGTATTTCAATATGTCTATAAAAGTTAATGCATCATTAAAAAAATTAATAAAAAGCATCAACCAATGAAATTGATCATCAGACCTGTGACCTTCAAACAGCATCAAAGACACTGCAGAGAGGAAAAGGATGCAGAAATAAACCACCACCTGTACAGATGTTTGTTGGCTGTGAGGCAGGCAGGCAAACCCAACACAGCAAGCCTAACACACACTTGCACCTTGGCCTCCATCATCTATGCACAGTCCTGGTACAACAAGTGTTCTCACTTTCTGCCAGTCAGCTTTTAGCAAGCGATTTACAAAGAAAAATATGAAAAAATCTAAGTAGTTAATCAAGTGGATTATTTACCATATAAAACTATTCCTAATATTTGCAAAGCTCTGCTTCCCCCTGGGCTAATCAGGATTAGGACAAACAGCCCACTTGCATAGCAACAGTTATTTTCATGCTTTTTCCTACAAAGTCTTCTAAATACGTTTAGTATTAAGCAAGGCTTATTTGCATTTAACTAGCTCGATGGTATTCCTGTCACTTACTGCTTGAACTCTTTGTGTCAATGTAAGCGCTTGCTTATATACAAGCTTATCTATATGAAAATTCACAAAAGGACTTAGTTTTGTCAAAAGACCCAACAGGGGCAGCTCTGAAGAACAACAACATTCTGGTTTCCAGGTGACACATTTCTACAGTCAAAGTGAATTAGTCATTAGCATAATGATAACATGCAGTAAGAGTAATAGGAAATACTTTATCCTTTTTGTCAAAAAGGCCATTGAGTCAAGAAATAAACCAGCTAGACAACAGCATCCACTTCACATGGTGAGAGGCACAAAGCCACCAGCAACCCAAAGCAACACATAAAACATGCATGCAATGGCTATTAGTGTCCTGCTAAAATAAGAGCAATGTGCTTTGGTAGCACTATTTTAAGTAGACTTAACTTGGGACTGACAATGAATGTTTTCACCCCCTCAGAGGGCAGATGGAGCACCAACTGTCTGTGTGTGCTACAAGCCTACCTCAGTCCTAGCATGAAGCAACCTCCTCTAGAGACAGGAGACCAGTTCAGACTTTTTTTTTTTTTTTTTTTTTTAAAGTAAGCACTGGAGGTAAGGCATATTTTAGATCATTTGAACATCCAGTGACGTTCCCTTTTGGACTAGCAATAGTCCTTGCTCTTCAAAGATGTGCACATTAGAAACAATTAGCAATTGCTCCTTTTTTTTTTTCCAACCTACTTTTAACTCCATATTTCTGACCAATAAAGACTACCTAAATTTTTATAAGGAATCTTCAGGGGACACAAGAACTCCTGGATATTTGAAAAAGACTTACAAATGTGCAACAGAATTTACTTATAAAAATCAAATTGAAAGGAACTGATTGTTTTGTTCCAGGGAAAACAGAAGAGAGTGCCCTGGTTTCAGCTGGGATAGAGTTAACTGTCTTCCTAGTAGCTGGTACAGTGCTATGTTTTGAGTTCAGTATGCGAAGAACGTTGATAACACTGATGGTTTCAGTTGTTGCGAAGTAGTGCTTAGACTAAAGTCAAGGATTTTTCAGCTTCTCATGCCCAGCCAGCGAGAAAGCTGGAGGGGTACAAGAAGCTGGCACAGGACACAGCCAGGGCACCTGACCCAAACTGGCCAAGGGGGTATTCCATACCATGGGACGTCACATCTAGTATAGGAACTGGGAAGGGGGGGGGGGGGGGGGGAGAATTGCCGCCTGGGGACTAGCTGGGTGTCAGCGGGTGGTGAACAATTGCACTGCGCATCATTTGTACATTCCAATTCTTTCATTATTACTGTTGTCATTTTATTAGTGTTATCATTATTAGTTTCTTCTTTTCTGTTCTATTAAACCGTTCTTATCTCAACCCACGGGTTTTGTTTCTTTCCCCCAATTTTCTCCCCCATCCCACTGGGTGGGGGGGGAGTGAGTGAGCGGCTGCATGGTGCTTAGTTGCTGGCTGGGGTTAAACCACGACAGAGAGACATCTCCCATTCCCAAGTCACTATTTTCTTTTTCCTAAGAAGTTAATGACTAGTGTCCTATGGAAATACCACTAAGAGCTGCTAGAAAATAAACACATTCTCAAGGGTTTTGGTTTCTCTGCTGCTTATCTTTATTCTCAATCTGTGAGATTATAAATCATTTTATTTTAATACTAAAACCTACAACCTTGGGGAGCACTCATAGCTAACAAATGGAATTATGAAATAAATTGCTTCTGAAATATATCTGGAAGCTTGGCTTGGTGTTGAGGGTAGACCAGTGGGGAAAAGAGTAAAGAATGAGTATTTACCAGTTCTGCCGTTGTATATAAAGCCTTGCTACATTTGCATCCTGATGGTGTGTGCAGTTGTTCTCCACATCCCAGGAGGACACATTGGAGTTAGAGAACACATACAGATGGACAACTAAATTGATTAAAAGAATGGAGCAACTGCCTTACCAAAAGAGTTATGAACAAGGTGACAACGAGACTGATGTTCAACAAGTCACTCCACACTAGAACTAGGAGGCACTCATCAGAAGATTGATTTGGGACAGATGAGGGTTTCCCCCTCCCAGTTACACTTTAAAAGCCCCTCCCACCCCCCACCACTCCAGGTACTTACTCCTGCAGGACATGATGATGGCAGAGTGAGCCTGACAACAGTAATCCATGAACAACTGGTCTGTACCAGATATTAAGAGAAATAAACATGGATACACCCTTTTGTATCCCCAGTGTAATAACTGTGGATGCTGGGAGGCTGCAAGGAGACAACTCTACAGGTAGTAACCAGGTTGGCATGCTCTGTGGTCTTCTGCAGGGACAGCACAGGGCTAGGTGCCCTCCAAACCAACCCCTGGGGCAACTCACACTGTACTTGAAATTGCAGTTTGAAACACCCCGCGCGTCAGACTGGAGGGGCACCTAGCCCAGCGAGCTTCTGTGAGAAATGGGTATGTGCTATATCTACTCCTTCAAATTGGGGGGGGGGGCGGTTGCATCTAACTGCATTTGCCTTTAACTGCATCACTAGTTACAATTAAAGGTCTGCAGTCAACTGCTCCTCTCTCCTTTCCATATATACACTCTACAATTGCTACTATAATCATAAATGCCTCAGCTGTGACCGTAGGAGTTGCCATTTCCACAAAGTAGATGACTCAGTCCCTCATGGGACTATATATATATGTGTGTATATATATATATATTTTCCTCCCTGAATATACCAAAGCCTTTCAGCTCTACTTCTAACTAATACGGTTCTGTTTCTATTTCTGTATCTCTAACCCCAACTGCTATCTTGCTGTGGGCTCCATATTTATTTGCAACTTGGATATATTGTTTTCAGTTTCAGGGGACTTAATTGGCGGAAGGAAGGAGAGATAACGGCACCTTTTGCTCTTCACTTGCATTTCCTTGAAGTCTTTCTCACTTTGTGCTTCCACTCCCTGGCCTCCAAGGGATATCATGTCACTTCTAACAATCCCAGGTCCCAGCACCTTACAGCCTGGTTGCCTATCTTCAACGCCCATTTTGAGGTATAGAAGTCAAAGATTAGAAATTTAGGTTATAATCCAACACCATGGCCACCACTGCAGACTGTTCAGCAACTGGGACCAATACAGAAATTGGTATTAATATCACATACCTTAGAGACTGTTTTTACAGCAGACTGATATTTTAAGGCAAAGTAATTAGTGTCACTAAGCATGCACTAGCATACTAATTTGTAGTTTTTAAAAACAAAGCTATATTCAGGCATAGGAAGCTGCTGTTAGAGTGCTCAGATTTTGTGCTCCATCAGCTCAAAGTCTAGTTTTTGTCACATATAACAACAAAGGCTACTGAGATTAAGTATATGAAGTTTTGGTATCAAAAGACTGTTTTGCTAAAGCTGTGAGTGGTTGAAATTAAGTGTTGCGGGTTTTTGTTTGTTTTTAATAAAGCGACAGTTTAATTAGTTACTTCTTACTCCAAAGCAGCACCTAAATAGCAGTCACTGCTGCTATTCTGAAGTCCTTAACCTGTGCCACAGGGACAAGGATAGACCACTGCTGGTTGAATGTATTCCGTGATTCAAACCTCTGTGCTGCTAAATGTTTTCCAAAATATAAACTGAGCAAACATACCACAATCCCAGACAGGTTGTTGCAACCTCTACTCAGGAAGAACCACTTAAAGAAAAACCCTTTGATTCTCTAGACTGCTACATGGATAAATTAATTGTATAAATCAGACTCCACTTAAATCATCCTATCAGAGAGCAAACACCTTCACCCCAAGAATCACATTCATTTGGGTTAGATGTGACCCCCAGATTACCAGAAAATTGCCGATTTGTCCTCTAATCAAGGTAAAGTTGTCTTGGCTACTATAATATGGCCTCTCAATGGATCAGATTTAAGTCTAATGGAAGTCTAATGAAAACCATGGGACAGAGGACCCCAAACTATTTCAGTTTGATCCCATTCCTTGGAGTTGTTTGGGATATTGCAGATCCAGGTTCAGCAGCACCAGCTGCTGTTGAATGGACCTTCCATTCAAGGGGTACCCTCCCTGCCATCATACCCCCTCCAGGCTTCAAACATCTGATGGGAATACGCTCCCCCTAAGCAAACCTCTATTTGAAGCATAAAAAGATGATACTGGAAAGTCAGCTCTGTGTGATGATTATCTCCCCCCCCCCCCAGCTGGGCAACAGACAGGGAAGGGCATTATAACATTTAATCGAAGCCCCACTGCACAGAGAAGGACAGTCCTCAGCTCCAGGCTCCCTTGAGAAGACATTATTGCACCAGTCATGCTGCAGTCACACTTTCAGCATCTTTCTTGCAGCCACAGTAGCCTGGAGTTTTATTTTGCCCCATTTGAAGAAAGGCATAAAAAGGTACCACATTGACAAAGTAATGTCATTAGACCTAGTTCCAGGCCCACTTCATGCTCACAAAAATCCTTTTAAGTGTAATGAAATGCCATCAGTTCTAACAGAGACCACTTAGTGATACCCTCATTCCATAAAGAGCTTGTTTAAAGGAGACTATTAAATCTGAATTGAGGAGGTTTGGTGGGCTTAGTTCCATCTCACAGCTCTGAAATCAAAACCAACAGAGCTACTTTCATGCTTTGTCATAGCTAGATAAGACAGAATCATTCTTTTTTTTAAACCCAATGAGAGAATATACTATGCTACGAGAGATTAATTATGCTTCCTGCAATAGCTCAACTTTCAGAACAATGATCCCCTCTGCTTTGGGGGGGAAGCAACCTTGAACCTAATCTCCTCTAAATACAACCCAGAATCTCCCAGGAAGCCATAGCAGACTTCCAGCCTTGTCTATAAGACCCTATAGCTAGAGACATCCTGTTCTACTGCGTAAATTTTTTTTCACACATGTATTCAGGGGAACCTGGCTTAATTAGCACTAATGATGAGAAAACCTATAGGGAACTACTGAATTTTGCAAGCAACTGAACATAAAGCGTATTGATGAAAAGCCACTTTACTGCTAGGCGATGCTCTTCTGCATGCTGAAGAGAAGATGACGACAATCCCAGGGTTTATATGCCAGATACACAGAAGTACAATGAGCCAAAGCCATTGCAAAAGAACTACCATGCAAGTTAATGAGGATTAGATTCAGTTTTTCCACAAACACCATTTTAAATAAGCTAGAGTAGAGAAATGTTAACTAAAAGTGCCAACAGTTAAATGCAGAATGTTTCTTACAACACTATTTAAAATTCAAGCCAAATTATCAGTCTGCCTGCTGTAATATTTTGGGTAACCTATTTATATTTGAAAACCAGGATCTGCCATTTCTCCCAGCTGGGCTCATACACAGTAGGGTACGAACAGCTCTGAGAGTAGCACGAGCACAGCCTTAGTTACAAAATACTAAGGTGGAAGAGGTTTTAAACCAAACATACTCCAAACATACTCAGCTGCCTTCTTTCTACATTCAAGCTTGGGAAATATTTCCAGAAAGGAAGGTGAAGACACATGCAAAGAAATACATCTGAAAGAGCTCAGCGCAGCAAACCTCCATCAGTACTGAGACTGTAAACACAGTCTGTCCATAGGCTTCAATTCATGATTTGTCCATGATTTAGCTGCAGCAGTGGAAGACATTTCTGTGTCCAGCTGACCGCATTGCCAGAGGTCCCGTTTCTCAGAACAAATCACCACCCAGACCGGTGCCCCAGTACACAGCCTGCCATATTATTAACCCAAGGCTCCAAGTTCACCTAACACTGTCACCAGCTCTTCTGCCAGACACCCTGCAACAGAGCATAAGGAGGGACAGCTGGAGAGAATAACCTCTTTAGACACCTCAGCTCAATCCAACAGGCACCATGAGTCAGGACACCAGCCTTCATAAATATTGGGTCCATACACTGCAGATGAGACACCTCAAGCCAAAGAATAAGCTGGGCCAATTAACTCCGATGGTCGTGCTGCCTGGTGACGATGGAATGAGGTTAAAATTCCATTTGAAGCATTTTTTCATCCAACTGCTAAATCTGTTTCAGGAGATTGTTTTGATGGTGCTTTGAATCTTTTTTGGTCAGTATTTTCTATGCTATCCTTAAATTACTCTTTAGAATCAAAGGTACTTATGAATACCCTTAATTTCACTCAGTATCATATAGAAAAACTTAATCTTCCACCTTCATTTGCACACATGTATGCACACACTTGTATGTAACTCTGTAAGAACATAAGTGTCACTTCATAACTTATTCTGCAGAACACCTATGCAGCATATAAATCACAAACACCTCTGTCTTAAGAGTCTGTATTTATTGATACAGACAATATGAATAATCATTAGCTCAAGCCTCTTCTCCAGGCTGAGCTGCTTGTAAGGTTTTTTTCTCAGAACTGTTTAAGCCCACACCATACATCTTTGCATGCCTTAACAGACTACCTCAATATTTTTTTTCAGCTACCTACCATTTAACAGACTAACTCCCCTAGTTAGCAAGAAAGGAACAAACAAAAAAATCTGAAGGCATGCTAATGCTTTTCAGATAATGACCTGCTAGCAAATTCAGGCATTTCCAACAAATATGGCTAGAGAATTAAAAGAACACTGTAATAAGCTACAGAAATATTCTATTAATAACAGGCTTGTTTCTCCAAGCAGATGCAAAAATTCAGTGTATCAACATTCAACATTGAAAACAAGCTATAAAGTTGGAGGGGAAATCAAGGGAAATCTGTCTGCCTTTTACCAACGCTATCAGCATGGACATCCTGCATCTAAGATGCTGCAAAACCACAGCCTTCATGGCTTGCAGGTCCAACTCCCAAGGCCAAGACACAGCACTACTGCCTGATGATAGCCATTATGACACAAACATCAGAAGGAACAGAAGGGCAGCTACCTGCAGCGCCACAGAAAAGATTTTTGTCCTGATGAGTCAAAGAAGGGGCAGATGCAATGATGTAATGCAACTACCACATGGTACCATCCTCTCACCCTAAATATTAATTTCTCAGAAGACATTCCTGACACTACAGCATCCATTTTAAGTTCCTGCACTTTTATGAAGCATCTCTTCAAAAAAGCCCAGTCTTATTCTAATACATACAATCCTGTTTAAATTAAACCCCATTTGTAAGTGGGGGATCCCAAAGTTCATAGAAAGTGAATTTCATTTTGCACTATACATGGCGAAGCCACATAAGGACATTGCTTTTCCTTAAAACCTAAGGCCAGAGGAAGATGCTTGGCAGAAAGTCAGGACAGAATCTCAAGTTTCTAATGAGCTGATCATGTAACTTTATCACAAGAGTACTTTCCCCAAGACTTGGAGGTCTCTAGTCCAATACCCTGCTCAGAGCAGGGGCAGCTCTTTGGTCAGACCAGGTTGCTCAGGGCTTTCCCCAGCCAGTTCTTGAATAGCTCCAAGGATGGTGCTTGCACAGCCTCTGTGAGAAACCTGCTCCAATGCTGGACTGCCCCACACTGCAGCCAGCGAACACAACACAACATTTGCCAAGAAATGGAAACTGCTTACGTAAACTGCACAAAGTTTCTTCAAGATATTAAAAAAAAAAAAGAAAAAACCATAAAGAGCAATCATTGTTTAATACATTTCGTTTAAAAGCCAATTCCCAAATTCATCAAAAGACTCTTCAATACTTTTAACAGACCATTTATAGAGATTCACAAAGTTTAAATCAAGCTAAAAAACCTCATCTAATTATCTGCAGGTGGACACAGATTTGAAGTACTAAGAGAGCTTAATGGGAAAAAGATCCTCCTACTATGAAATAGTCTGAAACTACTAGGAAACAAATGAGGTCCCACTGGTAGCCATGCAACTTCCATTCATTAACTTCTTAATTTCAAGTTATTTAAGTTTTACCCCTAAAAGTGAAAGCTTATGTTGACGAAAGAACAGACTTCTCTCTCTGCAGTGTCTCACCACAGTCACCAGAAGGTTTACTTTTCAGGTAAAGACTAGAGATAAAAGCAGACATGCTCCTTTCTGGTTTCAGAGTCCCTTTTGGCACTAGCAGCCTGTCCTGGGGACGTTACAGAGTTGAGAGTGTCTCTGAACTCTGAATTCAGAGATCTAAACTGACATCTGTATAACCCTTCTGCTGGGTATGAGTCACATTTAGCTTCTGCTCAAGGGATCCAGACCACAGTTATGTACTAGGAAATGTACCAGTTCTACACTCCAGAGAAAAAGACAACAAAGTAAGGGAAAGGCTCTGTACTTTACTCAGCTCTAATTAAACAAAATCCCATTCCAGCCTCAGACAACCTCTGGTCTGTGGGCCAAAACCTCAGATGAAATAAGGTAAGAGAACTGCAGGAGAAGCACAGACTTCAAGTGGGTTCAGAGTATTATACTTCAAGTTTCCTCAGCCACTCTACAGTTCAAGTCTCTTTATCCAAGCATTTCTTTCTTCCTTCCAGTTGTGGGAACAGTCCAAATAAGACGGATCCATCCGCAGCTCGGAGCTGCCACTTGTAAATAACAGCCCATTTAAAAAATGATTGATTTAACAGACTACAAGAAAAATTCAGCCCTCCTCATTTCTCATCTTCTCAAGAAACAGTATCTACTGTACTCTGAAACATAATCCTGTGAAAGATAAATCCACTTACATTTCTTCCATTTATCTTTACCACCAAGATAGAAGCATTGCCCATCACAAACTTAATAAAATGGCTCATCTAATCTTAGCCAGGCCAGAGCATTTAAAAAAAAAAAGTAAAAAAGGGACTTGCTATGGTAGACACAGGACTAAAAGGTTTCTTGTTAAAGTCCAGATCTGAAAATTTATATGGACAAGTAATTGTAGTCCAAAGTAAAAAAAGGGAAAAAAATAGGATGGTTCAATGAATAGATGGAAAACATGCTCCTAAGGGATGGTTTTTCTTTCAAGCTCACCTTTGAAGAAAGGATTTCAGATCATGTTATTGAAAGGGTCAACACAAACAAAAATACAACCTTGAAAGTGACTTAACTGTACTGTTTGAATGCTAAGAGAAACCTCTTCATATCTTGTTCATTACTTAGAGAGGCAATGGAATAATAAGCAAGCAATTAAAAAAAAAGGAATAATGGATGCCAAAGGTAAGATCCAGTTTTTGAACACTGTCTCAAGATTCAGCAGATGAGCTGAATAAGGTTTCAGCAGCCAAAAACCAAGTTGTTTCTTTCCTCTCTGTAAATCACTATGTCTTTAGATAAATAGTCTTGGCTACCCAAAACCCTTCAGATGTCATTTTAAGACCTTTCAGAGAAATCGTAAGCTAACCCAGAAGAATTTGAAGTCTGATCAGATGACAAAAACCCACACCATTTGCCCCTAAACCTCTGGGCGTCTGGGAGAGATGTACTCCTGTTTCCACCAGACCTGGGAACCACCTGGCAGGGAGAACTGGCTTTCTGATAACCAGGTTTCAGACAGACATCTTGCTGTAGTCTGTTTCTTGGATTTTTCTGTTCTTTTTTTAAAATATGAGAGACTGCCACATTATTCTCTGAAGGCCTCTGACAGTGCTAAAGCAATTTTCTACATAAATCATTGTAATGCTAACGCTGCAGTTTACAGACTCATCTTTAAAAGAAAGCCTTTACTATTTACTGCCACAGCAAGCGGAGAGAAGAAAAGTTAAGCTCTGACGACTGCTCTGTCTGGGGGCATAATAAATGGAAAATTTATTCCATGGCCCAGTTCTAACAAAACTGAATATACTTGTGAAAACCGTGTAAATACTTGGTACTTGAGAGAACTGAGCGTATAAAAAACATTCAGCATATTGAGGTACATGTACATTCATATTGCAAGCCTGCTGGAAGTCCCCCTAATGTTAAAGCAAAACTGAGGGACCTGCAATTGCAGAGCCTTGATCGTGTTTTCACTGAACATCCTTCTCTGCTAGTCTGTTTTTTCTTGAAGCAAATAAGCGGGGGGGGGGGGGGGGAGGACTGAGGGTTGTAAATTTTGCTTATGAGCATGTTACTAAGCAAGGTAAGAAAGCTCTCCCTCACTAGGCTTACAATTGCACTGTGTGCACCTTTCTAAATAAGGCTGAAAGCCCGTGATGGAAGATGCACAGCTTAGGTACCGGTCCTGCATCAGTCCCGCACCGGCTGCCCACAGCCCAGTGCTGCCGGCACTGCAACGGGCGGCTGCCACCGTGCGGATGCTGCACGGCTGCCGCAGAGCTGCCAGCCCCGCAAGGCGCAGCACAGGTCCCTCTGGCAAGCTCCATGCCAGGCTGGGGAAACCTGGAAGTGGAGAGCAGAGCGTTGGCTTGCCCCTTCAGCCCAGAAGGCAACTGTAGCTTTCCTAAATATTTCATCAGAGTTTTTATAGTAACACAACGTACATAGTATTGTTTATGGTCTTTTATTAGTCCTCAAGGAGTCCAGACATTCATAAATGTGCTTGTGGCAAGGCACTCAGGAGAATACTCTTGCTGCTCAGTTTCAGTTTTTTTTTTTCCCAGCCTGTTTATATACAGTCTTTAATTACACTTTTCACCCTGTTACCATAAACACAGTTTTATTTCCCTTCTAAATAAACATCAAGGTTTTGCAGATAAGGAACATATTTCCATCTTCTTCCTTTGCAAACAAAGCTAATACATCTTAAAAACCTCTTTAAGACAGAAGATCTTTTAGAGTCCAGTCTGTGAACTTCATGTAGGGTTAAAACAGTGCAAACACTCTTGTATTCTGTCCATTTGTAACAGCAGTTTATTTAAAAAAAACCACAAGCTAAATTAAGTACAAGGAAGTTTAACTTCCACTCAATTCTACTTTTATTCTTCAGCATACTTAAAATACCACTTTAAAATACTTTCTAAAAAAATTATGAAGATTCCTTACTTATTAACCTTATATTTGCTTTGTATTTAAATGCATTTGTCTCAACAACAACAGCTAAGCAGCAAGACATACTTTTTGTCACTTCATCAGTGTTTCCTACTGCATGCCCAGGAACATTTTTAGAAATCAGTGCAGTGGACCAAATAAACAATAAAACTTTTCACAGATTTAAAAAATGAAAATAAGCTTTTAAAGTGCCCCAATAAATAATTTGGCCCATCCATGGGTACCTAAAAGCTGCTCTTTTACTATCTTAAGCTGCCATCACCAACACACACACCTCATTTAGCTTCACAGGCTCTCTCTGAACTTGAGTCTATTCATTTGGATGAAGAACCGTAATGAACACAGAAGTGTGTTGGCCAACACATACTACATGTAAACTCTCGATTAACAAATTCAAACTTTAAAGGAATTGTTTGGTTAGCCAGAAGCTAACAAGTTACAGCAGCAGCACATTCAGCAGCCCTGCTTTACCAAAGCACTTAAGGACACACTCAGATGTAAACAGTCTTACTCAGCCCACATACTAAAACCCCTAAAAATTTCTTAAATGCTTTGATAAATAAAAACCATGAGCAGGGGAGACCATTGAGTTGGAAGCCAAGTTATTTTTCAGTTAATGCATTTAACTACCAATTCTAGCACTGGCTTGGAGGGAGGCCCCACAGTATCTTCATTCTAACAGTAACACACATACTTTTCAAACGTGCATTTCACCCAAGAATTATAACGTCTTCAAAACGGGAGCGAGATTTACTGCCCTTCCAGCATTTTCTAACCAAATACCACAAAGATGCTGCTCTTGCAGAATGTCAAGGAGAAGAAAGGGCAAAGGAACAAAATCCAATCCGTGCTGAAGTTGGTAGCTGAGGAAGTCTGTCTACATTGCAGTGAGATTCCCATCTGCATTTCATTGCAGCTAGTGTGAACCCAATCACTGCAGGTTAAATATACATCAGATCAGTGATTATTGTGTTCTGACCTCTGTGGCTAAGTCGGACATTATATATTCCTGCTACATATTGCAGTAGTTAAGGAATCAACGCTGCTTTAAAAAAAACCCCACGTATTCTATGCCACACATGCCTCAATTTCTTCAAGTAGGGCAAATTTCTTGGGGTCTTTCAACAAACATTGAAGATAATTCTGCCACTGTCTGTAAGGCATCAGATCAAGACTCAGAAAACCCAAGTTCAACGCATCATGTCATTGTAATGTTTTTTTCAAGATGTCAAGTATGGCCACTTTGGATCTCCTGCTCCCCATGTATAAAATAGAGATGATACTACTTCTCTCTCTCAAAAGGTTGCTGTGAACAAATGCATTTAAATTTGTGAAACATGCCTGTAAGAAGCTAACAGGTCCTGCATATGCCATGCAGAAAAGATTTTCCAGTTAACATGTTGCATCACTTTTTCCACCATAACCAGCTCGAAACAAGCTACCAGACTAATTAAATCCCCCAAGGTATGCTTCCACAGCTACTGAAACCAGATTAAGGTTAGTGCTGGTGGCAGGTCCCAGCCTCTCCCTACCCCATGTGCTCTCTTAAGCCTAATCCCCAAGGGAGCTGGTTCATGGAGCTAAACTAGAAGAAACTAATTCTGTTGAAAGACCGTCAACAGCATTTCACCAATTAAGTGTCCAACGTGGTCCATGAGAGGCTCAGATGAGCTTCAGCAGCAGTGCACAGGACATGACCACCGCACATGGCAGGGGATAGAGAGCTCTTGCTGGCAAGAACGGAGCTGTCGAGTTGGCTTTACCACAAGCACCCCCTCACTAGTGTTTAGCACTGTAAACAGAGCTTCCAACGCTCAAGAGTTCAAACCATCGCAGTTAAAAACAACTCAGCTTTTTAATATTTGCCATTATGACTGGATCTACCAACAATATTTAAAACCATCACAGATTCTTAAAACTACCAACACCAAGCAACATGGATGTTTCTTAAAACGCTAGAACTGCATCACTTACAATACAACTATACTAACATGAAGAAGACTGAGCCTACAACAGGCTTTGTGCTTTATCACAACACCTGCAAATATACACTGGCTCCTCAAAGGTTCTGCAATCCAGTTTAACCAACACCAACAGGAATAAAAGGTGCTACTGTGGCATTTGAGCACCTTCACAGATCAATGATAATCACACAAAACTATTTTTGGGAAGCAACTGCGAAGTGTTATATATGTACAGACCATAACTTGTTTGATACAGGTTATTTACTCAGCCTCAGCAGCCTGTATCAGCATGAGGTGCACTATCAGAGCTGCAGTATGTCTTACCTGGATACTATGCTGGAGCCATTGTAGAGGTCACTAGCGTAAGACAGCGTTGCCAGGGGTCGGACAGAATTGTAGCGCGTGAACTTGGATAGACACTCCTGAAACTCATCCAGCTGGCTTGTGGTTCTGCTGTCATCTAGGGAGAGGCAGCAGCATTGGGGAGGACAGAAACAGAGTAAGAAGATAAACTCAACAGGAGGAAAAAAAAAAAAAAAAAAAAAAAAAAATCGAGATGTATGTCTTCATGTGACACTACCTCTGCTTGTCATTTGGGGAGGATTCATGGTCAAGAACAGGCTTTCTCTCACCTCTAGCATTCCCTGAAGGCGTTATGATTTTTCAGAGCACAAATTAAGTCTTTCCACTGCAATGCTGGGTGAACCTACCGTGCTGAGAATCTGCCTAGAGATCACAAATACAGCTTTCCTGGTAAGCTCATTTATTTTATTCAAAACTAGAGCCCATGGGCCATATAGATTATTAACAGAAAACCTTTAAGCATATCAAAATGCACTGTGAAGAATACATCTAGTTTTCTATGAAAGTGAAAATATATTCCTTTCCCTATATTTCTGTCACAATATGCCTACATTTGGTGTCAATCACCTTCAAAATACTTTCAGTAAAAAACATTTGTCTTGCTACTCCAAAAGCAACAGAGCTAAGGGAGAGTTGTTTCAGGGCTGGAGAAGGAAGACAAGCATGAAACCAGAAGACTCCCTGTACTATAAGTTTTGTGAAAATTATGACCTTCAGCAGACAAGGTGAAATTGAGCCAGCTTGAATAATGATGATAAATATTCTGTGGGAAATGGAACAGTTTACTACAAAAGTTAAAAATAAATTACAGTGTAGATAGTTGAAAGTCATTCCCTGATTCCTCAAAAGTCCCAGCTTTTCTTGGTATGAACAGAATTTTATTTAAACCATTTCAAAATTTATTATTTCCTAAATAAGGAAAAATTCCTAACTTAGAGCAATGCCGCATGGGCAAGTCAGGGTTCCTAATAAGATCATGCATCTGCAGTCAAACATCAGGTAGAGCCTTCAGGCTTTGTAATAACCCCCAGAATTTGCAGCAATTCTCCCTCTCCTCCTCTAATGCTCCCACCTTCGCTTTGTCTTCTTGTACCAGTGCAATATAAGGGAACTACAGCTATCGCTGCTCTTGCAGCACTAACACACAGCACCTCAGTTTACAGTTACTGCACACCTTGTCTCCTGTTAAACCACAGCATCCACTGCAGTAGCACAGAAACCATACACACCACTCACTCACATGGCTGAGATCAAATTCCACCCATTAGTTAAGTTATCCTTATCTGTTATTTTATCAGCAGCATAAGGAAATGACAAAGCTCCTCCACTTATTAGAAAGCTTTGGAAATACTGGCATGAAAAAAGGAAGAGGTTGGTCTATAAAAGCAAAATACAGCTGTGATTTCTTGTAGGAAAACAGAGAGAATAATCACTTTCTGCACACTGGTAGCTCCTTGCCATCAGAAATTATTATCTTTCTCTACACTTGTAAGGCATTTTGAAGTGTCCCTTATATGCTATTTAATGTTTGATCGTATAAAGGAACAGTGAAGGCTAGTAATTAGCATGTTTAAGGGTACTAGCATATATATTACCCATGTCAGATAGATCAAAAGGGGCAAAATGAACAAAGTGGTGCTCCAAATTAAAATCATCAGCACCTGACCAGCACAGAAAACAGCTTGAGAAGAAGCACATAAACATCAGTCAGTAGTTTTCAAAGACTGTTTCCTCCTTCGACACTATGATAAGAACAAATATCTGCTACTCTTCGATTTCCCTCATTTAGAGATCAAGCACACAGTCCTCCTACAATTTATTCTGTATCTGTGCTTGAAAAACCAAATGTTATTTCTCAAGACATTTTCCCCAAAGTGCAAGGCCATTTCGTAATTACAGTTACATTATATCTCCACTCCCTACTAGAACAGTCATAGGCACTTCGTGCAAAAAGCTTTAAATCCACACTAAATCCTATTTAAAATGTGTCAAAAAGCAGGTATGACTAAGAGAAGAAAAGTTAATCAAGTATCACAGGTTATCCCTTGTTTAGGAAAAACCTGCACTTGCAAATCCTCCGCTCTTGGTGCAGCTGAGGCATAAGAATACAAAAAACAGTTTCACCACATTCGTATTTATAGTTCCGATTATGAAGAAAGATGTCTTCTACAAGGGAATGCTGGGAAGACCCCCATTTGTTATCCTTGGTTAATAAGTATTATTTTAACATAAACACCGTTATGCATCACCAAGATAGCACTGCGTGAAAACATCTCAGTGTGATCTGTGAAGTACTGTATTCTGCAAAGCACTTGCTAGCACTTCACAGGAACCTGGCTAGTCACATACAACCAGCTCCTGCGATCCTCCAGCTACTGAAGCACCCTCTCAATGTGCTGTATTCCTTGTATAAATTATTTTGTTGTGCATGATGAGAACCTAGTCAGTCACTGCTCTAAAGTAGGTAGAAGATAGACATAACAACAGAGCCTCATTTTTATTTATTTTAAAGTGAATAATACTTAAACTCAACTCATGGAGGGAAAAAAACCCCAGGGGTTTCCACCCCAGCTCTCTTGCTGATTTCTGTGTCCTGGGAGGTTGGTCCTTGCCTTCCAAGGATACAAGATATTCTGCTGCAGCAACCTCTGCCTGGTTCCCTCTTGTCCCTAGGAGGTTTCTCCTATCCCCTGAGGGCTGGCTGCTCCCCACTCCTTGCTGCAGTCTATCACTCTTCCCATGAACTGCAGCTCGCAGCTTGGTGCTGCAAATCTCTTGCCTGCCACACGCCATTGCCTGAAACTTTTTTCCCAAAGCTGGTTTCTTCCCCAGAGGGGCCACAGAGCAACCCTCCTCACCCTCAAGACACATTCGACCCGTTCATTTCTTAAGAGAATCTTGTCATGTAATTAAGAACCATCCATCTACTAGGTAACAATTACTCTAGCTGCTGTCACAGTGTTACTCAATTATGAATGAGGCAATCTAGGCAATTGTGAAAACAGCTTCTAATTCTACAAAACAAGCCTTAAATCTAAGGTGTGCCCCATGGGACAATAATGCTGCTGCACACTCAGCTTCTATACTCCAAGCCATTTGTTAACCAAGACTCAATCTAGACAACATAAACGATAACCTCCAAGTGTCCTATTACATGCTAAATACAGGAGAATTTATCAATTTATGTTTATACCTCTGTAGTATTTCAATAGCAATGTTTTTAACTACTGTGTTTATACCACATCTAGTAGAAAGACAATCCAACCACTGCTTTCAAACATTTGCATCTTCAGAACAAGCATCAGTCAAATTGTTTGTTGTGGGTTATGCCCTTCACAGTATAGGATTACGAAGCAATACATTTGCCCCTCCAAAGTGACAGGATTATATTTTCTAAATTTAGCTACTTCAAAGATTGGTCAAGAAAAGCAAAATGGGATGACCTGAGTAACACATAAATATGTATAGCAACACTCCCATGCAAGGAAGAAGTGAAAGCTGCTCTCTCAAAAGCAAGTCTTTTCTGAGGACTAGGCACTGTAAGAGGTAGCTGATGCCAGAAGCTGAACACCACGCAAGAGGAACTTACCCGAGACACGTGTCATCCTGGTGGAAAAATAGCACTGCTCTAGGTCCTCAAAATGAGCTGTGAGCCGCTTGCGTCGTGAGGCTAGCGTGCTGTTATACCACGGCTGCTTTTTGGTCTGAATAGAGAAGAGAACACTTCAGAAAGTTAAAGCCAGGCCTGGGTTTCATTTCAATAGATTTTATCAAATTATAAACAATTTATACTTCATATGTGAAGGGTGAGAAGTGTAAAATGACGAGAAATCAAGATCTTGCCACTGACAACAGTCATTCTTAGGGGTCCTGTGTTGCATCCTTTAACTCGACAAACAAGAAAAGCTGCTTTTAGACGCTTCTTGTTTCCTGAACCTTTGCAAATTTACCAGTTCCAGCCTCGCATGCAGGACAGACAGCGGCAACCCTTTGGAAGTCACGTCTTGCATTTATACAGATAGACAGCAGAAGCCAAAGATACCAGGCTTCCAGCTTCACAAATCAAACAGACTGTACAACAAATACTTCCTAGATCCCTGGCAGACAGCTCATTAAAAAAGAGAAGGTGGTGTTTATTTTAAAGAGTTAGTTACTGAATTATTTCTTTTGAAGCAACTCAGTAACTCTCTGCAAAGCTAAGCAAATAAGGATAGAAGCAGAAGACACCATGAAGTTCAGAGGTTAATTGAAAAGTCCATGAAACTCATCATTAAAGCCATTTCCCTACCTACCCAAGCAGTAACAGTGAGAGGCAGAAGCAGAGGACTGAATGTACATAAGTAAGCTCTCCTCCTGAAGCAAAACAGAATACAGTATTTTTCCTTGCTAGTGATTAAAATGAGAAGGAACAAATTCCTCTACCAGACAAGAAGCATGAAGAGCACCTTGCTTTAGTTTGTATTTAAGAAGTTTCATGTAGCATCATACTCAAAGCTAATGGGGAAATTTTAAAAGATTTGAGAACCACCAAGCTCCCTAATGATCAACATCCCTGACCACGTCCAAGGCCCGTAATGCCACTCAATGGCATTAACAAAACCCAATTCACATACACCTCCCCCTCAATCCATGCAGGAGAACGGGTTGCCCTTATTACAGCCATCGAGCAAGCCGACAAGAACAAACTAAGTTTACAGCCCACTCAAATTCTGCTTATACCTGTATGAACAGTAATCCAACATTTTAGGGAAAAAGCAAACCCCAAGCAATGAAACCTCCAGACACCACTTCCCAACGACGGCCCTGGCTATGCACTGAGGTTGTGACTCACACTTGCATGTTGACAGCACCCTATGGTCTACACAGCTTGTTCCGTCTTGAAAGCAACTCCAATCTCAACATACAACTAGAACACTGGAAAGTACTCCTACATCGACACCTTTTAAGTACAATTTTCTAAAATCTCACAGCTTTAAGAAATGCTTAACAGAACAGTTTTATAGCATCTTCCTATTAATTCTGTGCACCAGCCTGAAAGGGCTCCAGCCTCTCTCAGCACATCAGGAGGGACAAGGGCTCAAGATGACCTCAAACATCAAAGAGCAATCACTTCAGTCTCAAGTTAAGACAAGCCACCTGCAACGTGATGAGCAATATAACCCAAGCTCAAGTCTGATCTGTCAGGTGAGCCCAGTCCACATCAAGATGGAATCAATCATGGAAGTATTTGCTTGCTGTGCGATTACCTGCTGGATCACCAGAGGAAGATCCCCCTGGAGCAGGTCCCAGGCTGGCACATGGTGACCCAACTGTGGTGGGAATCAATCTGCATTAACCCATCTTCATCAGATCCACCCCAGCTAAGCATTTTAAACTGCTCATGTTTTACCAAAACATTTATTCAGTTTCTATGAAGTCTGCTCCCTGGCTACTTGTTAAGCAATGCTGGGAAGCAGGAGCAAAAAAAATAAGGGAAAAAGACAGAAAACATACCCAAGCAATTTTTATTCCACTGCTAACACTACTATGGTTGTCCTAGTGAGGACATTAGTTTGGATTGTTCTGTTATGAAAAGTGATTTTACTGTCTGAACTCCATCAGGTGCTCCAAAAAGTCCTCCAACAACTGTGGAAAAGCCTCATAGCTACGCACAAGCTCCTGATTTCTAGCAGAAAAGAAAGGTACTGCCACTAAATACTACCTATAGAATTCCCCAGGGCCCATGTGACTTGTCCACTATTTACTTCTGAAGCTCAGCTTCTGGAAGAAACCTGTCCTGTAGCTTTGCAACATATAAATTCTTCCCTAAGAACATGTTTGTGAGCAATGCACAAAGTAATTTTATTGAGAAAGAAAGCTATGCTGTCCATCCTAGCATAGCTTCTTACTGCCAGCAGTGCCTGATCTATGATTTTTGCTGTGACTGACAATTAGAAAAAAAGCACAATTGAATTTATATTCTTAGAACTATTTTTATGGTCAAGTCTTGCTGAAACTAGACTACCTTTGATTGAAGTGTTTAACTTCAAGAGTTCTCTTTCAGCTCCCCATCCAAACATATATTAAAGTTTAATTCAAAAATTTGTACTAGAGAGTACAGATCTTGCACTCTTGAGGACAAAAAAGATTATTCTCACGCAAGTAAGGCTGTCATACAGAATGACTAGAAAGTCTAGGTTGTTTGTTTTGTGCACTTACCAGCAGTACAACTATGCTATTAAATTTTGTCTTTGAAAGAGAAAGAGAAGTACTGAGACAAGTACTGTCAGTGGCTAATGAACACACTGTACCATGTCAGAGTGAATTTGAATTAAATGAACGTAAAATCTCCACACACATTTCACTTGCCCTCTGAAGTGAGGTAGAGATACAGTTCTTTGATTAAGCAAACCTGCCCCCCCTCCAAGACCACAGTATCAGGAACAACAAGCATTTTCCCACAGACTAATAGATGGAATTTTCTAATTACCAATTAGTTATACAGCTGCAAATCCAAAACCCCACATGCACACATACATGCACATCAGCCCAAAATTCAGGTGTTTTTTCTTTACATCATTACTCCATCAAATAAGGTCCAACAGCACCTCTACCCATTCAATTATCAATTTGATACTGTTGTGTGCCACAGATGGTCCACCACCACCAGAGAGCACCAAAGGCATGAGCAGGCATGTAACCAACAGTCTGTCTGTCTAAATCAAAACTGTGTAACATTTTTGAAACTGTGAGCTGGCTATCGGTGTCATCTTCCCAGCCCAGCCGAACCACTCTCAGCTGCAAGACTATGGCAGTGCTGTTTGGCATTCAAGAGGCCCTGCAGATCACACAGTTTGAAGGCTGCCTGCCAAACAGCTTCACTGTATATGCAACTTTTTACCCTTTTTGTGAATTAATTTATAATACAGTTTGTAAGATCCTAAACAAGGACAAAATACAAAAAGGCTGTATGTTTGCAAAATGAATGTTTCTTGTTCTGAAAGTCAAGCTTTCAAAGCTATTCAAGTCAATGCAAAGGGTCAGGGATTTACCTCCCTTCGCAAATGCCACCCACTTAGGAGAAGAGATGAAGAGCAAAAAATATCCCCTCTTCCCTGGAAGAGCCAGCTTTGGGAATAAAGTCAGATGTCTAAATATACTACACCAGATTTCTTTGATGGCATCAGGGTGGACACTCAATCATGTACAGTCATTCTGACAGCTGTAGTCTTGGCTCCAGTTCGCCCATATAACTAGTTAAAAAGCATTTGCAAGACTCAAGTTGACCAGTACCCTGGAGATGGACAGAGTTGTGCCTAATTTCTGCCCAAACTCTGCATTCACTCTCCCGTCCCCCCTGTGCACAGACACATGTATTACCTTACCTGAGAACTGCCACTGAAGCCTGGAGGCTGGCTATACTCCGTGGAGTCAATAATACTACTGCAAAACCAAAAAAAAGAGTCTGCTTAAATCACTGTACAACCATCCTCTATCATTTTTAACCTGTTTGCTATTCCCCTTTACACCCTGCAGCATACTTGCCTTTGAAATTCATTTTACAGACAGGGAACACAAGGTTATTTTTTTTGTTTGGGGGTGATTTTTTTTTTTTTTTTTTAATACAGGGATCTCCTAAAGCAGAATGCTATCACACACTATTATGTGTAGTGCAGTCTAATAATTTCCAATTAGAATGCAAAATCATATCTTTTGTATGAAATATGCAGGATAAGACATTCTGAAAATAACAAGCTACCATTGGTTTTCAGCTCTTTTCCAAAAAAAAAAAAAAAAGAGAGAGAGAAGTTTAATGCCACGGCATTTGAAACAGCACTGTGAAGAGAAAAGCTAGAGAAATCAGCTTCAGACAGACACTAGTATTCCAGACATCTCTGAAGATACACAAAACAACACAAGTAATGAAATACAGAAATAAACTAAAAAAATACTAACAGCCAGGATTACTGTTATTAGAAAATGCTACACCATATATAGCTACACAGTATCTATAATGACACAACATACCTTAAATCACTGTTTTCAAAACATAGCATACATATGCAAACTGAAGAGATTTAACTTTCAAAACTGCAAAAGGATCTACTGATGTAAGCAGAAAACAGGTGGTTCAGTATTCTTGCACATATGGGCAAAATATCTAGCTCTCATAATAAGATGTCAGAGCCAGATTAAAGCACCCTTATCACTCAGATTTAAAATACTTTTAGGACAAGTAAAGGTTAGTACACAAGAACACCATTTTATTAATTACAGAAAACACACTACAAACATCACCATGATTTGTTTCCAAAAATCTTTACAACTCACTTGCTTCTGCTATGTCATTTGGCTTGCAGGGAAAAGAAACTATCTGGGTTTGTTATTCTTGGTCTTTCTTATGAGGTAGCCTTAGATTTAAGCATTGCATGGGAAAGCTGAAGGTTTCTTTAAAAAGCTGCCAGAACTCTGCTATAGGTCCAGGTTTTATAAAAGATGATTGTACCTATTGATGTTTACGTAACAGCTGCCAGAACTGATGCATAGACTTGACATTCTTGTTCATAAAACAAGTGGTTTGGCTGAAGTGCCAGTCAGGGCACCTCTAAGACTGGAAGGATGATGGTACTAGTGGTACTAGTGCTTAAATATTTCTCCGAATGTTATAGAGCTTCCCTGGAGGTGGAAAGAACTAGAAACAGAAGATGAGAGATGATTTTAAAGTCTCATTAGTGGTTAACTTGTAAGATGAGATTGATTGGGCTTCTGTTACAGGCAAGACAAAAGCTGCAAACCAAGAAAATCTGAGGGATAAAAATCATTATTTGCTGTGAGCTATTGCAAAGGAGAAAACAACAGAGACGTTTCAGGCATGGTCAGGGACAATGAACTTCAAATTAGAATGTGGCCACATGAAATAATGAAACACATACAGCGGATCCTGCCAGGAACAGCACGAATAAGACAGTCGGCTGGAAAGCAATGAAAAAGTACTCCACTCTGAGACAGGTACAGTGGCAATTAATGGCAAAAACACACAGACTTAGAGCGTCTGGTCTCGTTTTGCTGCAGGTTGTCTAGTGATGTAAAGCCTTCAAGAGTGCAGACGTCATCTCCCTAACCAGAATACAAATTCAAAGTAATTTCTGTGCACTGCCTGTAGCTGAGTTACCTGGCATATGCTTGAATGTTTTCCCTTTTAAAAACAGGACACAAATAATTGAAAAATTACAAAAGTTCCCTCTCAATTATTTTCAAAAAGCTGTAACATTAGGTTCAATTAGGAAATTCAGCTACAATAACATGACATATTTAAAAACCTGGAAAAACAACAACAAAAACACATACTATAAATCCCATTTGTTATACACTTATGGAGGTGGGAGGGTGTAATTAGAACAAACAGAGGGGAAGGAGATCAGGATTTCAACAACCAAAGCAGAGTTACCAGGCAACTAATTTTTAGATCAGAATCTTTCTCCAGAAACTCCTATTACAGTGATAGTTTTTTATTGCTGTTACTGCCTGAATATGCAGTCATGGAGAAGTTGCTTATTTGTATCTACTGATTGCACCATTTACTGGTAGCAAAAATAGCATGCGCGCCTGTTCAGAAAAACCCTACACAGAACTATTTGTTCTTTTCCCTTATTCTTCCCCCTCTTGTTCTCTATTAGTATACAAGCCCAGCAATCTGCAACACTGTAAACAAGTGCTGTGCTATTACCCAATTTAATATTTCATCATACCCTGTACAAGCATAAGAGAAAACACGTGTTTCTTGAAGCCAAGAATGTATTGAGCATGATAGCTGTATTTGTTTTTTTGCTAAAAAACTTATGAAGGGAGATAGGGGGAGGCACAGTAATTTCACATTTTGAGGATGTCAAAGGGCTGGGGGGGGGGCTACAAACAATGAAAAGAAACAGACCATTAATGAAGCAAGTCTGTGATTTAGAGGAAGTAGATGAATAGGGGCAAGTCACCAGAAACCAGATAAAACCAAATTCCAAAGAATTCTATTTTCTTGAACTTTAAATTCAAAGGCTAAAAAGATTTTCTTCATCTCAGCACAGGTCTATGATAACCTTGTACTATAAGACACATTAGTAAATTTTTATACAATTATATTTCATTAGCCGGATATTAAGCTATATTCCAATTTAAATATACCATTATAATTCACTGCTAAGTTAAAAAGTCTCTGCAAGTTTAATAACATTTTAACATGGAAGTGAAACCATCTCAAACTATATTTGTATTTCATTCTTAGTGGTTCACAGCATCTCTAAAATGTACTTTGGAGATTAAATATTTCAGTTAACAGAGCTGAAAAAAAATCAGCATATTTTAAAGCTCGTATCAGTTGTTCTGCAGCACTCTTTCCAAGGAGGAATCAAAGTTACAGTTTTTTTAGATGCTCTCCAAAACTTACATTTAACATTGAAAAGAAAATTAATTTCAAGTGATAAGACTCTTCTGGAATCTAAGTTCTGGTAATTCAAGTAATTGAATTGGTTTGAATTACACAAAACTGTCAGGATAGGGCAGGAACATACAATACCAGAGTCCGGCAACAACTGGTGCCTGTTCAGACACTTCCTTCAAGTACTATTTTCTCTTTGGCCACTCAAGACTATCTCTTAATGCAGGAATGTCACTGAGAAACAGACAAGGGGTCTTCTCAAGCGAAGAGAAAGAGACAACCCCACATACCCCAGGAAACCCCTAAATATCCTATTATATCGCACCCCTGGCATGTTGTATCAGAGGAAGAACCCAAAAGCTCAGGACACAGCCAAGACAGGACCAGACAAGCCTAAAATCAGACAAGACAAAGCCTGTGGTCTCCACACATGCCATGGTCTAACCCACCACTATCTCCCAGCAGACCTCAGGTGAAGCATGTCAATCCAAAGTCGCTACATTTTGGACACTATCTTATATCTTCAAAAGCAAAAACTAAGGATGACTGACCATAGGATGTGAAATAAACAGGCATGAAGAAGTAAGAAATTCTCAGTAGACTGAAACCATTGTAGGCCTCACAGAGAAGATTCCCCCCCCCCCCAACTCTTTCACCAAAATTCTTGGACTTAAAATGTTAGTCTAGTTTTCAGATAAAAAACTTCTTTGGGAGCTTGTTTGTTAGCTTGGCTCAAGTAACAGAGATACAGAAAATTGTACTTATGAGTAGAAATGTAAAAAAAGAAAGGTTTCTAGGCCTGAAGGCATTCAACATGTAACAAATTCAGCCCAACCAGTGCTCAAGTTTTCCCCAAGCAGCAGTACCACGAAGCAAACAACAAGCAATCTATTTAGTAGCCAATAACCAGAAAACTAGTAGAACCTGACAAGAATCACATCAGCTTCACAAAACTGCTTCTTGGCAAAACAGCAATAACACACATCAAAAAACACACCTGCACCAACAAATTAAACAAGCAGTGAAGAGAGGAATAACAAAGGCTGTTCCCATCCATCTTGGCCATATTCCTGTCCTCTCCCTCAGGGCCAGCCAGAGCTTTGTAGAAATATGAGAGATTCTGGTCACAGTGTCCAGAAGTAGCATCTTGGCAAGAAATCCCAGCCAATATTGCTAGGCTCCTAGCTAGCAATCCTCCTGCTAGGCAGTACAAGAGCACTGTGTCTAGATCTCTGTAGAGGAGGAAATCAGATCATTTTTTCTTACTTACTTCTGGGCTATTAGGTTTAGAGCTGCTAATTGCACAAAAGGTACCAGTACAATTTTATAACAGAAGTCATCAGTTTAGAGAACTCTACTATTAAATGGTAGAAGAAACAATCATTTAATAACGTAACTTGGCCCTGTGAAATCAGAGCTTTCTTACAACCAAAAAACCTCAGCTATAAAGTAGAGCACTTCAAACCCTGACACATGCAACTTGGATACAAGAACCATCTGCAATTTTATCATCAAGAAACCACACTACACAATATTCCAGGCAAAAATCCCCATTGAAAATATGTTATTAGAAAGGCATTTCATTAAATCAAAACAAACAGCAGATAAACAGAAACAATAGGCTGTATATTTTAAATTTTGATCCTGTGAGCCCATACCTTTAGCCATTCACGCTGAGTGGGGAAGCCAGAGGACACCAGTATCATACAAAATTAAGACCTTTCATGTGCCAAGCACAACTGCGTAACATTCAGAAAAGGTAGCACGTATTTAACAGTAGTATTTCATCCCATAGCAAAGGCTTATGACTCCAGTTAACTAATCCACACTACATTTAAAACCATCAGCTTTCCACAGCATCTGGCTTAGAGTACACTCTTCATCCAACTGCAGACTCAGATGGCCTTTTCTTCACTGCTTTGTCCACATAAAGTTTACACCAATCAAAAACAGAACAGGAAAATATTGTATGGCACTCAAAAAACTAGTTTTGCTTGTGTTTTGGGCATGGCACGAAGAGGACTAGCAAGTACAGTGCAATATATACAGCCTGAAATCCAAGTTCTGAGTTACAAGGTCCATACCTGTGTGAAGGGGAGGGAGCCTCAAACTGCGGCACTGTACTGTCCTCACTGACTGGGGAGTACAAGCCACTCATTTCCTGAAACAGAAAGCCACATTACAGCGAAGCTGACAAAACTTGAATAGTAGGCACCGTCTAATAAACAGTGTTCACATAGTAATTTTTTTGTTTTTTTCCAAACACATAACCAACTGTATCTACATTTACTCAACTCTCACCTAGAAGTCTTTATTATACCTGAAAAAACATTGATTTTCTTCATTTTTTTTCCCCAGTTATTATTCCAACTGGGTTTCAGAAATCCTACAACTGCGGTGCTTTTAGCCCCAAAAGAGGCAGTTCTGGAGTTTATATTCCAAAAATCAATGCATTTGGTTACCATCCAGTTGTCTCTAACCCAGCACCTCCCTTAAACATGGCAGAACAAGCAAGCTGTAACTACATTTTTGAGATATGTGCAAACTTATCAAATAGCCTTCACAGCTGGAAAGTAATGCTGGATATGGGTCATGGCAAGAACAACCACAAGACAACAGGGCAAAAGTGGTATCATGCCCCAGACTTAAAAGAAGAGCTATCAGTCTTATGTGTGGCAAATGCACAAGAGACAAACTTTGCACATAAACTTGGCTTTGTCACTGCCAGACTAAATCACTGCTGTGTACCCAGTATGAGACTGTACCTTTCATCTGCTTGAGAAATGGAAGCTACACAGGATGCTGCAGCTCATTAGTTAAGGGAGCAAAGTGTTCCAGGACAACATTATTGGTACTTTTCAAATTCCCACTAGGTGCCCATTAGTTGTTAGGTAGAAAGTAGGATATTTGTGACAAGAGAGATCCCAGGCTTTAAAGGTCAGACCAAGGTCACTATCACACACCAGATACATATCCCAAGCTGCAGTCCACTGAAGTGCCTGATTAAAGAGCACAAAAGCAGGTAGCTAGATATTCTTCAAGGGATCTCGCAGCTTTGGGAATAGCTTCTCCTAGATCTGAAGACCTATTTTACCAGTCTCAAGGAAACATGCTAAGGTATATTTATTTCCCAAGAGCTGAGGAACGTTTAGGGAAATAGGTCTGAAAAATGCTGTTATCTACCAAGTTACAATTTGTGTAGCTAGCAGCTGAAGGGAAGTTCCTGAGTTATTAGTTCTATTTATGTTTTGGTAATTCATCAGCATGCATATAAATTGGGAGTGAAGAAGTCTAAAAGGCTTTTGGGCAGTGGTTGGGAGCTTGTGCTGACTGCTCGAGACAAGCAAGAAGAGAGAAGCAGACCTGCAAACTGATTCCCAAGAAGCTTCAAGGGAATGCTATTTTGAGAGGTGGCAGTCTGATGCATTCCTGAAACATCAGTTTCCTACTCCAAGATGAAAACACTGTAATGATTAGAGGAAAGGACCAAGGAGGAACCTGAAGACTCAATAAGGACAGAAGGATTGAGCTGATGGGTTTACAAATACTTGGAGAATAATTCTTAGCAAAAATTTCAAGAGATCCCCATCATTAAGGAATTAAGAGAATTATCAGGAGGTAGCAGATTGCTTCTGTTTTGACATGCAGAAGCTAGTTCTGCTCCTACCCAGTCTCTGCATTACAGCTCTCTTGTGAGCCCCCCAACACCTCTCCACTTTAAGAGTGGCATGCTGCTAAGATTTAAACAGCCTGTGCAAATAGCCAGAACACTGCAACACACAAAAATCCTAAATTATGGTCAATGTATTGGCTGTTGATTTCTAGCAATTATTCTAAAATACTTACTACCAACACAAAGAAATTGAAAGACACAATTACATAAGAGTTAGGTTTCAACGAAGCTCCCTCTTACCAGCCCACAGCTTGCACACATCAACTAAATGAACAAATTACAGAAAGAACATCATCTCTTCATTTTCCCATTACTGACTCAAATGCCATAAATTTAACACAGCAGCCCCACAGCAAGGCAGACAGCTTGATGAAAATGAAAAATTGCTAGAGTCAGAACAATGTCTGGGCACCTCACCTCTACTCGTTTAATATCTTCTTCCAGAACACTTAGCTCCTTCTGGATCTGCTCCAATTGCTGTGGATAAGAGAATGGGAGAAGTCTAAATCAATCTGCACTGTACCACCACCAAGATAAATTACGGTCTTTTCAGAAAGGAACCTGAACTATCTTAACCAGCATGCTACATGACTCAAAAGTCACCAGGCAGGAAGTTCATATGCATAGATTAACATAAGTGTGCACACAAACCACATTCAGGACAAAGTTGTTATTGTGAAACAGTGCAAAACAAGAGTATGAGGTACTTTGATAGCGATCAAAGACCCACATCATTCAAAGCAACACTATTATGCCCCTCTAACATCTTTCATGCAAGGTATTTAACTGGTTTACAAACACTGAACATAAGTAGAAAAACCACCATGAAAGACAGTGATCATCTCACCCTTCAACAAAATAGAAAATATTTTGCTAAAAGGTATTAAGAGTATTTCTCTTGCTAGCAGTTAACCTGCCATTTGCCGATTCAAACTTACTGATAAGATTTTCGGATTGGCAAAAAACCACTTATGACCACAGAGACATTTGCTCTTGGCACCAAGCAAGCGCCACATGGCATTTCTTTCAAAGGTGTGATACTTAACATTGGATTACACCATGAACTCCAGTCAATCTGAGGGCTATCCCTGAAAGGGTCAGAAGGGGACCTCCCCTCTCCCCAACCAACATCTTCTTTCCCTTCACATCTCACATAGTATTTTTCAGGTTTTTCAATTACTTTTCAGTCAGTCAGCAACCTGGCTTCACTCATCTCTAGCAACTGTGAAGCCACAGACTTGACAATTGTTTACTTGTAAGCAAGAGCATCATCTACTTACCAGCTCCAATTCCCACCCTCACTCAGCAGACATGTCCCATCCAAACACCCACAGAGCCTACACCCAGCCTTGAAAGATTCAAACACATGCACTTTTCTAGGTGAGAGCTCCAAGTCTGTACCTAAACAGACAAAACTCAGCTCCAATGCAAGTCTGGTTCTCTAAGACAAGTCTATGAATATATTGAGAACTGGAAGTCCACCTGACTCTTCTCCTCAACTCACAGTAAAAATCTATAGACAACTAGCACTGCAGCCTGTGACCAGAAGCTGTTACCAATCTGGCAAGTCCACTGAAAGCTTAAGCACAACATATTCCCTAAAGGCCAGCCAAATTTTTGTCATTTTGAATTTACAAGGGAATATCAAATTGCCCAAATCCAAAGTTACTAGTATTGCAAGACATACTACTCTTAGTATGACATATTCCCCAAGAACATTTGGCAAGCTACTCCCAAAGACTTATTCACTCAAGTGCTTAAGCTTGAACCTTTAAGTGGCAGAAAGTTTTGCTTAAACAAAACCACACTCACCACTTAACCCCCCACTATTAATCAGCATTCCAAATACCTGTGTGCTCTGCATTAGATAATCCACCATTTTAATTTACCTTTTCAACATCAAAAAAAAAGCTTCTGTCCCTGAAGACAGGAGAAGAAAGGACTGCTGGGTCCATACCTATTTATAACATGGCTGCTTCTTCCTTGGAATGAGATGACATTGTATTTATATTCTAATCCCTCTACTCTGAAGGTTTCAGTTTATATTTAATTTGAGTCACAGACAGCACAAGTTTAATGGTTTAAAACTAGACTGCCACAGATAATTTACAAACCACTACACCATAACATATAATTCCATTTTCACTTGCAAAACCTACAGCAAGAATAGCAGGTGGTGCTATAGCTCCAAGATTAGTGGTAAAGTTAAGTGACACTTGCACAGCACGGGTCCTGCCTGTACTAAGCTCTAGCAGACAAATACCATTAGTCCCCCACTTTCATAAATCCCATTTAAAAAGAAGTTACAAAACCACTTTGTAGTTCCAAAATTACAGCAAGGAAATCAGCTATTCTACAATGTACTGGCTCACAGCCACTGGACAACTGAAAAATAATTGACGGTTGTTGCCATCACATAAACAGAAGACCTTTTTATAGGAACAAGAGCAGAGACCTTTTTATTGGCCTGCTTTTATTAACTATTGCACAGAGCCGAAAGTACAAGATCTGGGACTTCATTTACTAATTCCTCCTAGTTACATTAAGGCAAGCAATGTGAACCTACCATAAACTTACCCAACAGTAGCAAGTCTAAAAACAAGGCAAGTGTGTTTCGTGTTTATTTTAGGAAGAGTCTTCTCATACCAACAGCATCAAATGAGTTACTAATGCCCACATTGAGATGCTTTTGGTAGGTTTGCTCAAGTGTTTCATGGTTTAGCTTTAATCTATTAAAGACCTTAAATCAGTCCACATTCATTCCAATTAAACTTTGAAAAATGAGACTGATTTATAATTGCCAGCCATTGAGGGACATTTAGGGAAAGCCAAATGAATTATAGTCCTTGCAGTATATCCAGATTTATGGGCCCTTAATTTGATTTTCACTATGTTGGCCACAGAAAGCAAGCCAAGTCCTGTCCCAATGATAGGCAGAATCACACCTGTCAAACTTCAGATTAAGTCAGCAAAAACACTTAGAATGAACACTGAAATGTACGCTAAAATAGAAGCACATACTATAAACTCTCTTCTCAGACACAGATGCTTTCCCAGAACTGAAAAGGCCAAAATGGACAAGGAGAAGGCTTCAATTCAGCAGTTCAACCTCATCATTTCAACTCCACTGAATGAACTACAATAAGTAGGTATATAACATTCTGGTCCCACGTTACACACAAACACATACATACACAAGAAAAATGATGGCCTCAAAATAGCCTGTTTCTTATAATCTCTGGAAAAGGGATTTCAAACATTCAAGTCAAGAAGCTACCACAGCAGGAAACACAGGCTCTAATATTCTTTTTAGGTAACCTTTCAGATCCAAACTCCTTTCACATGCACAAGAGAGTCCCCCCAAAACCCTCTAGTTTGAGTCTGAAGCTCTCTTAGACACACATACAAAGTTCTTCAAAGACAACTCTCAGCCCTGGACTACGTGGATGAAGGGAAATCCCCTGGTGTTGTAGTTTAACCCCAGCCAGCAACTAAGCACCACACAGCCGCTCGCTCATTTCCGCCCTCCCAGTGGGATAAGAAGGAGAAACAAACAAACAAAAGTAGTAAAACTAATGGGTTGAGATAAGAACAGTTTAATAACTGAAGTAAAATAAAATGTAATAATAATCATAATAATAAAATATAATAATAGTAATAAAAAGGAATATAACAAAAAAAGAAAGGGAAAATAAAACCCAAGAAAAAACAAGTTATGCACAATGGAATTGCTCACCACCTGCTGACCGATGCCTGAGCAGCAATCCGGCCCCCCCAGCCAGCTCTCCCCGGTTTATATACCAAGCATGATGTTCTAAGGCAGGGAATATCCCTTCAACTGTGCTGGCTGTGTCCACTCCCAGCTTCTTGTACATCTGCTTGCTGGTAGAGCACGGGAAACTAAAAAATCCTTAAGATAAGCACTACTTAACAACAACTAAAACATCAGCATGTTATCAACATTATTCTCACACTAAATCCGAAACACAGTGTACCAGCTACTAAGAAGAAAATTAACTCTATCCCAGCTGAAACCAGGTCACCTGGTTAGAGCTGCTCAGAGACAGAGACACCCCACCATACTACTAAATTTCCACATATGACTCTTGGGTGGAAGTATTAATATGAATTTACACAATGCTAAACACTAGATCATGGTCAGTTTGATTTCAGTTGGCTATCTACTAACAAGCATCACTGGGATCAGCGCTGAGGTTTCATCCTTGGGCTTCCTGTTTTCTCCTGGACCGAGGGCCCCTCAGGAGGCAATGACTTCATCTTTTGTGTTCAGCACAGACAACAAGCAGCCCTGACTGAGTCTCCTGGTGCCAGTTCTACATGTTGGCAAAAAAATAAAAGCTCAGCAGAGCCTCCCAGTGCCACAGGGACAGCCTAGAAAGAAATGGCCTAGAAAAAATGCATGAGGGAAGGAGTCATACACCGACCGTCTTTGCAATTCTAGAAAAAAGCACAAGCAAAGAACATAAGTTATTTTCTACAGAAATACTATGAAATCACCAACACTGTTCCACCGAGCAGCTTAAACAGAGCATCTGGATTCATACTTTTGAAAGCTCATGAGTCACATTATGTTCAATCACACACCTTCAAGGCTCCAATCCAAAACCCTCATGCATTCATCACAATACACACTGTAGATCAAGACAAACAGATGAGACTATTGACCAGAGGGAACATCTTTTTTGCCAGACACACACAGCCACTGCACCAACAAAGGGTAAAAAGTATCACGTGTCCACCTGAGGAGGATAAATCAGGTCATCTCTGTAGACAATCCCTTCATTCTATCCCACAACTTCATCTGTCCAACATGATCTCTTCCCACTTCTTGCTCTTCCATCAACTACCACTCTAACAAACTTGAGTATAAACTTAAGTATCAACAGCTGAACCTCTCCTAAAGATACCCAGTGAAATTAATTTCTTCCTGTAGAACTCAATACCTCAACAACAACTCTACAGTGAGTAAGATCAATTTGTCTCTCTGGAAACCAACTGAAGTTTTGTCTGTCTCTGGGTTTTCCTTCCATTATTGCTTCAGATACAAAGCCTGTTATACAGGGCAACTATGGCAAGGAAGTCATCTGCAGAGTTTAGAAAGACTTTAGCCTTTTAAATTAATTGCAAATCTCACTTATTTCACCTTTACAAAGTCTTTGCACAAGTAGAAAAAGGTACAAGGTTTCTTTTGGTATGAAAAAAAGAACATCTAAGCCTCCACAAGTTACTTTCATTGGTGAAACATGGCATCCAAGCACTTTAGACACATGGGCAGTCCATCTACAACACATTAATCTGCAGGGACTATTTCTTCTCTCTGACCAATACCTCCTCCAAATGGTAAATGTTTCCTCGTAAGTGGGGAAGAGCTAACAGAAAGATTTGAGAACAACATCCTGGTTAAGTTGTTTAACCCACAGAATTCCTAAGGGTAAGAGAAAGGAGGTGCCTTGCTGATCAAAAGTATGTTTCATATCTTGAATTTTCCTCCCCCTCATTTAAATCATCCAGTTTGGGTTGCAGGAGTAATGCTTTGAAGGCTTACAGATAGGGTCTGATATAAAAGTGTCACAAGAGAAAGATATCTGCAGCAGGGAACAAAGCTGTCTGAACACTTAGATTAATTGCCTTAGAGTTTAATACATCACTGCACATGCTACTTATACTTAGCTCCTAGTACTAGGTTGCCCCCTCTTTTTCTTTGGAAAGACCTCTCCACTGCAGTAAGGAGAGTCAGCTATTATACACTGATGTTTATATGATAATTTCTAGTTTGCTGCTCATACACTAGCTGTATCCTTGGCTTATCACTGCAGTCAGAGCTCACGTCTCTCACTGAGTAGCTCAGAAATGCAAATAGATTTAAAATACCAGTTCTTTAAGTGCAGCGGATAGGAAAGAGATTACTATACCTATAAATTCACCTCAGGAGTCCTGGAATGTAATCAAGACTATATGACAACATAAGAGCATGACTGATTTCTAGTTCTGTCACCTCCTCTTGCTTACTCATTAGTGCATCCATGTGTGTATGCACAGAACAATAAGACTTGACAGATGAAGTGATTAACACAAGGTAATGACATCCCTGGAGAATTCATGCTATAATTGCCTGCAATTATCCCACAATAACTAATAACTCCTCTTATTTTTAGTATTTAACATGCTCACAATATGGAGTAAGTGAAGACAGCTGGATACCTACATGCATTTGAGGCTGAAAAGAATGATGATGATTCCGAAATGCTGAGCAGGCACTCAGTGCCACAAACCTGAGACATTTCAGGATTACTTCTCTGTCCCAGGATGTTTACCAGCTAAAAACAGCCCCCATGCATTAGCAGACATAAAAGAGGGTGTTTGTTAGATATGAGAGACTTAATATGACATTATTACAAAGAAAAAGCGTATGAAACAAAAATGAAGTGGCAGCTGCCAAGAGAAACTTGAATGCATCTAGGGAATATCACCTGGATGTTGTAGAACTTGATTTGTGATACTATTCCTTAAGCTCAGTATTCTCCTTCAGTAAGCAATGGTACTACTTCACAGAAATAGCAAACACTCTCCATCAGGTAGCTGACCTAACAATGTTTTAGGACAAATTACATACATGATCTATATGGTGGTGTCTAACCGCATTTGGTAACATTCAAATCCTGACAAGACAATTAGTAAGGCCTCTTTTTTTAAATTGTTGAATATAAAACTGGGGAGAATTTTTTGTATTAACTGATATTATCAACTCTCTCACAAAGTGTTCAAGTTGAAAGAACACGTCATCATTTAAAAGTAAACAAAGTTAAACTTGCAAAAGTATTTATGCAACACAGCTAGCAGCATTAAAAGTCTAGCAAGAAAATACGAATTTTAGAGAGTTAGAGGTTGTTGCATTTAGTTTCCCTTGAAAAAGGAATTAAAAAAAAAAGTCAAGTATTTCATTATTAAACTTGACCTTCCAGACTCCTTAGATCTTTGATTTTAACAGAAGAGACTGCTGAAAAAAAAAAAAAAAAAAAAAAAACCCAGGAGAGTATGCATTCAATTAACTGTGCACACATATGGAAAGGCACACAGCCATGCTAAGTTTGCCTTAGAGACAACCAGCTATTGCAGATGATCAATACATTTCTCCCCTCCAAAACTATCTGTTATTTTGTTGAAAAAGTATTTTCAATCTTTAGCCATTTGTTTTCAATCTTTTTCAAAGTAAGAAACTTTTTTCTATTACTAGGAGGATTTGGTTTTTTTGCCACATTGCCATAGGTCAAAACCAAAACAAAATACATAAACTTTAAAGAAAAAGGACTTGCAAATACCTTTGTGCAAGAAACAGGCTGTAAATTTCAGCTTGAAAGATCAATGTTTTGGAAAGTTATGAACACATCAAAACAGGATTTCTAACAGAAACTTCTGCAAGTGCTGAACCTCAGATTTATCTTCTAGAGAAATTATGAAAGTGCAAGAAAGAGGCATTTGTCAAAACACTTGACTACAGCAAATATTCTGAGTTCTTAAGTACAAGTCTATAAAGATGCAGTTTTCTTCGAGATACAAACCCCTCTCCAATAAACTCAGCAGTCACCATTTCACGAAGGCAGGAGAAAAAACCCACAAAACTTGAGTGTAGTAAGCAAGGAGGGTTACAGGTGGTTAACTACATGCTCAAACACATTATGAAATATTATACAGGTACACTAACTCTAAGGCAGTATCTGTATTAACTAACAGTACCTAGTCTCTATTTAAGAACTTGCAGTATGTAATAAATAAAACCTGTTAATAAAATCATGCAATAAATAATATTCAAAGAGGCATATTAGGAAAAGTTAGCACACAATATTACAGTATTTTAAAGATTTAAGCCAAAAATTTGAAACAAGCACTCTCAGTCATACACAAAAGAAGCTTTTTTATTAAAAACTTAATGTTACAGCTATGGCTTATTGAGTGGAATTGCAATTACTCTGCAGTCATCTTTACTAGAACCAGGTTTGAATTAGGAAAGGAAAAAAGGTAGTGTTCCTCCCCATAATAAAGCCCGCTCATATGACTCCTAGCTATGAAGTGTTCTGGGGTCCACACATGTTCCTTGAGTTCCATCCTTATTTCTTAAACAGTCACCTATTACAGCATCAAAAGAAACTACAGTAAACTTTGAAGCTCTGCTAAACTTTCTAAAACTATCCTACTGACTGGTCTGTATTTTCCATGCTTCTCACCAGTGGTTCTCATCTTTCTTATCAAGTGAAAAGATTGCTGGCAGCAGGTATTACAAGTCCTCACTTCCCTCAAAATAAATGGCTAACCACTACGGCAAGGACAGAACTGACAGGCCTGCACAGAAGTCTTCTGAGCTTTGAGTCTGCATTTCATATTGGAATATAAAGGGAGGTAAGAAATAATATCAGAGGAAGTCTTGGCAATAGAGGGAAGACACAAACAGGGACAGAGAGGATCTGAAATAAGCTGTGTCCCAACAGGCTTCAGGATGTTCCCAAGACTGTATTCAGAGGATCTGCAGCCAAAAGTAAGTTTCTTTAGCCTTAAAAGAGACACTATCCTTGTGTATTATTATGAAAGCCAAGGGCAGGTGCAGATGACATGGGAAAGGTTTCCCAGGTGCTGAAAATCAGTGATGGAACACTGTGCCACAGTATGTTAAAAAACAGAAGCTATGCAATTTCCCTTCCCTTCATCCTTCCCACTCGGCACAGGCAAACCAAAGTACATATAAACAGCCCCTCCTTCTGTGAGAGTTGTTGTAACTCAGTTTCAACTGAGGGAGGAGAAAGCACAGTCATCACTGACTTTATGGTACTACCCCAGAAACCCTTGCACTTGAATCATCACAGGATTACTCAAGGAAGAGCACCCTAGCTAAGCTGTACATGAACCTCCTGAAGCACCTACTTCTCAATTCACCTCCTAGACAAAGGCACTACTACCAGGAAACTTCCCCAATATCTTAATGGTCCCTCAAGCTGCACTGAATCCTGATGGAAGGTGTTTAAGGAGTGCTGATGGACAATGGCCACAGCCTGCATTAGTTCTGCAGTGAGCATGGGTCAAGGTTCTGAAATTCTCTGCATAATATTAAGTATTATGAATTCAAGAAAATGAAAGTAGATATTCTGAAGATTTGAGAAGTGTTTGTAGACTAAGCTACCATAAAATAACTTCTACCAGCACTCAAAAAATGAAAGCTAAAAGATACCTCAATGGTTTTGAGCAATGCTTGTGTCTTTGCTGTCTAAGCAAAAAATAACAGTAATACATATTACTCCATTTTTTCCAACCGTGAAGGATCAAACAAACCATATGCTTCATACTAAACAGAATCAGAAGTGGAAGTATGCCTTTTGTCTTCATCGATACATTCAGTACACTATAGGATATCTTGGCTCTCATTTTCCTTTGACATTCAGTTATCCTAATAAATGGTATTTTCATCACTTCTCATGGGATACTACGCCTAACTTAGTAGGGCTCACTCTACAAATGCAACTTTATTTTGGACTCTGTTTTCCCCTTTGGTTAGTTTCTTTCCATTACCCTTGTTGGCTCCAGTCATGCAGCCATGGATATCTGCTGGTAGACAGACTCTAAACGATTTGCTTTGGGATGACTCCATAACCAGACCCTCAATCCATTCTGGACAAGGCTTCTTACACCCATCGCCTTTACATGGTTCAAGTTTGACTTTACAATCACACTGCTGCATCTTATGTTCTTCACATCTTTTATCAGAAACAAGGAGCTCCAAGAAAGCTTGTCTTTCTGCTGTTTTCAGGATCATTTTTCTAGGTTTCTGGGATATTTCTGGTATTAGGGCTTATGCATTGCATGACATTATAAGTGATAACTCCCAAACCATGAAAGACTCTGTATGTGATTACGGAACCCTCTTGCATTCCTTGAGACACTCATTTTGAGACAAGTAAGGAAAGAGCACAGAATATTCATTCTGTTATGACACCACATTAGTCATGGCATCTGATACACCAAAAGAAAAAATTTGAGAGTGACAACAATTTCACTCCTTCCCCATCTTTCAGTTTTCCTATCACAGGAAAAAAAAAAAAAATCTCGTCTCAAGAATCTGATGTAAATTTACAGTGAGGAATCTCCATCTTCCCACATGCTTCACCAGTGTGAGACAAAAAGGCAAGTGATTAAAAATTGAAGGTGTCACATGTAAAGAGATTAATTTTCCTTAAAACCCACATGCCTTCTGCCTGAGATTTCCCCAAACATGCCTTGCCTTTTTCTTTGCAGAGATAATGCCAGGCTAACACATCACTTAAATAGAAAGAAACTGGTAGAAAGCAGCAGACATCACCTCACCCACTGAAACACAAAGCAAGTTACCTCTCGTTTGTTTCTCCTGGCAACTTTGAGAAATTCCATAAGGATCTGCAATTGGGCAGCATGGGACTCCTGTAACACAGTAAATAAGGAAGTGTAACTCTTCCATGTATATTAAGAGAAACAAACATTCATTTTATACACAGAAATCCACACTTAGCATAGAAACAGCTTTCATTTAGAGGTGAGGAAGAGAAAATAGCTTAAGGCAGTTTTAAGAATTGTAGTTTTACTTTGCCTCATGGGTCTTAAGGTCTTGTTTGGCTCACAACAAGTTTTTACATGAAGGCAGAAATCGTTGTAATAGCTCTTGTCTGTGCGTTACTGAAGACTTACTAATAAGTTGAAATGCTTTTCAGTTTTTTTGGCTACAGCATCTGAAATTGTTTTTGGAATACAGGTTCCTCACAGACTCATCTTCTACCCTGGAAGATCATTTGCATCCACTTTGTGATTAACATACTAAAGCTTGAAATATTTATATAAACACCCCCCTCCCCCCCAAATTCACAGTTGTGTTTATGTAGAGAGATTACTGCTGAAGATTTCTCCACAGTGAAAGACAACACCACAGCCACTGCTGAAACTAAAACACCCCTTTCCAATCTTTCTATAACAGGTCATTCACCTCAACCATGAGCTCAGTATTTTCACCCAAATTGGCCAAAAACTTCACAGGGCAAGATAAGAGAAGCACAAAAGGAAAGAAAAGTAAAACCTATATTCCAGCATTAATATAGCCCTAATCCTATCTCCGCATTCTGAGACTTATTTTCACAACCTACCAAAATATTTGTTATTAAAGGACTGTGAACATATACACTCAAAAAGGATCAAGACATAGGAGCATGCAGAATCCATTAAAGGCAGATGGGACAGGAAAAGTAAAGCAATTAGGATACAAGACTACTACTTTTCTGATATTTTCTTCCTCTCCACCCCTGTGACTATAATAAAAGTAAAGCAAGTAAAACTAGAAAGGAAAATGTTTTTAAATCGTTCTTTAAGTGTCAAGTGTGTTTTTGTTTTTCTTTTTTCTTAAGGCTTAGTATCCTTAAGATATTCCTGCTCAAAAGCACCCATACGCTCAGTTCTGTGCCTTCTTTGTTTCCAATTTGTCACAAACGACACAAAAAGGCTTGAGAAAAAAACATAAGAGGCTTTACTCTGAAGTTAGAAACCATATTCCCACCATACTGAACCACAATAAAAAAAGTTATGTAGAAATCCCCACGCAGTAAGGTAACATAACAGTTTTGCTAGTAGTCAGTAAACATATTTTTGGGTTACTTTCCTTCCATCAGAACCTCAAGTTGTGTAAATATTGATTCTGCAAGAGTGAATTAGATAAGCCATTCCCAATACAACTTTCCCTCACCTGTTTTAAAACACCATGGAAATCCACCCTCCTACCCAAAGTTCACTAGGCCAAATTTTGTAATCCAGTTCAATTTAGAAGGTCCAGCTCTCATTAACTGGAAAATAGCCACTTGAGACCAACAGCATGCAATGGCCAAATACATGAGAACTATCCCAAATCAACTACATGTCATTTAAATCATAGGAACAGCTCGCTTCATATTGTATAAATCTTCAAACCAACCTCATAAACAAGACATCTGAACTTTTCTTTCAAGCATTAAATGCTAAAAAAATCTTCAGGGACAGCAGCCACCCAGGTTCTATCAGTTCCAGTAGAAACTAAAAGGTGTGATCTTTTTCACATGCTCATCAAGTATTTTAGTCTTCTTCATGCTTATTACGAAGAAAGATCTGATATTTACTTGTGTAAGAGTCAATTAACAAACATAATCATATTCATTTCTCTGTTCTGCTAGCCACTTGCTCTTATCCTTTTCCATTTTTCCTGTTTGTTTATACAACCCTTCTAGCAGCAACACTACAAGCATGTTATGGGCATCACAGTTCACACATCAGTTTGCTACAACAAAGGTCAGTGAGATAGCCAACTTTTCAACACCAAAATGCAAGAGAAAATTCTGAGCAATTAATTTGGCAATAGAATCTTACTTCAAGAAGATGAAAGCATGAAAAGAACAAACTGTTAACTAGACAGCAGTGTTCATTTAAATAAGACAAGAGAAACTTATTACTGCTTCCAACTGCTTCTTCTTTTGCACCAGCAGCTCCAGCATCAGGTTGACATTGGCCAAGTCAAGATTGTCTTGATCAGTCCCCAACAAATCTTGAATTATCTGCCACCTATGGCCATTCTAGAAAGAGAACAAGAGATGTTGGAGAGACAGTGAGTTCAAGCCATCCAGGGCTATATCCAGCAACAGATATTAAAGGCAACACTGCAATATTTCATCCCTTTTTCCTGAAAAAATTCCTGAAATTTTTCAGGAAAAACCAATTTTCAGGAATCAGAATTCCCAATTCTCCCACATGTACAGGATATAGCTCTTCTATCCTACTGTGTAACTGCTTATCTTATTTGGAAGATATTTGCACTTTATGAGAGCACAGCTGCTGCTGCTAGGAAAAGATTATTTCACAGCCACAACTTTATCTGATTTGTGCCCTAGTTTCTGATAGCATGTTTCTATGGGGAGAAAGGAAAAAAAAACATGTTTATCCAAGCTTAATTGGATTACATCTATCTGAAATACTGTTAAGTGGCAATACCTTTTATTTTTTTTTAACCAAGTAATAGGTAAAACCCTCATGCTAAATTCACATGAAAGAAGATAGTATCAGCTTATTTTTTCTATTCTCACCTCCCACACTACTCCTCTTAAGAGTATTTTCATGGGAAATGTGAGAGCAGGGAAGAAGATGGAGCTCATCAGGGTGATCTTCTCATTCAACCTGTTAGAACTGAGAAGGACTCCTCAGAGAGCCAGCATACTACCATGAAGCCCATTCTTCCCTATAGGCTGTTTGCTCTTCCCCTTGTCAGCAAAAAGTGGAAAAAAAAAAAGTATCTTTTAGCACAGGAAAACCTGAATAATAGGTTAATGCCAATATAGCCTTACATCAAAAAGCCTGAAGAACCAACAGGAGCAGCTGAATGGTCTTTAGGCCTTCTAAGAAACAAAGATGATTAAAAAATCCTGCCCTATAAAAGGTATGACACTAGATCAAGGTATTTAGATTTGCAAGAACTAGAAACGCCATCCAGTCTAAACCAGACATTTTCTCAGAGGTTGCAGCCTATTTATATTGACTAGATTAAGAAAAATAAAATATGTAGCATCCATATTGAACACACAACTTTTTACTTTTTATACAACTCAACAGAACCTGTGGAAACCACACAGGCAAAAACTCACATTTTGATCTGGAACAAGTGGAAAAAAATACCCTTTTTAAGCAAGTCAACAAGATTTGAGACACTTCAACATACTAATGAACTAGTTAAATGTACTACTGCTAAACTACTCGGAAAGCTTTAAAGGTGCTGCAACACAATTTCTTGAAGAGACAAACCCATGACGAAGAAGTGGTGCATTTGCTGCAACGTGTCTTAAATGACTTCTCTTAATACCAAAAGTAATACAAAAAGAAGAACAGGCACGTTAAGGAGCTGGTACAACAGCAAGGTTTCTGTTTTTAGAGATGTCAGCATTTTTTATTTGCTGCCAAAAGGCAGACACAATACTGGTTTGGGCATGAAGTCATGGTAGATTTCCACTTACTGGTAGCTAGCTAACATAGATGCATCTACAGGCATAGTTTCTAAAGGTGTGCTATGAGAACAAGTAGAACCAATTTCCAAGAAGTTACTGTACATGCCTTCAGGTCAATTGTGTGCATTTTAAACCAGATATGGTTTATGCATATTTTATATTGAATATGGTATATGTGTATTTTCTATTGAATATAAAAACTTACTGTGAGTAAACAAATGAATCCCTAAACTGTGCTCTTTTTCAAAGCCTACAATTGCTGAGAGCATTGGTTTCTTGCAACACAGGGCCTAAATTAATAGCACATGAATAGAGGGGTTTTTTTAACTGACAAAAACAGGGGCTTCATGATTTTTAATATTACTTTGCAACCTCATTCAATTACAGAAGCCAAGGAAGGAAGCCAGACCTAGCAAAACAAATATGCAAATTTGCTGGTTAATGTCATATATTCTTTTTGATCTTAATGTACAAGAGTATCCACTGCTGCTGTACAGGGGTTTTCATAAACTGAGAACACAGATCATGCTCCGATTCTGTGACATGAAGCAAGTCTAGAAGATATCCAGGCAGTTTTAACTGGGATCAGAGCCAGAACACCAGTACTCCAAATGCATCCTTCTCCCTCTTGTGGTTGGTATTAGCCCTCCTCCAATTTCCCTGTATAACACAGCTTCTTGCATGTCATCAGACAACCCCGTGGCACTTCTAATCATCCATTACTCTCACTGTAGCTGTAATTTCCAACACTGAATGAAAATTATTACCTTTAAACAAGTGTGCTTCAATGGGTAGTTTCCCGGGTTATATTCAATACATCATATGACACTTAGCTATGCTAACACAGCTTGCCTTTACACATAAAATGCTGGCAGGAAGAATGAGAGTTAACAAGGTTGAAGGGATCTAGTGCCACTGATATTGGCATTATTTCCTCATAAAGCAAGTTAAAGTATCAGCTCAACAGTATAATTTCTTCTAAATTAAGCCACATAATGACACAATTGCTGTACAAAACCATTAAATAAATATAAAGTAAGAAAGTTGGAACATACGGTGCTACTCACTGAATGGTCCAGTTTGAGTCTTTTCTCCTCAGATCTTTGCTTCTGTTTAAGAATAAGTTCATTGACTAAAAAACACAAATAAGATGTCAGAAGAGATGGATTTAAAGTTCACAAGAATAAGAGGTTCTATCTCAATATTTTTACTCTAGTTATTAATTTCACAGTAAGTTTATCAGTAATTAAAACAGATGTCTCCACTTTTTTCCTCACCAATTTATTCCTTGATTCTTTTTTTGTAAAGTATATAAAGATTATTAAAAAAAAAATCATCAACAAATACAAAGCCTACACATTCACCAAATTGCTTCAGTTCCTTTTCTAAGCACCCATGGTTCTCTGACACAATTTTTCAACTCCAAGGCAGAAGTATATCACAGAAGAGTACAAGGAAGATAAAACATTAACTGATTTACTACAGGCTGAAAACAAGCACAGCTGAATAGAACAACTTTTCCCTTTAACCATTACATGCATTTTTAAAGATACACTTTTGCTACAGTTTTATTTCACACAAATTTAGTGAATGGTGCAAAGAGAGAAAGGTAACCTCAACCCTTTGCACACACATATACAAGCTCTTCCCCCTCCAACACAGACCTCAAACCCTTGAACGTATGTGTACAGAAGCAACGCTCTTTGGCCTAACATATACTCCAAGACCTGCCTCAGCACCATCTTTGACACAACATGCTTCGGTCTAAATCAGGACGCTCATTTCTGAAGCATTCCTTGGCTACTGTGGCTTTTAATCTATTTAATATTAAATGAGTATCCCAGACCATGAAATCAAGATTTGATTTAATTTTGATATTTCACACTGCAATGTGTTTCCTTTGATCTTTTCTTCCCATAACTAAGTTTTAAACTCTATTTCCAGTTAGGAACATTTCCCTCCTCTGTTTAAAAAGCAATCAATTAGGACTGCATAGAGGTACGTGTATGAATATTTTCTCTGTATCCAATTTACACATACATACATCACATGGACCTCACTACATTAGCTAAAATAGTACAATATGTAATTCAGCCTCCCCCCCTTCAGTGTCCATGTTTTGTAAACAGGGCATGGTCTTGATTATTAGACAAACAGCAAAAGAAAACAAAAGTAGATAAAGGGATTCAAATCTCTAGCCGTCAGAAAAACATCTTCGTTTTGTTTTTCTTAGTATGCAAACAGCAGCAACTCAGTCTCACTACTGAAACTCAGCATACAGAACTGCTGAGGCCATGGAATATTAACAATTTGTAGTATTAACCACTTTTTTTTTTTTAATAAAAACCACAGTTGACCGAAGGGCTGATGTCTGGATTTTATTCTCAATATCCAGAAGCTGGTTATTTATAGGACAAATTTATAAGTGTCTGCCTTCCTTAACAACTAAGACGTTTCTCATGCAAGCAAGCAAGCCTAGAGCTCACCTAAGAAGTTGGGATAAAGATGATCTATGTTGTCCACAACATAGTTGCATTTGGGACATCTGTTATTGTCCTCCAAGCTCTGGTGAATACATTTATAGCTGTTTAAAAACATAGAAAAAAAAAACCAAGAAACTAAACAAGGGAGCAAACATGAAGGAACAAAACATCAGCACAAGGTAAATAATATCAACCTTAGATAATGTGTACTCTGTGTTGCCAGCTAACAGCTGCATTAGATCCTACAGTGGAGTCAAAATGGTCCAAGATTAACTCAGAGCATGCTACAGCAGAAAGACAGCAAAGTTTCTTGGCAAGGATTACAAAAGGTATTTAAGTACTTCACTCTTTTTTCCCTGAGGATTGTGGCAACCTGGATACTTCAGCCACACTTCCATCTCAAATTCATGCTCCCCCTTCCACAAGTAGAGCTAACAAAACCAGACTGCATTATTCAGAAGCAACTCTTCTAGATTAGCCAAACACTTCGCAAGTGACATTAAAAGCTATTACACATTTTCAGTAATTGAGCAGAGGAAACACCTTCACCAACTTCTCATATTTCCCCCCTACCCCCTGGCTGTTGTTCTCACCAGAAGTGACTTCAAAGGTACCCTCTGTTGAGCTGTTAGCTATTTGAGGGACAGAGTAACTACAAGATGCGCTTTAGCATCAGGCTCAAGCATCTCACCAAGAACCTAGCTTGCTGTCAACTGCTAGTAGAGACATCATGTGATAACATTGCTCTACTCTTTCTAAATAAAGATATTTGAATGCTTCTCATCTTGGACTTCTCAAAAAGTTACAGATCACAGGGATAAAGTGCTACCATAGACAGCACAAAATCAGCTGTTACCTTACCTGTTGCAGGTCAAAGCGCTTCTGAAAGTTACCTGAATCTGCTGCTTGAGGAAGTGCTTTACGCTACTAAAATAATACTTATTGTAGAAGGTAGGCCATTTATTTCTAGTTAACAGACACCATAAGAGCATAATGTACGTGGGACATTAGATCATCATGGTTCAACATATATTCCAATCCCTAGTTGAGAAGAGGAACAGCAAATAGTTCCACACCTGCCCCTGGAAGGTTCTTGTTTTGTGGAGAAGTACAATTGCTCCTCATTGACAGCCAGAGATACCACACTGAAAAATAAGTGGACCTTGGGCCAATTCAGTACAACAGAAACAAACCTGAAGCATATCCTCTCTTTAAAAAGTTTAAGAGAACTGCAATAGACAATATGCAATCCACTTCAAACTGTATATGGTCTTGCACAAAGGCAAGGAGGACCTCCCAACACCAACATTCACGCCCATAACCTCTACAGAGGTGGGAGCAATGGAGATAAGTTGACAAACTGTTCTGACTCCGGGTACTGGATGCTACCAGCAGTTTATGACCATTTTATTTCTTTACAGAGGAAATATGGTGACACATATTTTGTTTCAAACACTAAGATGACTTTTTTTAAGCTAACTGGTACCCATCTTTTAAAATTTTATTTCAACCTCTTTCTTCAGTGCAGGGGCAGAAAAACAAAAACTCAGAAGGAAAGGGATTCACGGCAATGTCAGTCCATACTGTCAGTCCACAATGTAAGTCCACACACAGTCCACGCTGTAAGAGATGGACATTTTGCGCAATAAAAAAAACCAACCAAAACCAAAAAGCAAAACAGAAAAAAAACCAAACAAAAAAAACCGACAAAAAACCACCAACTTACCAGAAGCTGTGTCCACATTTCGTCATGTAGGCTTCCTCAATCATATCAAAACAGATGGGGCTGAAAGCAAAACCAAAAAAAAAAAATCACAAAGATGTCTTTTTATGTTAAACAAGGAAGGAAAGTATTATTAATTCAAAGCAGCCACCTAATCACAATTGGGTAATACCTTCTGTTTGTAAAATGAAAGAGGACACACAAGTACAACAGCAACCGGGCCGTATAAAGATCAAAAGGGCAATCAACAGTTCTTTGAACTCAGAATAATACTGCAGTTTTCTACAATTAGAAACCAGGTAAGTGTTCACTCCTGAAGCTTTCAAGAGTTGCAAACCACCCAAACAAAGCCAGAGTACCTTTAGTGGAGCAAGGCTGCAGAACCCCCTAACCATCTGTACTAGGTCTCAAACAAAATGTAAAAAAACCTGGTTTTTTACATGAACAGACATAAGGTATTTATAAGTGACACCAAAATTAGTTTATCCTTCCTTTTTTTTTCAGCCAATAGCTATCTATAATTTAAAAAAAATATGCAAAGAGGCAGAGCAGCACAGAAATAGTAACGATGTCATGAGAACAAGAACTACTAAGCAGGAGGAGAAGGTGCCAACGTGGGGGTATGCCTGCAGAACACTGCCAGGCAGCAGGCAGGGCTTAGGGTGCTGAAGAACACAAGGTACAGTGCAACTGAAAGAAGGAGCCAGCCAACAGTCAAGCACGGTGTTACAAAGTCAAAGGAGAAGATGGGAAAGGTAGAATATGGGACTCTTCATAAGGAAGACAGAGGAATGCAAATGGAAACAAGAGCTTTATTTTTTCCAAGACTAGTTAGTGACCAAAGCTCAGTCAGCCCTCTGGGAAGGATCGCCAAGAACCAAGCAGGGAGCTGAAGAGAAGAAAGATGTGCAAGCAAGTAGTGCTCCACAGGAACCTTAGCAAGACAAGAGACAGGAATTCAGTGAGACGGGTAGTGGAAGTAATCTGTCTCATCAAGTGGCTGGGACATCTTTGAAAGGAAAATGAAACACAAATGAAAGCAGAGGAGAGCTGAATCTTACATCCAGCAACTCCTACAGCTGCTATCCCCGATAGCTGGTAAAATATGCTGTCACATACATACTCATCTTCAGGTCTTGGCCAGCTATCCAGTGAGATGCTGTGGACAGCAACATCACAATTCTGCATGCAACGCATGTATCAGCTGTGTTACAAGCTTCACCTTGCTTTCAAGCCGGAGATCCAAATGATCTCCTCTCACTCTCACAAGTCCACACCAATCTCAGTTCAGAGAGGTTTTCACCATCATTTGTTTTCTTCGGAAACAGCCTCCTCCCACCTTCTGCCAACAAGGCAGTTCCCACAGAAAGAGCTGTTAATAAACTGTTAACAACTTTTGAGAAGCCTGAATCTTCCTGAATCCAAGACAAAAAACCGAGATCAGACTGAAATAAACAGTGCTTGGCTGATCAGGGGAGGGGAGCACCTCAGTTTCTCCCCTTGTTAGCACTCCACCGAAGTCATTCCCCCTTTCCATCATCTATTTTAGAGGATACTAACATCTGTTACCCCATTAGGCATTTAAAAATAGGAAGGAGGAATCACCTCTTAAATACTTATTTTTTTAAGCCCACAGAGGGGAAGCTGTGGCCCCTGCCAACACAATCCCCCTCTGAATCACCAAACTGGAAAACATGGATGCCTTAGAAGGTTTGTCCAACCTAACATACAAACCAGGTTGTCTTAAATATTCCACTGTATAAACACAACATAAAGGCAAACAAATCAAACCAGAATGCTACTCTCTGAATCAACCGAGCCATCTCAAAAGAAGCTGCAAAAATAATTAACACACACCTGTCCCTTTTCCACCCTGACAGACCCTTTTCTGCACATCATTTGTCTAGATTAACACCAACTTCAGGAGTTCAAGTCACTCTTTCCAAGTTAGGAGTTATTTAGTTTCAAGACACTGCTTAGCCAGAATAAATTATGACCAAACTTAGCCAAAAAGGGTGGATTAATAAGAGGAGAATTATGCATCTTTGTATTCTATTAGCTGGCCTTTATAAAAAGAAAGTCAAAGATTTATATGAGTGTCTGAGGCTGGTTTCTCCCCACCAGTGATGAACTGCTTAACTTCTTCGCCGCCTTCTAGTCATGCTGTATAACACAGTCCCACTCTGTACTGTGCTAAAAACTGCTGCTCCCCACAGGGCCAGATATGTTCTTTCCAGCACGCTCCTAATGCACTGCCTCCAAAAAGTGCAGCAATCAACAAGGCTGTAATGCTCCCGTCTGCAATAGGACATCTCAAATTAGAGCTAAAATAGGAAGATTACCTCCTAACATGAGAGTCACCCAAGACCACTGTTCCCAAACTTATTCTTCTTCATACCAGTTTGACTGGAGAAGTGACAGAGCCAAAATAGTTGAGAAAAAGCAATCAGAGCCAGCAAATGTAGCCATTCAGTGCCAGGGTCATTGTTAACAGAGCCTGAAGATTCCATTAAGAACTGTTTCCCCTGAAATACTCACTGATTTACAAGTGGAAATAAGATTGATGTCTTTTAATACATACCAAAGCCAAGCTGGCTGTAACACATGAAAGCTGCTATGCACCAGTTGTTTTAAGTTAATCTAATACAGAGGGAAGGTTAAGAAAGTAGTGGAGCGATGGGAACTTGAGACATACTACAACTTGTATTTTACACCAAAATTAAGAAGCACAGGTATGGTGGAATCAAGGCTTCTCTGCATGAGATTGCTGCTTAAGACAAATAGAGAATAAGGTGAGCCAGGTAAGAAGGATGCAAATTACTTCAGCAAGCCAAACATCTCACTGATCTTTACCAGACACTGATGCCTTATTACACAGTTTTTTATCCAGCACTGCAAATGCTTACCATTCTTTCCCTATGGGGTAGGCCTCAAACATTTTTTTAATCATTTTAACCAAGTTCATGCCTCTAAGTTTTGTCAGCTGTTTTCAAGGCACCTCTCAGGAGTGCTACTGTCACCCTGCTGCTACCCAAACACCTGGCTGAAGTGGTCGCTATAAAATTTAAACACATTTCAAATTTCCTTCTGCTCCACAGCAGACAAAACCCATTACAGTTTCTTCTTCCTATTCTGCTCCTCTTTGGTCTAAGCAGAGAGCAGGACTTGCTGCAGGCTCTGTCCTTCACACGGAAGGTAGCCAGGTTAAAGATCACTGCCATTACTATCTACTCAATATGCAGCTCCAGTATAACAATAGCTTATAAAACCATCATTGTACATGATATGTAAACAGCTCGCTGTGTTTTTAGTTTGTTACCTCCAGGGTCAATTTGCAGTATTCCTTACTAAAGGAGTTTGTCACAAACATGTGAACAAATACACTGAGCCCATACCTGGCATTAACAGGAAACCAGCTGAGGAAAGAACGATTTTTAAAAACCCATGAACCTGCAAGTTTACCTTTACACATGGCACACAGCCCTTCCCAAACCCGAGTTTGTTGTGTGTACCTCTCCAGGTCAGTATACAACATCCCCTCTTCCACATGTTCTTATTTATGCCAGAGCTCAGAAACAAGCACTGGTATGAAGCAGCCACTATAAAGACAGCCTACAGTAAGATCCCCTCCGTCCAGGGAGCAAAGCAGATAGTAACTGGTTTTAAAGAGGTTTAGTCAACGGCTAATTGGGAGGGTTAATGTAAGGCCTGGAAAAACCGTCAGCAATTACACTGTGGGACAGGAGAAAATCCTCTGATTAGAGGATTTCCTCTCAGGTACTCTCCAAGCAACTAGGAAGAGGCCTGGCTACAGGAGCAGCACAAACTCTAGCTTTAAATTCTACATCCTGCACTAAGAAAAACAAAAAGTTTCCCCTTTTATAATAAAGGTGTCCAGTAAGTCAGGCCTATTTGCCTTCCTGACTAGAGTTACACATTTCCAGGCAGAAGCTGATACGTACCACAAACAGTACACACTTGCAAACTCCTGAGAGTACACTTGCTAAACATTTCACAACCCAGACTAGCAATGTATGGCAATGTTTATGTTAAAGCCTAAGCCTCACATTGCTGTGACAGCACTTTCAGAAGACAGGCAAGGAGGTTGGACACATTAACATTATTTACGGGATTTCTACTTGCACCTTGATGTTTGAAACTCACCCAAACTTCTTTACTCCTTCCCACCTTCAGCCTGGTACAGGCAGAATCTACCACTGAGTTCGCAGCTGTAGCTAACAGCAACTCACAGCCCGCATTCAGAAAAATTATCAAATGTTCCCTGCAGCTGGCAGCATCTTGAAAGTGTCCTTACAGAAAAAAAAAAACACCAAAAAACAGCATATGGAAGACTTCTGCTTCTCACACTGAGATATCCAAATCTTGTTTAAATCAATTATTTAAACCTGCACACACACCTGTCTTGGACATTGCTCAAAATTCCAGAGTTGCCCAGTTGAGTTTACTTCTGTACCGCATAACTGTATTGCTAACTCAAAAAAGAAAAAAAAAAAAGGAATACTGTAATTCAAAGCTAGTGTTAATAAGCAAGAACAAGCCCTACAGCCCACAGAAATACATAGAAGAACCCAGATAAGTTAACTATAATCATTGTTTGCTCTTAAAGCTTCTGACCTGCACTTCCATATGCCAAATATGGCTCTTGTAAATACCAAGAAAAGGAGGACAAGGAAAGACATTTTGCCCCGATTACTACTCAGTTGATTTTTAACTATCACTTGTTCAGCCAGCAGCACTCCTCAGTGAGTAGAAAACAGCTAACTGCATGTTCTCTTTGAAGCATGCACAGTACTTACCTGCAGAAAAGAAGAACCAAGAAACTCAGTTTTTTGAACCATCTTAAAATACTTCAGCTGACCTACAAACTTGTTATGGGTGTAATTTCCCTTCAAACACCCTCATTTCTATGACAGACAACAAAACAGGCAATGACAACTGACTAGAAAGGGACAAGGAGCAACAGTTGCAGACCACTACTGCCAGAGTATAGCTATAGAGGGAACAGAGGGGCACAGGTATTTGCAATCAAGTTATCCCCCATGACCAACAACAACGCAGCCATCTCCCACGCCAACTACCCTTAAATCCACCTAACGTGGCCTAGCCTTCAGCCAGAGCAGGACACCAGCTGATGACAGCTGTGCTCTCATCCCAATTCTGCTACTGAGCAAAAAACTACTTACAGTAATAAGCAGCAATTTTTTTTTATTGATAAGAAGTAATTACTGTTTTTTCTGCCACTAACTTTTTAGCAGCTTCAGGTTCTCACTTCAGTAGCAAGGATATTTTCCTATCTACCCTGCTAGACAGTTTACAAAGCTGTAAAATCAAGTCTACAGGTTTTGGAGACAATGCCTGTCCAGTGGAAATGCCAAACATCCAACCCTCACCTGTAAGTCAGAGCTGTCAGACAAAGTCATCTTGGAAGCTGTGGCCCATTTCTCTTCCTCTTTTTTACTGTTTCTTTCCGATACATGACTTTCCTACAACTCAAACTTCTTTCCAGTATCTCCTCACTGTTTGTGCGTCTCAGATGTGAACACTTACCCCTGCTTTCTGTTCTCACATTTTAGTACATCCAACCGGCTATAAAAATCAAACCTACTCCTTATGTTAGGGGGTTTGAAACCCATTAGCAATGGGGTATCTTTAAAACTGCAAATTACCAACAGTTCCCAAACCACACATTGCAGAGGCCCTTGGTCTACTACTTTTGCTGAAAGGGTTATTTCCAGCTACGAGCTGCTGCTCTGGCTGAACATTAGAAGGACAGCATCTGAACAGCTTCAAGAAAAATCTTTATCCCATCATCGCCGAGACTTCCCACTCGTCTGGTTTTAGGTGCCAGACTGACACAAACCTTATTGCAGTTTCAAACTAGCCAACCTTTCCCAGCAAGGGAGGCAAACCCACGCCAGCTTTGCTGGATCTATCAACCACCACAAGAATCCTGGGATCCCCATCCGAAGGAGCACAAAATCCTCTGCTGGCTCCTCTTCCAGAGGTCAGAGTGGGACAGCATGAGGGTTCCGGAGGGGCCATCTCACCCACTGAAGGCCAGAGCCCCTCCAGCCCCTGCAGAAGCCACACCACCCAAGAAAACAGGACATTTGCTTGTGATGTCAATACGCTATGAGGCAACACCTCAGACTGAGGGTCCTTTCTGGTAAGTCAGGCTGCTCCGGAGCATACCCAAAGAGGAACCTGCTGGGAATAACCTGATTTTGCTTAAAAACAGAGAGGGTGAAAGCAACGCTGTTACACAGGGCCAAAAAACAAGCAGACAGCCACGGGGGGGGGGTGGGTAAAGCCCCAAAGCCGTAATCCCTGGAGGGCAATTAGACGTACCAACGCCTCTTTCCCCTCAGCGAGCCCATGAGGTGCCGCTGCCGGCCGCTCCGTCCTACCGCCCGGATTTTAGACAGCCCGGGCTTCCCGCCGGCATGGCGGCGCCCCGACTTCCCTCAGAGGAGTAGCGGGTGCCGCTATCGCGATAGATCGCACTCACCAGACGAAGTCGTTGCTCTTGTCCTCGTAGGAGTTGATGAGCCCGTTGCAGAGCGGGGTGAGCAGCGGCCTCTTCCTGCTGCTGCCGCCGCCGCCCGCGCCGCTACCGCCGCTTCCCGCGGAGGAGCCGCCGC
>NW_010973166.1:1842125-1871384 GCF_000737465.1 Haliaeetus leucocephalus | reverse complement strand
CGCGGGCCCGGCGTTCTCCGGCTGCCCCGGGGCTGCCCTGCGGCCCGTCAGGCCGGGCACCCCGAGGTGCGGCCGAGCCCTGGCGAGCGGCCGCGCCGGGAGGTTCGGCAGCGGAGTAGGGGCCGTTCGACAGGGAGCCGGGCGGGGGCTGTGGGCCAGGAGCCCGCCCGCTCCCTGCCCTCCCCTCCCCACCCCCGACCGCCCCGGGGAAGGCCACACGGGGCAAAGCCAGCTCTTGCTGTGGGCAAGGAGGCATCGCCCCTGACCCCGCATCTCCATCCGAGTGCGGCAGCGCTGAGGGGGAAGGCTGCCAGGCTCTCCCTCAGAGACCGTCCCGGGCCACCCCGACCCCTCAGCGCCACAGAGGGTCCCCCGAAGGGGCAGGGCTGATCTGTGTCTCACAGGGTGCTCTCACCTGCAGGTATCGCCTTAGATGTGTACCCTGAGGAGCAGCTCTACGCCTGCTGAACTTCACCCTGAGTATCAAACGTCGTCCAGCCCCACAGAAAGGAGGCCGGTAATGAGTTAACAGCTTTTGCCGTGTTTAAGGCAGCTCTCTTCGCTGCCTGGACAGGTGGGAATTCCATTAACGAGGCCCATGGGGTGTTCTGTTTCCATACAGTAGCCCATGGTTTTACAGAAGCAAGGGCAGACCGCTTTCTGCATAAGTTAATGAATAAAGTGTTAATGAATGGTGCCCCAAAGATGTTTTGGGTGTTAAGGGAAATGTTGCCCCCAGACCCAGACTTTTGCAAGCCAAACTGAAGAGTTCATGAAACACAGCACTTGTCAACTTCTCAGCGTGGCCAGAAGTACTGCAGAGACCCTGTTGTTCCCTTTCATTTCTCTTCCAACAACCTATAGAAACTTATTGCCTGCTTTGCGTTGAGTAACTGTGTTGTCTGCAGTCAGCTTTACCTGTCTAGGGTTAAAGAGCCAGCTGGTGAAACACTAGGGCATTCCCTGAGGATGGTAATCCTAAACCCAGGTGTGGGAAAACGCCCAGAGAGATCAGCTCTGCAGCACTCCTCCCAGCACAGACAGCGGAGTGAGCCTTCAGTGGGCTGCAAAACCAGTATGAGAGCTGGTAAAACTGGTCTGAGAGAAAAAAAGGTGGCTTTCAGGTAGGCAGTGTTGGTCAGGAGACCTCTCTGGCATGCAGCGGGGTGGCAGGGATGCAGCATCACAAACATCCCAAAGGGAGCACAGTGAAACACAGCTCTTGATTTACGCTGGAGATGCTGCTGCATGTGGAGAGCTGTGGAGTGCTCCTCAGGCCTCCCCTCTCCGCTGTGCTTGAATACCGTTGGGTATTTGCCTCTGTGTATTTATCCCTAATGTTAAAAAAAAAAAAAACCAAGACAGTCAACAAAACCCAAACTCTCTCTGAGGAATGTTAGTGTGGAAACATGGATGGGTGCAAGCCAGGAAATTTAAAGGCACCTTCTCTTTGAGATCCAGGTCAGTAGTCTCACCTTTACAAGCTGATGTCTGCCATTACAGTCCCTCCCATGATTTAACTCTTTGTTGCTGTTATTAAAAAGTTTCGTTTTTATAGTTTTTGGAGTTTTTTGGTGTTTTATTTTCGGGTGGTTTTTTGGCCATTGTGTTCCACTGCTTTCTATAAATAGCCTTCTAACTGGCAGGTCTCAGGACTAACTCCATAAAGACATCGAAACATTGATTCCCCCTGTTTTCAGTGGGAGCAAAAATGAATTGCCTAAATACCTTTCTTTGAGCCTGACTGTTGGTGTCTGCGTGCATCATATTTCCTATTGCTAAGAGAAAGGAAAGCCTCGTTTCCTTGTCTTCCAGAGGGACCAAAAGCTTTATGGATGACTGTCTGCAATGGACTTTTAGGTTTCCAAGGGACGAACAAAGTAGTAGTAAGCAGTAGTATTGGCGATAGCATGTCTACATGCTTCATGCATACTGAAATACTGGCTGATCCTTGAAAAGTCTTGCTATTCTTTGATGCCATTACTGACTGCTCCAGAGATGAAAAAATGACACAGGCAAAAGCTGTTGAAGATCAAATATATGGCCACTTAGGCCTATATGTAACTGGCCTTCACAACATCACCTACATCCACAGGCCTGGCAGTGAGTATAGCACACAGCACCTTCAGCACCAAAGGACCAACTCCGTAATACCTGAGCTTTAGGAGATCATTACGAGCTCTTGGAGGCCCTCAAAGCAAAGACCTTCTCTTCACTGCCCTGATGCATGCTGAACAGCCTCTGGCTTCTGGAGACATTTCTTTCTGGGGGTTACCTTGCATTACCAGTTCTGAGATCAATGTATGTAGTCTAAGGGAGGATTGGTAGCTACTTACCAGAGATACCTGCGCATTGTACCAGGATAAAGGACGTGGATAAAGTCTCCCAGTTTTAAAGTTCACCACAGCTGGAGCAGTAGTGCATCAGTTATCTTCAAGTCCCTGTTAGCACAAAATGAGCTCTAAGAATTAATTTGCTACAGTCTAAGTATTGACAACGCTGTTATTAGACTCAATAGCAGGGGTACAAGACTGAAACATGATAGATCAGCTGTAAGAGGTTTTTCTCTGTCTTCTCCAGCCAGCAGTGTGCCAGATGCTTGCACCGCCTCAGGACTGGGATCCCACATTGAAGCACAACTCCTGCTGGGTTCAGGACAGAGGGGAGAGTGCTGGTGTGGGAACACCTTCATCCTCATGTAGCACGCTCTTCATAGGGTCCTTTTCAGGTTCAAACCTGCCCCCAAAGGATTGCTTGTGTTTTCTCACTTAATCTGGGTATTACCTTTGTATCTCCTCTTAAAGAAGATATTATTTCTGTCTGCCTGCAAAGGTGTGTGGAGCACAGCAAGACAAGCACCTCCTACCCAGCCAGTAAACATGATCTGTTCCTGACTGGCCTGAAATTTAGGCTTAAAACAAATCAGTTACTCTGGGATAAATTGTCTTCAGCTATAGCCCTTAGTGATTACTTCAAACAATGAAACCGGTATTTCTGACAGACATACATTTTGGAAGACTGGCTGTAGGAATCTGCTCTTACTTTTCTGTATTTTCCAGCCTCCAAAGCCACCCACTCACCATGTCCCGAACAGCAAAGTACCAGTTCTGATCTGCGCGAGGATGGATGACACATTAACCGTGACATTAAAGGAAGGAGCAGACAAGTGCTGTCTACAGATGAATGAACCTCAATAGCAATAAAGGTTCTGCTCTTCTGGGTACATAAATCCTACTTATTATAAGCCCTGAGTTTGTAACTTTTATGACTGCAGCTCCATTTACCTGTGCAACAGGCAGTTGCAGCTGTCATGATCAGTGGTAGCACAGCTGCAGAAATCATGAAGGACACTCTGCATGGGTCACCAAGCAGCGAGACTGAGACTTCTTCCACACAGAGCGACATGGGGGCCAGATGTTTGGGGGGAGTGACAGTCACCTCCCAGGCTCTGTTCCTGACTGCTGGTGACTCATTAAGAAAATTACTTCTGCTTCCGTTTCTGAGCCTGTTGCTGCCATCTAATTTCCTTTGGGTCTGTTAGGCCATTCAGGAGCGCAGCAAGCCCTGCTAGGAACTGCCACCCTGGCTTGGGAATTGCTGCTCCAGAGGTCATTAGAGAGCTTTATTAATAATCACTGCATTAACCTCCCAGCTAGCCAGTGACAGAAATGCCATTTCTCCAATTTTATAGCTGAGAAAAATGAAGCATAGACAGATTCATCACCTGGTTACAGAGTCAATGGGAACTCTTAATGCTCCATAAATCTGAAAATTAGGCTGTCAACAACTTCTAAAGCTAACCTGCAGCAAAGCTATCCAGGAGACCGAGTTCCTACCCATCAGGTACTCTCCCTCCTCTGTTTACTGGGAGAAACCTGAACACATCTCTCTGAATTTGAATTCCTGCAGTCAGACACAGAGACACGGGGATCTGGAGAGCAAGGTCAGATGAGGGAAAAGAGCTCAGCGCTCCCTGCCCACAGCAGACATCTCCTCTGCAGGGCAGTGGTACCCGCTTGGTGCCTGCACAGGGGAGAGCCTCAGAGGAAGGGGCACAATGCACTTGATGACCATGTTTTGGCAGAGAGGTAGGAACGAATTGCTCTTATAGCAACTCAGGTACGTGTCTGGTCATCACCTGAAACTTGACTGTGAAAGAATATTTAGTTGTTAAAACATACAATTTAGGTTAACTCAGGCTACTTGGGATATGAGTACAGCAGGAACTGTGGGGGACCTGGCTGGATGGTTGTTTTTTTCTTTTTAATTTCTTTTCTAGTTCAATAGTGCAAAAGCAAGTAGTGCTGGGAGGGAGGATGCTTAGCGACATCTGTTATAGTTAGGATTATACACTGTTATTAAAACCAGGATTTTTTCAATGCTTCATAACAACACCTTTGCCACTCCCAGATAGAATTTTATACATCAGCCTCAGCCTAACTCCAAGTTGGTGTAGAGATTTTGAGCAAAAGTGGTTTAACCATTTTCAGAAATGAAGAATCAGCAAAATAAAATATTAACATTTACTGCTGTATTTAAAAAGCACTGATCTTTTAAAGCAGAAAAAAAAGGTTACCTGGGAGAGGTGTCATCACTTCACTGCAAACTACATCATTCGGGTATTGTGAAGAGGCATTTGATTGAACTAAAATGAGGTTAAAATCATTTGGTGATTCTTCTGTAATACTGAAATTCTGTCTCCAAATTTTCCAGGTGCTACAGAGACCCAAAGAGAAATGCACACGTAACTGCTGTTTCAATGCGTGCGCACTGAAGCAAAGCTACAGGGGAGCCTGACTTAATTTCTGACCTACACAAGCAGAAATACCTGATTCACTGCCCATAGTTATGAAACCTCTCTTACAGGGGAAAAAAAAGATACCATCTTCTTCTTAAACACCACACCGTAGTGCATGTGCTCTTGGGTAGAGTGAGTGTTGCCTTATGGCATGTCCTTTCACTCCAAGAGTCTCTGACCTTGTATTCAAAAAGGGGGCTTTCTAGGCAAATATTAACTAAATCCTCTACTTAGTGTAAGCAGGGCTAGTCCTGATTTCTCTCTCGCAAAGGCTTGGCCCACCCTCGGTTTGTGCAGCCCCAGGTCTGTCTCAGGACACTGCAGCTCTGCCAAAGTTCACTGGTTCTCATGCAGTGCAGCAGCGAGGCTCAGCCATTCCTTGCCCAGTATACCTGCTCCCATTGACAGCCCCCATATCTGAGAATTAGCATGTGATGCTATCTCCCGTGAACTCCGTCCATTATGTTATTGACAGCAAAAGTCATCTGTCTTTAGCGTTGCCACCTGTTAGGATTTACTGCATGGCTTGCAAGTGTTGATTGTCTATATCTGGTGTTTGCCTGAGCCACATTGCTCTGTGGCATTTTTAGGGAAGTGTGTGCCTGGCCCATGTGGTTACAGGGGCAGTCTGGAACAAGTGAGCTGTAAGAATTAAAAAAATCAGGAAGTGAAACACATATAGAGAAAACTGTTTCAAATCTCAGTATTTTCAAGCCTGTTGTATGATCGTATTAGGGTTGACCAGCCTGAATGACTTCCAGTACACTTACATTCATTAGCATTGATTCTTGCTGGTGCAGACCAATGGGTTTTGAAAAATTTACCCTTCTGTTGAAGGCAGCTACCACCGAGGGCATTTCAGGGTGTGATCCACTGAGCTACTGATGGTTTTCAGCTGGGGAAATTTCACGCTGCCCTGTTGCCCCTGCCAGACATGAACTCTGCCTGCACAGGTGAGCTTTTCCATCTAGCCCATATGCTATTCTTCATTGCCCAAATCAAATCCATGCTGGGCACAAGGAAATGTCTGGTGAATCTCTTCCTTCAAGTAGGAAGTAAAATGATGTCCTTGCTGGTTACCTGGTGAGAAAAATTATCCTAAGGCCTTTGGAGTTGGCAAATAAAAGTCATCTGAACCAACCTGAAGATGCATACACATTGGCCTGTGTTTGAGCTGACAGGTATGCACCATGCCTGCTTTCTGCTTTCCGCTTGCTGCTTTGTCCAACTGGAGCAGGTTCTGCCCTCCTGCATCACATCTGTCACCTGCAGCCCAGGATAGTCCACTGTGATGCTGTCTTGTTGCTCACAGGCCAGCTACAATACAGATTTGTTGTGATTAAAAAAGACATAAAGTTGTGCCTGGTCTCATCCCTCCCTGCACACATGGCCAGGGAAACACAGTGTGATGCCCAGGCTGAATGCCAGGGACTACGCACAAAACTCAAAACCTAAAGTCCTCACCACCCCTGGCCCTCACCCACAGACCTATGCTCCTGACACCCTAACCCAGCCAGGTCTCCCTTTCATTTTTACTACCCCCTATATATTTATTCTTCCCCAGGTCCAACCCTGAAGTCCCCAGATGTATGTGTGTGTATCACTCTCTCCTGGCTGTGCAATCTCCATGCTCATATGGCTGCTTCTCCTTCAATCTGAAACAGGGGAGAAAGATTGGCAGGTGTCAAATCCTCTACGTCTCCCCCATATGAACATGGAGGGGAGCAAAGTCCTTGCTTAGTACCTGCTTTGGAAGCAGATCCCCATGAAGAGCAAGTAGCCAATGGCTCTGTCACTGTGGAGGTGAGCCCCAGGGTCTGACCTTCAACAGAGAAACAGGGGAGAGGCAGGAAAAAGGGAAGGGGGGGAAGGTGCTAGGCTCTGCCCGTGCATGCAGCATTATGCCAGCTGCCAGGATCCTGGTGGTACCAAAAAGCCTTGATTGCTTTCAGCAGCCTCATCTGGGACCTCCACCCACGCACCCTCTGGCCATTGGCCCAGGTGCTGTATTTAAGGTCAGGCCTGGGCTTCTCCCCTTGCTTGGGATGTAGTGTGATGGTGTCTGTTACTAGTGCTGTTTTCTGACTGGACCTGGTGCCTGTGCTGTAGGTAGTTGGTCTCCAGTCCTGCCTCTGGCACCATCTTCTGCTGCTCCTGGGTAGACCTAGGACCTGACTCCTTTGCTGTGTCTGGGAGCGTTGATGGACCCTGTTACCAGCACCCAGCCCTGCCTGCTGTGTTCAGGCTGCACCCTTGTTGGTGAGTGCCCTGCTGTGCTGGGGTCACCCTTGGCTCCTGGCTTGTTCCCCTTACATGGGGCAGCCCTGTTCCTGCTGCTCCCTGACACATGAAACTGCAGATGTGGCTGTGCCCTGGCTGCTTCCCCTGCTTGCTTTCTCTTTGCTAAGCTGGGTGGATGGCAGGTCATGGGGTTTAGTCTTGCAGAAACCCCCTCAGAAGAGCCAGCTGCTGGATTTGGGCAAGCTGGTAGATGGCTGGCAAAAGCTGCTTGGTTTCCTTCCTGTTCCCTGGCTCCTTTTTTAAACTAGGGTTTAAAAAAGCCTTCTGTGGCCTTGCTGCCTCCTTTGAGATGCTGCAGCATACCTGCGCTGTCTTGCTTTCCCTCTGCCAGGTGATGTCCCCCCAGCCCTGCTTGAAGCAGGGAACAACTTGAGCTGTCATGGCCAAAGGGGTGTCTGGAGAAGCTGCCCTCATTGGGACAACCTTCAGCCCAGGACCTGAGGATGCCTTTGTGGCGGCAGTACTCTGAAATGCTCTATTAGCGTCAGGGGGCTCAGCTGGGGATGGGGAAGCCCCCCTGCGCTCCAGGGGAGAGAATGGTTTTGGGAGAGATCTGCTGCTTCTCACTACCAGCGCTTACCATCAGAGGGCAAGCTCAGCCCAGGCGAAGATGCTCCGTACCCGGTTACTGCAGCCTGCTGCTTCCCAGACCCATCTCTGTCAGGGTTGCTGCTGCCAGGTAATGACAAAGGAAAGGGAGGCTATTTACATCCCTCTCGCAGGGGACAGATCCGGCTTCCCATCTCTGCCTCCTGCCAGGAAGGGCTCTGCTCCCCTCTTCCCCTGAGAGCAAATTGTGCTTGGCAGGAATGCCCCAGCCTGCAGCGAGTAGCAAAGATGGTGTGAGCTCCAAGTCGAGTCAGTTTAATACAGAAGAGATTCCCAGAGAGCGGCAGGTTTGTGCTTTAGCATCCCAAATATAATATTCCCCAGCCTCTCCTCCTCCAGCAGAAACTGTATTTATGGCTGAGAATAGAGTTTGAGCCGTACGTGGAAAAGGTGTGCTGGCTGGCACTTGCTTTCCATTCAGTGTCTTGCTGCTCTCCAGAGCCACCGGTGAGCGTGGCTGCAGAGCCCCAGCAAAACCAGTGGTATTAAGGTGACCTCTATGAGAGTGGTGCCCCTCAAGTGCTTCAGATGCATCCTAGAAGAGCAGGGAGAACTGCTTTGTACTACTGCAGCTCTGACCTCTCCCAGGAGCCCCATGTGCTGGCATGTGGTCCTTGCTGCCAGCCCAAGGACCCTTCGTGCTTCCCAGGGCATTTGGTGAGGATTTACATCTTGCCAGCTTCCCCCTTTGCCTCTTCCAATGAATCTCAGTCTTAATCCACACCCCCCTCGTTGCCCAGAGTCTTCCTTTAAAAAGCCTGACGCTGGAGAGCTTTTCAGAGGGGAATAATGAACCAGACGCTTTCCCGGTGTCTCTCTTTGTTTTTACAGCCGTGGGTCTCCCCTGAGGACAGAGAGCCCTTTGTACTACATGGGGTCCCCTTACAAAAGGGGGCTTGTGAACAGAGCATCCTCCCATTGGGTACCACATCAAACCGATTTCTTTTTTCCCACCTGCCCTCCTAGGCATAGCCAGCGTAAAAGCCCTTTCTGTGCGCAGGGGACTGAGCCAGTAGCTTTAACCTTGGAGATGCATGTTGCATGCATGTAGGATTGCTCGGTGCCATCCTGCTGCACACCCTCTGTCTAGCTGAAGGGTAAACAAAGGGTTAACCTGGTTGTCATCTTCTCCCCTGCCCAGTTGATATTTGGAGTGGAGCCACGTTTCATTCTTTAGATGGCTGATAATTGAATAAACTCTGTATCTCAAGTGAATTTAAAATCAAGACAGGAGCTCTCCCCACCAGAAGTCGATAAGTTTTCAGTAGCAGTGGTTTTTGTCTGGAGTTAATGCTGCAGCTGCCTCTTCCATGGGATGAGGGCATGCTTGTGAGCTGTTGATTTTTACCTGATATGGGGCATTAAATTTAGGTCTCTGTGCATAAAGGAGATTCCTGTTTCCGTTCCCTGCTAAGGGTGAAGTTTAGGGCTACAACCTCCAATGGCCTTAAAACTGTTAAGCCCTAAGTAACTTGCTCATCGTTTGGTGATGCCTAGAATCCTTGCGCAGGTAACACAGGCAAAGAAAGGCAGAGGGCTTGCACACACTGGTCAGGAGCCTAAATCTGCTTAGATCGTGGTGTGGATGGGAGAAAGCAATGTGATGTAGCTGATTAACATCATGCTAATTAAATATTGGGTACTCCTCATGTACTCTTGCAATAAATCACTCCTAGTTTCAGGTGGCAAATTCTCACACTGTCACTTAATGTGTGGATGCACGGTGAGCCTAGAGAAAGCCGTCTCCTGTGAAGTTGAGACTGGTGGTTTATTGAGCTATTTCAAATATTTGCTTCAGTCCTTCTTTGTATTCACTTTTCACAGATATTCAAACAAATGCCTTTGAGTCTGGGAACCAGCAGCTTTTTGGCACGTGTTCATTTTGCAAACAGGGGCATTCACACCAGAAATACAGTTCTAAGATTTCATAGCCACGTGGTGGGTAGACAGAGATGCACCATGCAATCTGTGCCCCACCAGAAATACCTGGCACAGCTTGTGTTTCAAACTTCACTGAGCAAAATAATTGCATGGAGCTGTTTACTGTCAATCTGTTGACTGCATGTTATTAATAGGGGAGATGGAGTGAATAATTAGGACTAATGACTAAATTGGAGAAAGTTGTCATCTATTCATGAATAGTTTGCAGAGAGAGGCAGAGTTCAATAATTAAACTGATAGGCAAAAATGATTCATTCCTCTTTGCAAACATGCTCTACATTATGCTAATACATAAACACCCACACCTGGCTGTATGTTGAGACTTCAGCTTCCCCCAGCCCTGTTTTGGCACTCAGGCTGCTGTGATGTGATTGCCAGAGGTGGTGAGGATCCCCTGTCGCACTGAGCTTTCCCACCTGGCTTTGGAGCTGGGCATCTTTAGGAAAGCAGGGGCATATATCTAAAGTTTAAATTGTGGTCTGAGGATCATAGAATGGCTTGGGGTGGAGGGACCTTCAAGGATCACCTAGTCCAACCCCACTTCCATGGGTAGGGACATCTTTCACTAGACCAGGTTGCTCAAAGTCCCATCCAACCTGACCTTGAACACTTCCAGTGATGGGGCATTCACAGCTTCTCTGGGCAACCTCTTCCACTGTCTTGCCACCCTTTTTGTAAGAAATTTCTGCCTTATATCTACCCTATATCTACCCTCTTTTAGTTTAAAGCTTTCGTTTAAAGCTTACCCCTTGTCCTATCACTACAGGCCCTGGTAAATAGTCTCCATTTTTCTTACAAGCCCCCTTTAGATCTTGAAAGGCCTCAGTAAGGTGTCTGCGTAGCCTCTTCTTTTCCAGGCTGAAAAACCCCAACTCTCTCAGCCTTTCTTCAGAGGAGAGGTGTTCCAGGTCCATATCTGTCTTGTGCTGGGGACCCCAGAGCTGGATGCAGTACTCCAGGTGGCGTCTCACAAGAGCAGAGTAGAAGGGAGCATCCCCTCCCTTAACCTGCTGGCCATGCTGCTGGTGATGCACCCAGGACACGATTGGCTTTCTGGGCTGCGAGCACACATTGCCAGCCATGTCCAACTTGTCACCCACCAGTATCCCCAAGTCCTTCTCTGCAGGGCTGTTCTCAACCAATTCATCTGAGTTTGGACTCCTGTTTTGCATGCTGACAATCAGTCTGTGGAGTTGGAAGAAAATGTTATCTGCCTCAGAAATACTGAAAACTTACTGTGTGAGTATGGAGAAACTAGCCATCATGGGAAGACTGGGGGGCTGGGGCAGTTTCACCAAGGGCAGAGAAGCCTGAGCAGAGGGCATAGAAACAGGCTGCAATACACCCAAAACTGCCAGAGAAGGAATAAACGGTCCCTTGAGAAAAAGGCGAGGAGTGACTGGTTTAAACTGCAGCAAAGAGTTAGGAAGAACTGAGGAAACCACTTTCTGCCAGGAAAAAATAGTGAAGCACTAGGAGATCCTGTAAGGAATCCCTGTTGCTGGCAGGAGGATCCGACCTTGCTGCTGAAGCAGCTATGGGGGAGATGCCAAATGAGGTTTGCCCCAAGAACCAGGATGCCCCGCTGGTTCCTCTCCCACTGTTGGCTGAAGGTGCTTTGTCATTCCTCACATGGCAGCTGTGGAAGATAATGCGTGGAAGCGGACCCTGGAGAAAGGGATGTTCAGGCAGTGATGGAGACTTGCAAAGGTACAGGTGGGCACCAAGGAGTAGGATTCCTTTCAGCCATCCAAAAGTTAATTATTGCAGCAGGAGCTGTTGTCCAAGATCCCTTGATGACCAAAGGACTAAATGAGCAACTGTCTGCGAGTGATTCATCCCTTCTAAGCCAGTTGTCTCAAATTCCTGGGATAAATCAACCTCTAGGCTGAACTCTTGCTCATATCTTCAGAGAGGGAGTCTGGATGATTTGCTTGCTTTATACAACCAAGCAAACCAACGAACCATTTTGGGTTTGTGTGGTGGGGTTTTGGTAGCGGGGGAGGGGCCGCAGGGGTGGCTCCTGTGAGAAGCTGCTAGAAGCTTCCCCGGCTCCAAGTCACACCTGCCGCTGGCCAAGGCCGAGCCCGTCAGCCACAGTGGTAGCACCTCTAGGAGAATGTATGTAAGAGGGGAAACCTGCAGTGAAGAGGGGATTGGAATGTGAGAGAAAACCCTGTGCAGATACCGAGGTCAGTGAAGAAGGAGGGGAAGAGGAGCAGGGTAGGAGGGGATGCCCCTGCAGCCTGTGGTGAGTTGGCAGGCTGTCCCCCCCCAACCCCCGGAGGGGAGCGGGGGAGCAGATGCCCACCTGCAGCCCTGGGAGAGAGGAGCCCATGCCAGAGCAGGGGGATGCCCCAAAGATGGCCGTGACTCCATGGGAAAGCCCGTGCTGGAGCAGTCTGTGACCGAAAAACTGCAGCCTGTGGGAAGGACTCGTGCTGGAGAAGTTCATGGAGAACTGTCTCCCATGGGAGGGACCCCACACTGGAGCAGGGGACAAGTGAGGAGTCCTCTCCCTGAGGAGGAAGGCGCAGCAGAGACAACATGTGATGAACTGACCCCAACCCCTGTTCCCTGTCCTCCTGCGCTGCTGGCGGGGAGGAGGTAGAGAATTTGGGAGTGGAGTTGAGCCAGGAAGGAGGGAGGGGTGGGGGGAAGGTGTTTTAAGATTTGGTTTTACTTCTCATTTTTCTGTTTTGATTTGATTGGTAACAAATTAAACTGTTTTGTTTTTTCCCCAACTGAGCCTGTCTTTTGCCCATGACCATAAGTGGTGAGTGATCCCTCCCTGTCCTTGTGTCGACCCATGAGCTTTTCATTATATTTTCTCCTCCCCATCCCACTGGGTGGGAGGAGTGAGAGGTTATGTGGTGCTTTGTTGCCGGCTGGGCTTACACCACAACAGCAACCTTACAGATATCCAATGTGAGGTGAATTCAACCTGAGTGCTACAGGAATTTTCCATGGAACTGCCCAGGCGAGGTCAGGTACCCAGGACTCTGCTGGACCTGTAAAAACCCTCTGTAGAGTGCACCAGCCTGACCAATGTCAGTATACCAACCTTCATGCACACTTCCATCTCCTCAACCACACTGTGCCCACAAATCCATTTTTGTTGAGTCTGGTTCTCACCAAGGCTGGGGAACTGCTGAAAAAGGACATCCCACAAAAGTTCACTTCAAAGGTCTAAATCCATTTGTTTCCAGGCAGGAACTGTACTCAGGGTGCTTGCTCTCCCAAGAACTGTTGAGCCAACTAATTTTCTGGTGGGAAAGCCTGCCAGCATATTGAAGGCCGAGGGAATTCTGTGGAACATGTTCAGAAAGCAAATGATTGATTCATCATCGTCGGTGGTGGAGAACCGATTCCAGGAATTATGCGTGTGCCAAGCTGAAGCCTGTTGAAGCCAGGGAAAAGGCATCCTTAAATTCGGGTCATCAGTCAGTGTAGGGAAACACATGGAGGCCCTGGTACAGGAAAGCTTAACTTCCAGCATGTGCTCAAGCCTAACTAACTGCCGTTAACGTCAACGGAGGTAAAATTAAACATGAGGTCAAGATTTTGGATAAGGATGGTTTATGGCCTCGAGGCTTACGTGGATGAGAAGGTCAGGCTGAAGAGCCAGGGCGTTCGATATTGAGGAATCTAATCAAGGAGCTCCTGCGTAAGCCACTGTGTGAATCAGGGAATAATTCAGGATAACAGACACATCTGAGTAATTTGTGACCTACTGGCAGATGATTCATGCAGACAGGCAACATCCATCAGGGATGTTATTTCTCACAGAGGTCTTCTTGGGAGGCTCATGGGTCTGTGGGTGGCTCCACCTGGGGGATGTTCCTCAAGGGAGAAGCTGGGATTGTGGGGACACCCCAGCATGCTTTGCTGCACGGGGGCAGAGCTCATCCTTAACCCACCAGTGGCCCAAGAGCCATGGTGCAATAGGTGCTTCAGGCAAAGGGGGACCTTCAGGTTGTTCAAGCTGTCCTTGAGAAGAAAGGGATCAAGGAAAGGCGTTGGCGACATTACTGTAGACCCTGTATCCTGTCCCTGCTCTGCCACATGCCTCCTGTGTAACCTTGTTTAGACCTGCTTTATAACCTACTTTCCCACTGAAACATCAGTGCACATCTCTGCTTTCAGGTCCCAACATGGTCTGTGAGATCCATCAACTATATTCTGATGTTCACCAAGAGTCATCATGAAACAGTCAACACCACAAATACAGAAAAAGCCTAGCTTGGAGCTCTAAAACTGGGAGTCAAAGTATAAGACTCAAAATCTAGAGAAAACCAAGCTTCATCATCTCTGTTCATCACAAACCAACTAGTTTTCTAATGGCTAAATACCTACCTCCAGTGATACATTGCCATGGGATAAAATAACCTGTCTCGCCTCTCCTGCCCAGATGCACATCGATGCTATGGCACTATAGCTGTATCTGTGGTAGGGTTGTGGTCTGCCATGCTGTATTTGAGATATTACATCAGACAGGAAAAAGTTTGAGCCTGACACCATCAAATTCCTGTTGGATGGTGAATCGGCAGTGCCTTTTGGGAGCTTCCTTTGGGTGCACCATACTTCTTGTCTTCATGGACCAGGTGACTCCAGGCGGTGCCAGGTGCCCCAGAAGTAGGAGGTCACTGTGCCCCTTGGGAGACATGGTCCAGCTGTTCCACCTGGCTTGAAGGCACAAAGGGGAGAGGGAGGCCCCGAGCCATGGGCAGATGGGGTAGGAAGTGAGCGTTATGGGGCGACATGGCTGGGATGCACCTGGACCACCAGCAGAGAGATGAGGGACGAGGAGAGCTTCCTGAGACCCCATCAGGAGACCTGCGCTGGCTCCAAATGCACAGGGAAATCTGCTCCAAAACAGTCATCTGTGGGACTGGTGATTTGCCAGACAGTCTTAAAAGAAATAAAATAATTCCAAGTACAGCTGGAACCAGAATCTATAAAGGATCAACAGGGAGAAAGAGTATCTTCACTGAGTTTGCATGATCAGCGTCAGGCCTGGAGATGCTAGAATAAGGAAGAAAGAAATCTCTTTTTTGCCATGGAAAGTCCAGGAAAGGGAGACAGCATATCTAGTCTCTGCTGGAGTTTGGCTGGGGCGTCGCTAATGCCAGGCTCTTGCAGAAGGTGTGAAAGGACTTGCAGGCATCCAGCTCACCCTATCTTTCTGCAGGGTGCACCAGCACAGCCCCCAAGCCAGGGTGCTGGCACCCACCAAGCACCCAGCTACCCTCCCTGCAATGGGGTGGAGCATCTTGCTTTTCCCCACAGGCCTCCCACCTGGCCTTGGAGATGGGGAGCAGCTCAGAGCAGTACGGATGTCCCCATCCTCACTCCAGCACATGAACGTGGACCCAATTTTTGTGCATCTCTCAATTTTTGTGCATCGTTTGGACCATCATTGGTGCTTTGGAGCCTCCCACATGGGGACTGTGCTCTGCCCCTGCTAGCTCGCATCTACCTGCAAGCCCCAGTGTGGCAGATAGCCATCGAACAGCTTCCACTTAGCTTTAAGAGTGGCTATAAAAAGAGCTTGACAAGATCAAATGCTAATAGAGAGGTTTTCTGAAGGTTGAAACTGATCTGCTCGCAGGCATTAGTGACAGGGAGATGCCAGAAGAAACCAAATAACCAGTGCATTGTGGAGTAAATCATTTGATTTTAAATACTCTCCGGGAAAAGATCCTACAAGGGGAAAAAAACCCCTGCTAAGTGCTTGGAAAGCTGGTGCTCTTCTAAAACTCCCCTTTGCTGCAGCATCTATAGAGCATTATCATCCAAAGCTGTGGGTGACAAGTGGGTCGTTGTGGGGAACTTTCTTCCCTGAATTTGTCTGAACCGTGTGAAACTTCAGCACCCATGGCATCCTGTCCCCATGGCATCCATGGATGGTGTGGAAAGCTACCTCCCACTGCTTGTATCCTTTGGTGCCCCCCCCCGCCCCTTTTTGTATTCGGAGGGGCAGCAAGCAGTCCCCTTCCCCCTCTAAGGCTGGAGGAGCTTTGGTCACATCCTTGAGTATTGGCCCACCCCACAATGGGCAGAAAGGTCCTACCAGCAGAGCTATAGCTCCCTCTCACCCAGCTGCAGCACGAAGCAGTGCCCATCTCCTGGCATGGGGTAGCTGTGTGTCAGTATTGGCTTCTGGGGGTTAGCTTGGTGCAATTCCACCCAAAACATAACCTCTGGGAAGAGGTTCACAGGTTGGTCCCTGCTCTCTGAAACAGGGAGGAGGATGTCAGTATTGCTCTTCCAGGACAGGGATCGAGAGTTGTAGCAATAGCAGGGCAAGCCAGGAGCACACAAATGGCTCATTAGAGCCCTGCCAGCATCTGTGTCCTCACCCTGGGTGAGGATGAATGTCTGCGTGAACAGCATCCCTGTCATTGGAGCCACAGCGCTTTACCCCTCACGAGCATCTAGGCCTAATCTCCAACTCTCCCAATTTCCAGTCCATGCTGGTAGGCAAAGACTCCGTCTCCACTGTTTTTTTCACAGGATAGATGCCGAGCCAAAAATGTCCTCAGTCCAGCTAGCATCGCACCATGGCTGAGCCAGGCAGCCTGTTTCTCAGTGGGTTGGTCTATTGGTGGGAGCACAGGACCACACGACCATGGTTACACAGCTCTTGGACCAGAGCCAACTCCTAACCAGCCATGTCTGAGCACAAGTGTGGGTCCAGCCCCCAAAAAGCCATGTAGATGTTCCCTTAGGAAGAGGTGGTCCAGATCATCCAGCAATCCCCAGGTGTCCTGCATGTGGTCCCCATCCTTGCGCTCCCACTCCTTCTCCCCCTGTTTCTCCTCTCTGCCATTCTCTCTCCACTAATGCATCCAGCACATAAAAGTGAGGTTTCCGAAAAGATCTCTGAACCCAAAGAGATAGCAGGGGGATGGAGAGAGAGGGAAAGAGAAAGAGGCTTTTTGAATATTGAATTAAGGCTGTCTCCAGTATTATTGAATTCCCATATGAAGGCAGCCAGTGAGCCCACTGCTTTAGTGTCCTATGAATATTTCATTGCTTGACTTAAGCTTGGTGAAAATAGTTTCACTAGACAAAAGCACCTCTTTGGCTTGTGGACTTCTCCCCAAGCATATGGTGATTGTCCCCGTGCTCACACCAGCTATGAAGTCACTACAGCAAACTATATTTGTCAAACCTGGGTGATCTTTTGGCACGATCTAGCCAGGAATTTCCAGAAGACAACTGGTCATGACTCAAAACATGTTGGTGGCTCGTTGGGCCGAATTGCATGAGTGCTGCAGCAGTGTTGGCAGCAGTGATGCTCATTACCTGCTCTGTCCAACCAGGGCAACAGTGGAGAAGGCGCGTGGTCAGGGAGGTCGTCTTGCCTCACTTCAACCTACCAAGCTGGCCCCAGAACGGGGGATACAAACCATGCATCCTGGTACCCAGCTGTGGGCACTGGCCTTGAGGGTCTGGGTCTGCTTGGTTCCCCAAATTTTTAACGCTTTCCTGGAGCTTCTCTGGATAATCCAAACCATGAATTGCTCAGGCTGAAAATCTTTCAAAAACAAGCTCTTTCACAGAGATTTGGTGACTCCTGCTTTCAGACAAGCTGTAAACCCCATTCATTAATGTTACAGAGAATCCTGATGCAAGAGCATTGCTTGTCCACTCTGCACTGATGAAAATGGTCTTAAATACAATGAAAATACCTGCTTTTCCCTCTCCAGGACTGTGTTTGCTGGAAGTGCCAGTGCCCTACTCCTATCACCCCCTGCTTTTCCTCCATGACCCAGGAGCTTCCTCTGATATTACCCAGCCATCGAAGGTCCTGCTCAGAGATGGTAGCAGCAAGAACCTTTTTCTTGTTTATTAGATGAGCCCAAAGGTCTTCTAACCACAGCACTTAACACCTCTCCTTGCTCTGCCAGATGCCATCGCACAGATCTGGAGTGTTCGAGTCTGGAGGGGGTTGGCTAATTCCATTGCTTTCTTCTCCTCTTTTTTTGTCTTTTTTTTTTTCCAGTCTGGAAATATTCTTCAAAGGCAAAGAGGGCAAATTAATGAGAATTAATTATTTTATTGTAGACAGGGTAGATAACACCGCTTGTTACTGAGGTTACCCAATACTTCCCATTACAGGGCTATGTTTCCCACTGCTTAGAACAATGCCAAAATGCAGACAATGAGGCAGAAATTGTCTCCCATGGATTTGTCTCAACCTGAACTTCTCTGGAAAATTTCAGCCAAACTGGGTCAGCTTTTTCCAAGAAAAAAGCCAGCAGAAAGCCATTTAGTTTGCCTGGGGCCAAACACCCTTCCCGAACCTCTGGAAAGCTGTCACACCCTGTGCTTCATGTGGGGAGGTGAAATTTGGCAAGGGAGGTCCCTCTTGATGGCACCATACTCTTGACCTTTTTCAGCTGCAAACCCCTCCCAGTTTCCTTAGAGGGGCACAATACCCTTTGCAGCTTATTTAAACCTGTAGACTTGTTTTTCTTAGCTAAAGTTTCAGCAGCGGTCACTTGGCCTGCTGACCAAGAGGTGCAGGCAGCGCCGTGGTGGTGGTGCAGATGGTGGGCAGCTTCTAGTGCCATCCTCCCTGAGCCGTGTGTCCTGCGGGGTGGAGACCCTCCATGCCTCCTGCACAACTGAGCCTCAGGACTCTCCCATCCATGGTTGTGGGATTGAACAGTCCCTGTAGAGCTCAGGACAGGGACAGACAGTGGGACAGGGAGCAGGGACCCCATTTCTCCTTGCTGGGCACCTGCCTGCTGCAGACAAGGGGCTTGCAGGCACCTTCAGCCTGTCACAACCGCTTGTCCCTGATGAAAGATGAGAAGAGAGATGGCAACACATTTTCTGAGCAAATTTCTCATGGTCATAAACCATAGAATCATAGAATGGTTTGGGTTGGAAGGGACCTTAATGATCATCTAATTCCAACCCCCCTGACATGGGCAGGGACATCTCCACTACATCAGGTTGCTCAAAGCCTCATCCAACCTGGCCTTGAACTCTTCCAGGGGCATTCACATGGTGCTTCACTTACTCCTTTTCTACAAGGTGGGGAACGTCTCTCCCCCGGGAGGCAGGAAGGCTGCAGCCTGCTATCAGCTGCAACACCCCCTGAGGTCTGACTGCAGAAGGTGCTGCCCCTCTGCGACATCCCAGGCAGGGACAGCCAGAGACCCTGGGTGCAGCTGCCACTGTTGCATGCTCATGCAGCACAGGAGCAGCATGGTCTTTTCATCATGAATGAGAAGATGCTGCCCCAGGACTGCACCGCCTGTCCTCTTTTGCAGTATAATCAGGAGAAACAAGAAGTTCTCTGGGTTAAACGGGCTCTTTGCACGCTGTTGGCACAGGGTCTGCGTGTTGCACAGCGAGCCCAGCGGCAGATCCGGTCCCAATTACAACCGCAGATCCCTTCACTGCCTGCCTCAGGTCTGCCCGTCCTAGGCTTTAATTTTCTAGGAAGGTGACGGCGGGTGGCTCCGGTTGACGTCAATGCAATTGCGTTAGCGCTACTGAAAACCAGGCCCATGTCGTCTGCCCTGGCAGAGCCCGCTCGAAGCGGGGCGGCTTGCGGAGTCATTTGGCATACATTAGGTTGGGTAAGATGGATTGCTAGGCTCCTAACTAGGACAGATAGATAAGGATAATGGATGGACGGTCAAAGAGCAACCGTGCTTTAGGCAGATGAATAAATCACTTTGATTGTTCATATATAAACAGGAGATGCCAGCGGGACTCGGCTTTCAAAGTGGGGTGCATCCAATTTCAGCCCTACGATTGTGTTTAAGGATCTAAAAGCTGTTTGAAACGGGCCTCGTTAATTGAGAAAACCCCACTCATAGTGCTCCTGCGACAGAGCCAGGGTCGCTCAGCACTCATGGCTTGGCTGAGAGCCCCAGTCCCTCTGGTCCCTTGGGAACCTCCATCCTGAGATGCCACACCTCTGTGCCACCTTTCCTGGAGAAGAAGAGGTGCCCAGGAGAGGGAGAGGGGCAGCATCCTCCTGCTGAGGAAGGCTGGCTGCAAGACCTGCCTTCCAGCTGCCTACCTGTCTGCACTGACAACAGACCACCAGTTATCCTGGGTGGCATCTTGGGGAGCAGGAAGGGTCTTCAGGAGGCTTTGCAGTGCATGCAGTGTCCTTAATTGCAAAGGCTGCTCAGCTCTGGTATCTCCAGCATCTGGAGATGGGGTGGTGGGGTGATACAGGACCACCACTGGGGACACATCTTCAGCCTGACCTCCTCACACTGCAGAGTGCTGCAGTTACTCATGGCAGCCTGTGTGCTCAGCGGGATGGCACCCACCAGGCTTTCAGCCTGTGACATGGGGACATCTTTCTCACCCAGAGTGGTGGAAAGTGTGTGCTTGGTTTCAGCGTTTTTGACACAGGAGTTGTGGCTGTTCCCATGGGTGTCTGATCCTGTCAGGATCCATGCTGAGGGCACGTGGAAATGCCACAGCAGCTGCGGGTCAGAGAGGAGAACAAGACCTCCAGCCTGTGCAGGGATGGGGCAAGATTTCAGGGCCCACCCAGGGCAAGGGGCATCCCATGACCTGCTTTAACAGGAGCACCCAGTGTGTTGTCACTGCAAGGGCTGGGCCCACCCAAAACAGCTGGCCAGGGTGTCCCCGCAGATGTCCTCTCTTGTCCCATGCTGTGCTGGGGCAAGTTCTTGGTGCCCATGAATACCCCATACATCCGTGGCCTCCCCACGTACGCTCAGGTGAGTACAGTTTCATCAGAAACTCCCTCTGAGCCTCCACCCCCAAATAACTGCACTGGTGGGTCTGGTTCATGGTGCTACGCTAAACCACAAGAGCCAGCGATTAGGCTCTATCTCATTTAGGCTTTGCTCACACCACCAGCTGCCAGCTTGTCCTCAGCAGCCCAGCTCCAGAGATGCTTCTCACCTTCCTCCAAGGGCTGAAGCAAGACCTCAGAGACTTCAGGAGCCAACCAACGGTGTCTATCTCTTGATCCATCCCTCACACCAGCCCTTTAATTTTCCCCCAGCAATGGAGTGAGCCAGGACAATGCTTCAGCCATCCCCTCCCAGAGCAGCCAGGGTCCTGGATGCAATGCTGCTCCCTTACCAAAAGCCTGTCCAACCCCCTCCCACCGGCTACCCCCCCCCCCCCCCTTCTGCCCCTTCCCTTAATAACCCTCTGATCAATCTCAGAAGGAATCAGCAACGCGGGAAAGGCAGATGCGGAACAGAGCATGAATATTAATTAGCAACGAATTCCAAACAGAGGACTTTAATTATATTAAGAGTGCAGGCTCAGAGGCAGTGACTTACTTCCTGCTGTAAATCTGTTGACAGGTCATTTGCTACAGAGGTGTCGGTGCTCCTTAATGAATGAATATATACATTTCAAGTTCTGGTGTATGGGGGGGAAATAGGGTCTTGCTTCCAAAAATGCAAAAGCAAGCCACCGCGCCAGCGAAAGCCCTTTGCTCGTGGGGAGGATTCGGGGAAATAATTATTAGTATAATTACCTGGTAATAAATACACCCATTCTGGGAGCCAGGAGCTCTGCTCGTGGGGCTGGAAACCTCCCATGCATGAACCAGACCTGCCACTTTGTTATATGTGGTCTGGTCACTGGGGGGAGACCAAGAACCGCAGCACCTTCACCGGGGATTGGGTGGGTGCCGGGGTCCCAGCTGTGCTGGCACGCTTGGGTGCACAGCATGTGCCTGGACCACTGCCCGCCTCGGACGTAGGCACCCAAGGATTCTCCTCGCTGCGGCATTTCACCAGCTCCCCCGGGGCTCACGGTGGCCTCGTGGTGGCGTGGGGACACATCTCAGCCTCCAGGTTGCTGGTGGTGCTTTGGTGGCCTGGCAGGAGAAATCAGTGCTGCCGGGGCAGAAGGTTAGCTGAAAAACCCATCTAGCAAGGACCCCATCTCCGCCCATGGGCAGCAGCAGGTAGAAAAGCACATTTTCCCCAGGATGGATTAACCGCCTTCCCCAGGAACAAGGCAGCTGATGCAGGGGGAACCTCTGTACCGGCGAAGAGGGTCTTTTTGTTTTAATCCCTCAAACTGGTGTAGGATGGTGATGCTGCCAAATGGCCCCTTATGGGGACAACCCTAGCTATACTAAGGGATTTTGCTGGATGTGTTTGGCCTGAGGTTTTCTGCACTGCTAACCAGCTTGAACTAAGAGGGTCACATGAGTGCCAGCATGCCATTATCCCAGCAAGATGAAGCTTTAGCTTTATCCTCCTTCATCCCAGCTGCCTTTAGTCTGCGGAGCAGCACGTTCCTCCACAGTCCCTGCAGTGATGCTGGAGAGCCGTGCTCCGGCGAGGGGCAGCACCCAGCCACGGACCCCTCTGGTGAGTCTGCTGGGCAACGGGTGATGCTCAAGGGACTGCTGCATCCTTGGAGCTCCTCCAGCTTGGCCCAGTGCCCCCAGCCCTATGGTGGGGAGCAGTCTGGGACATGGTGTGTTTTCAGGCTCTCCAGGGCCCAGGTGAAGGCAAGGAGGGAAAGGACCACTCTGGGCGATGCTGGTGGAGCTGTGGCATTGGGCGCAATGGTGTGGGCTGCAGGAAGGAGATAATGCAGGGGTCTCCGCTGGGTGGGCACACTGAGCTGCAAGGGACTCTTGAGCAGCAGGTTCAGGAGCTGGAGGCTTGCACAGCAAGGGCATGCCAGCAAACACCCTCTGATCTCCATGCTTAACTGAAACGACCTTGCCTGGTGGGTCAGTACCCATCCAAAATTGATCTTACTGATTTTGCTGGCTCATCCCGGATCGGGACTCCCACTCTTCTCCTGTGCGTCTTGCCAGCACAGCGAGGCTGGCAGAAGCTGGAAGTGCTGCTGGCCAGCTCTGACGGCAGTTCAGGAGTGAGCTCAGAGACAGCTCTGAGTAACTCCCGGCACACCAGGGATCACTCATGCATCTACAGCTCCAAAAGAAGCCACAGAAACGGCTGAGGGGAAAACCTGACCTAGGGATAAAGCTTAGAAGAGCTAATTAGGTCTGGCTGAGCTGAAATAAAGACTATAAGAGCAGGCTACAAAGATGCGATGGATTTTAGCACCCAGGAAGGCACTGATTTGGAAGGGGTGGTCCTTGCTACCAAGGACCTTGTCCTGACCAAGGCTTTCATGCCCATGCCGTGCCCTCCTCTGCTTAACAGCCATGGTGAGCGTGAGTGGTCTGGATTGAGATGGTCTTGAGGTGGCACCAGGGTTGGGATCAGGTGGAAAATGCCACAAACACCTCAGGAGCAAAGGTGCCAAACATCCTCAGAAGATGTCTCTGTGCTTTGAGGTAGGCCAGAGAAGTGGGCCATGACCTCAGCACCATTGCTAAAGAGACACTGAAGGCTAAGGGCTCAGGAGCATGAAGCCAAAGATTCAAGGGCTTATGTGAGCTTCAGCTAACTGGCACAGAAAGCACAATGTGGCAGGATATGTCCCAATGCCAGTCCTCCAGCAAATGGAGGTACCCACTCTGGTTGCAAAGGCTGGGGGAACCAGTGCTCTTGGTGCCTCCAGCTCCCACTACTTGTGTAGACTCACAGGTACCAGGATGCTGCTGACGTGAGTGTTCGTATGCCTGGGGGCGCACACCCGGGGCTGCCGTCACCTCCAACAACGGGGGTGCAAAACCAAACTGGTTACAGAGTCACATGGACAATGTCCAGCAACCAAACTTCTTAGTTTTCAACTGGAAACTTGCTGGGTAATGGGTGGTGCCAGGGTTCATCTCTTGGTCACCTTCCTGGTCCAGTGAAAACCAGGAGGTGTCTTTTCCCCAGCCTGGGATAACCACTTTTTCCTCTTGCTTGAGAAGAGCGTGTGTGTGTGCGTGCTCACCCTTTCTTCCACTTTTTCACCAGGGCTCTGACTTGCCCCGAGGTGGGACATAAATAAAGCCGGTGGTGCAGCTCCACGGCATGGACGTGAGCTGGAGGCTGTGAGCTGCCTTGGCAGCTGGCACGTGGCTTCCTCCCCCCTCGCTCCCCTGCCTGTGGCTCTCCTGGCAAGTCTATTTTTATTTGTCTCTTCTAAAAATGAGTGGGGAGGGCAGAGGTGTTTCCTTGTGATGAACTTGTCCAAACCGCAAATACTGAAAACCCTGCTAGCCAGATTTTAAGAGCTAAGCCTGACTCTTTCACGCTTCTTTTTATTGCTCGCTGCCAAATTATGAAGCGGGTCCTCCCCGCTGGCCCAGGAGCAGGATGGAGGATGTCACACTGACAGTGTGTTTTGGACCAGCAGTCAGGAGGCACCTCTAATTCACAGTGCCGACCAGAGCCAAAAATCCTGCTTTACCTTGAGGACAAAGGCAGCAAAGTTAACAAATACAGCCCCTTTGCCTCCACCCCAGCCAACGTGCTCATTTGCTCCTGCTCCATTTCTTCCTGCAGCAGCTGTTCCCTGGCTTGGGTCAGACAGAGAGATGTTAAAACGGGAGTTTGAGGAGCTGCTGAGCTTTGCATCTGCAAAGCCGCCATGCCGGGGGTGGCATGAGCCCTTTCTCCCTCCCCTCGTCCTTCAGATACCTGTGCCAGATTAAGCGTTCACTCTGTGTCTTATCGACTGGCTCTAGCAAATGGCTTTTCTGCCTGGGTGACACATGGAAAGCGTATATAAATGCAAGAGGCAGAGCGAAGGCTATCTGGAGATGGCAAGGCATGTTTGTACAAGTAATTGCTCTGACACTCCTGCAAGGAAAGTCATGCTCAACTAGGGAAGAGATGCTATCATCTGAGCGGCGTATCCAAGGTGGACTAACAAGCAGATGTTGGCGTGGGCACGGGAACGGTGAAAACACAGCAAGGTTGTGTAATTATTCTACCTGGATTTACCACCGGAGCTGCCATGAGCATGGTACTCTCCTGGAGCTCCTGACAGCAGAGCTTGGCTCTGCTGGCGGGGGGGATTTTGGAAGCCTGAGCTGGTCCTTGCTGTGATTGTACCAATACGCTCCTCCCACAGGTGCCTGAGGAGCTCACGTCCTCCTCCGGGACCCTACCTCTGCTGCTGGCCCCGGAGCTGTGCGGCACCGTGCCTCTCCCTTTCTCTTCTCTTTGGCAGATGCTTCCCACCCAGCTGGGGTACGGAGATGCACTTGAACATTCCTGACTTAATGGGGCTGAAACTCCCCAACGACAGTGGCAGAACAGAAGTGAGAGGCTGATTCCCTTTCCCCCCCTGCTTTTTCATGTATGCTTTTCGTCTGTGGCTGCTGGAAGAGCTACATTACGTAAAGACAGATAAGTCCCTGCCTTTTGTGAGCTGTTGGAATAATTTTCAATATCTGAGACACCCCATCTGGCAAAGGTCATGCTCTGTTCTCTAGATGGTCTTAATTTAGCACCTGCAAGTTCTTGGTGAAGTGCAAAACTCCAGGGTGCAGAAAGACCCCTGGAGGCTATTGTGTAGGGAATGTCCTCCCTATGTAGAGATGTGAGTGTGCTGCTGAGCACCTGCATCGTCCTCACCTCCCAACTGGAAGTAAATGGTTGTTACTGGAGGCTTGCAAGAGCTCTTCAGAGCACATCTCTGCTGTGGCCTGGGGCTTCAGTGTGACATCCAAGGCTGTTCCAAAACAGCTGCACCTGATGGTGATACACCAAACCAGCTTCAGAATGCTAGTTGATACTCCAAGGAGTGCCTGGCTAGTTGGCTTCCTCCACGGGCTCCTACGATCCCTGCTGCCATGGGGGTGCCGCTCGCTGTCTGCAGGCTGCGTGGCTCAGAGCAAAGGTGAGGAGGCAGATGTGAGGTGTGAGGATGATGGAGCAGGCATATCCTTGACTGGATGTTCTTCGCTGTTACTTAAAAGTTTGTTCCTTGGCTCCGTTGCCAAAGGAGCTGAGGTTGTGTACGTGGCTCATTGAATTCTTGAGGCGGGTATAGCCGAATTCAGCAGAGGGGCTTGGAGAAGCTTTTGTCACCAAACTTGTGGGACTGAACAGCACGGGGAAACCCTACTAGGTGTCGTGGGGTGGGGAGAGCCCAGCCTTCCTATCAGACCTGAGAATCCAGGTGAGGGAGCCTGTGGGAAGGCTCCCTGGTTGTCTCTTGTCCCTCACAAGATGTGCTCAACTGCAAGGCACAAGCACACAAGAGATGGGGCTCTGGAGGTTTCGCTGCTAGATTTTCGGTGCATGACTGCGGACTTCTGCCGGCGCTGGCACCATCGGTAGCTGCACACCAGGGCTTATCTCCAGACCTACCAGAAGCAGGAAACTCAGCGAGTTCCCAAGCAAACCTCTGGTGCAGGAGGTTGGCGTCTCTGACCTCCAGGGTCCTGCGTGTTTGGACAGGCTCCTAATCTGTTTGGGAAAAGCAGGCAAACTTGGGAGGGAGAGGAGGGAGGGCTGGGGCTGTGCCCTTAGCGGGGTCAGCTGTCACTTGTGGCTTTGATTGCTGAGGCTTGCTGTCTCGGGCTTGCGGGACTTGGCTGCCTGGCCACGAACAAAAACGCCAGATTCTCCTGGAGCCTTTATTCCCATGTTGAGGTTGGTGGTGGTTACCCGAGAAGGAGCGGAGGGAGAGGAAGGCTTTTGTTGATGGCTTTTGACAGGCATGGGGAAAAGCACGTCTTGGCCTCTGCTCCAGCTAAAATGCTGCTCTTCACCTTCCCCCAGCATGGGGTGAGCCTGCACTGGGAACCCCACTCCTGTGTTGGGGTGACCCCACAGCCCCGGCTCAGCATCTCACTTTTATGGGGCTCCCCCCTTCCCCCTGCCACCCTCCAGAGGCTCCTGGCCAGGGGCTCGACGTGGGCCCCCTGCTCCCGCCCAGCGCCGGCAGCCTGCCTGATTCAGTCCCTGCCCCAAATAACCCCGACTGCAGAGACCTGCAGCCCGGAGGATCCAAAGAGCAGGGACATGCCAGGAAGGACAACACGTGGGGAGGGAACGAGGAACAGCCAGCCAAACCTACCCTCTGCCACCACTTTGCCCTTCTCCTTCCTCCCATCCAGCATCCTTTCTCTTACTCCTGAGCATCAGCAGATTTGAACTGCAACTGGACCCTGCCTGGGATGAGCATCTCCATCCAGATGCTGCACTCAGGGATCCCTGGAAGATGCAGGGCCGCTGCATTCCTTGGCCAAGGCAGCCTGGCTCTGAGCTGGGACCTCTAACAGATGCCTGCCCTGCTTCCCTGAGAGACAGAAGACAAGCCGAGGGTGCATTGCCACCATTCTGCCATCTCTGAGTCTCCTGCCTTATCCCTGGGGCCAGTCTTTGCTTTACATGCAGTGAAATCATCACACCGGTCAACCTAATTGCCTCTTTTTTTGGGAAAACAGAGAAAAACTACCCAAACAACAGGGATTTACTCTGTAGCCTGCAGTGGTGCTGGGATAGGAACAGCATCCCGGCGTCTCTGCTCCCCAGACACTGACCCATCCCAGTGAGTTGCCCCCACGGTCCTGCCCTCCCCATCCTCACCAGCCTCCTCTGGGCCCCACATTGGGAGCGGCTGTGAGGGGAACCTGCCGGTGTGTGAATGGAGAGCATGCTGGAGTCAGCGTGGGGTAATGGTTCCTGCGCTCGGCTCCGGTGGTTCCTGCCTTGGGCTTGGGCAGGCAGGTCAGGGGGACCCGGGGGCTTGGCAGAGCGGGGAGCCTTCCTCTGCTTTCGCCCAGCCTCCAAAAGGGGGCTCCTTGGTGGGCTTTCACTCCTCCTTTGCAGCCTCTGCTGCGTACCAGCCCAACAGACAGCTGAGCTATTTGTTTGAGGGTGTCATTTTGTTAAGTGAGTAGCTTAGCCCAGGCCAGAGCCTATATATAGAGGCCTTGCTTGGGTGCATTTTTGGAGGGTTTTATTGCTCCGATGCTGGATTCATCCCGGCCAGGCTGTCCTTGAGGAGGCAGTGCTGCTGAACCTCTTGGATGGCAGCACATGCAGCTGAGGGTCTCGTGGTCTTGCTTCTTTGGAGTACCCAGGCTGATGACCGGGTAGGACAGGGTGTTGTGTGGCAAGATGATGAATAACTGCTGAATAAGGTCACCACCATTCAAAATAAGCCATCCCGTGGGATCCTGTCTTATCAGGCCCTGGTAGACACGGCTATCAGGAGCTCGGTTCATTCCTGAATGAATACGCACTATAAGCAACGCTTGCTGGCGGTGGCCCCAGCACAACACTCTTGCTGGGCCATCTCACCAGTGCCAAGCACCGAGCTTGGCATATCCCCACCACCAGCACATGAACACCGGTGTGTTCGGTGCAGGCAGGAGAGCTGCAGACCTCTTCTCACAACCTCCGTGTGAGCAATGGGTGTTCATGTTGTGCTTGGATGTGGTTCACACCCCAGAGGTCCTTGGGAGCTGCTAGAGCTCCTTTGCATGAGCCATGCCCGCTCTGCCTGGCCTCGTTCGCTCTCTGTGTGTCCTCTCTTCCTCTTCACACACCTCCAGCCCAGCCTCGCCAAGCCCTTACTTCTCTGCGTGCTTACAACTACTTCTTCCTTCCTGGGGCGTTGGCGAAGCACTGTGCTCACCCCTCCTAACCTCCAAGTTTTTCCAGCACTATTTATTTCTATCTCCCTCCGACTAAAGCACCAGCCCCCCCCCCCACCTCCTCCTGTCACCTTCCCATCTTCAGAAGACAAAAAAACCCAACCCCAACCCCACGCAGCCAGCTCCTGCTGTTTGGTCTTAAATCCCTTCCCTCCTGCCTTGCTGGTTTGAAAGCCTGTACCCTGGAAGGGGCCTCCCAGCTTTCACTGGCAACCCTGCTTCAGACTGACCGCCACAGATAGTGTTTGGGAGTGAAAAAAAAAAAAAAAGAAAAAAAAAAGAAAAGAAAAGAAAAAAAATCTCTTCTTGCTGAATCTCCTTGCTGAAGTTTTCCTAGTCTCCCGCGCCGCGTGATGGTGTGATGGTGTCTCAGGAACCAAGAGGAAACTTTGGGACCTTTTCTCATCCGTATGCTTTGAGCAGCCCTCCCCTGGCAGCGCCAGTGCCATACCCTCTGGCAGGGTGGTGGGTGAGATGCGTCTCCCACCGCTGCCTGCCCCTTTGGTGCATCAATGGAGGTTTTTTTGGCTTTTGGACATGGCTCTTTCCCTCTCGCCCAGATAAGGCGCCTCCAGCCCACCTTTCTGCACGTGTCAAACAGATGGGATGGTTGTTTGGGGAAAGAAACAAACAAAAAAAGAGAGAGAAAGCAGCAAAATCTCTGACTGAGGGGGGACCCCGAGTCTCTCCACACACACTGAGCCCAAAAGCACCTCTCCCCTCACTGGGGGAGGGCTGAGGGTGGGTGTCCCCTCCTTTTGCCCTCCTTTCCTCCACCCTAGGTGATGGAGGTGGAGGATGGAGGCGAGGTGGGCAGGCAGATATCACACCCCAAGCTACAACAGGAGAAAACACGGGCACGTTTCAACTTAGAAAGAAAAAAAAAAATTTAAAAAAAAAAAAAAAAGAAAGGAAAAGAAACCAAGTGCCGAACTGCCAAGCGGAGGAATGAGAGAGGCAGCGAGCGGGGCTATGGGAAAGGCTGCTGGGCCAAGCCAAGAGCAGCCCAGGCTGCGAACGACAAGGACAGGGCAGGTGCTGCCGGTGCTACCCCCAAGTCCTGGGGGCGGGGAGGGGATGCGGAGGGGACCCAACG
>NW_010973166.1:1788391-1841823 GCF_000737465.1 Haliaeetus leucocephalus | reverse complement strand
GCCCCGTCCTCCGTTCCCCCCCGCCCCGCCGGTGTCCCGGCCCCGAGGGCTCTGCAAAGCGGCTCCCCGGGGCAGAGGGCCGCCCCAGGTGCTTTTTCCACCGGGAATTCATTCCGCCCCCCAAGTCAAGAAACAGGCAGGTGATGGAGAGCCTGGGGAGACGGAGGGGACCGGCGCACGGGCACGGAGCGGGGCAGGTGGCACCTGCAGGACGGGCGTTTGTGGCAGGGTACAAGCACGGCAGGGCAGAGCAGGGATGCCGGGCAGGGCTGGGAACGGGTGGCAGCACCAAGATGTATCGCTCCCGTGGGATGTCTGGGGTCCCTCTCGGGACGGTGCGGGGGCTGCTGTGTTTCTGTGCCACCTTGGCCGAGCTGGTTGGTTGGGGAAACCCTCTCTCTATCCTAACTGTCCCTCCGCTTGTGATCCCTCCACTGAACCTCCCTCCGCTTCGCTCACCACCTGGGCCCTTTCATTAATTTATCTCCCTGGCTCGTTGGGGCAATAGCCACATCTTTGCTGTGGAAGAGGTAGGAGGGACAGGCTAGAGGCTGGGTGGCAGAGGGGAAAAGCAGCCTTGTACAAGGAAACTACCTCGCGTTCACCTCCCTGTCCGCCTTCTTACTGGGGACCTTGCTGCATCCCCGCTGGCAGGCAGCAGCTTGGGATGCATGGAGCACACTTCCCAGCCATCACATCGGCAGCACAGCTGTTTGCATCTGGAGGTCTGGCCTGCAGGTGTTGGGTTTTGCTTTTCCCAGCTAGCCAGCGGGGTTTTGGTTTTTTTTTTTTTCTTTCTTTTTTAATTTTCTTGTGGAGGGTGGGATGGTTGTTAGTGCTGAAAGCACCGCCCGTGAGCGCTGACACTCACTTGGGTAATATCCCCCAGCCTCTGTGCTCCAGGGTTTGAGTCAGCCCCAGGCACCTCCGGCTGCCTGAGTCACCGTCTGCTTCCCAGCATCTCCCTGCAGCTGCACCAGGGCCCGGGTATGGGTGGTGAAGGGGGACAGGCCAGCACTGCTGGCGTTTCGTGGGAGCAGGTGATGCAGGCAGCTGCCAGCCCTTTGGCAGGTGCCGAGTCTGCCTCTGATCTGCTGCTTCTGCTCTGTCGGTAGAGAGGGGACTGAGCTGTGAGGTGGTCCAAAGTTGGGGAGGAGCTGGAGATGCCTCAGGTGTCCGTGTGCGAGAGGGAAGGCAGGAGGAAAGTGGGGCAGAGCTGAGCATCTCCCAGCATCATTGCCTGGGAAATAAGGCCAGGATGAGAAGTTCTGTCCAGGCAAAGCAAGCTGTCCTGTTGGCTGGTGTGACTGCTGCCTGGATTGAAGGCTCAGGACTTGGGGCTTTGTTCCTGTAGATGTCACATTTTGCCTTAGGGCCACCCTGGATGGGGCTGTTCATCCCTCTTAGCCCCTCTTGCATGGGGGGATTTCTGCTGGGGTATAACCCCAGCGCCCTGCCATGGCCACTGCCAGGGAAGGATCGTGGTCCCTCTTCCACATCCTTCTCATTTTGGGCAGCAGATGAGAGTCCTTTCACGTGATGCCATTTCTTTTTCCACCTTTTTTGTCTCCCTTCCACCCCCACCTGCTCTGCTTCTGGGATTTCCCTTTGTGCCAGGCTGAGGTTTCTTTTTACTCAGATCAGGGATAGTTTTGTTGGGTCAGAAGATCCCTCACCAGAGGCAGTCCCAAACTTCTGCTGTGTCTAAGCCCAGTTGTCCTCCTTGGATCCCGGAGCTGCTCACTGCTGCATGCCCCAAGAGGTGGCCACCCTCTCTCGGGCCAGCTGCTCTCATGGCATAGCTAGGGTCTCCTGACCTGTGTCAAACCCTCCAGAGCTTTAGCAGCTAATTTGCACCTGATATTTGAGTCTCAGAGCATGGCTGAACTATTCCTTGTGCTGCAAAGCTCCTGGTCCCAGTGGGAGGAGATGCTGCTTTGAGTGTGGTCCTTACAAACTGGCACACTCCATCTCTTTGGAGGCTTTTTCTCCATCAGACACCTTTTCTGGCAGACATCTTTCTCTTAATTTTTTTGCACTGTTGCCAACAACTCTTGTTTTAAACCCCAAAGTTATCATCCTAAGTGCTGATGAACATCAGAAACCAGATTAGAGCTCCCCTTTCCCACCTGATGGATCAGAGGCAGAGTTGCACTTACAGGTGCTGAGGAGATCACCTTGCACCTCCTCTGCAAACAGCTCTTTCCCTTCCTGATGGGTTGCCCCAGGACAAAAGACCAAGTTCCCTGGCAAATTCCAGGGTCCTGAAACTGGTCCCTTGGTGATTTCTTGTGGAGGCCCTCGGGAGATGTCAGGACGTGGTGCTGGATGGCTCTGCTTCACCATTCTGCAGTGGCTCCTGGCCGTGGGACATGCTGCTCTGCCTGCACGCTCCGTGGCTGCCACTGCACCAGAGATGACATCCCTGGCCATGTCTAAGAAGCACCAGCTGCTGCTGTAGTGGCTTTCCAGCCCCTGTTGTAAAGCTGACCTTGGCATTACTTGCTTCCCTTGGATGAAGTCTCCAGGCCTGGTTTTAGGCTCACTTAAGGTTTTTTTCGGCCAGTTTTGAACTCATCAGGCACTTCCAGGCTTGGCTTGGTTCCAGCATGGGTTTGTGAGGGTGCTAGCACACACTCACGTCAGAAGGCTGTTCCACCCCTGATGCTGTTTGCCTGGTTTTTCCTTAGTGTTTAATCAAATTTGGGGGACTCTAAATCATTTCATGGTGAAATGCACGAGTTTTCCTGAGAGGAGGTACCAAGCCCTGTTTCCTCAACTCTAGTGAGGACCAAATACTAGAAGATGGCTTTCAAGCGTGCAGGTCTAAGCACCTTTCATTCAGCACCCAGCCCAAAAGTGCTCTCCAGCTTTGCCTTCTAATGCCTACAAGGCTCCCTTGCCTGCGTCCTGCTTTTTGGCTTCTCCCTGTCTCAGCTTCCCCTGGTCTTTCTGCTTCCCTTTCACAATTCACCAGAAAACAAGAGTTGGCCAAAGCCCATCCGCCCACGGAGGCTTTGTGCGTGGCTGCCTTTGTAGTGAGCGGTGGCAGGGATCCGTGCCTGGGCTAGTTATGACCGTGGGATGGCTAAAAGGCCACCACCCATCTCACTCTCGGTGAAAGGGAGGGATGGAAGGAGGGGTGCTGCTTCCTGGGGTGCAGTGGGGCTTGATGTTTATGAGGGCTGGCAGGGGAGATGTGGGGTCATGGTAACCTGGCTTCAGTCACATCCCCTGGATGAAAGCCAGGAGGTCCTGCTCCTCCTGCAGCTCCTGACCCTCTACACCTCTGCCTCTCTCTGCTGGCCTTTTTGCAATTCTGGCGGCAGGTGCAGTTTCCCCAGAGTGTCATGCTGGGCATCCCCAGGGAGAGGTGACGCAGCAGGACAGGGCAGGAGTACCTTGTTTTGGCCCGTGATGCCCTGACACCACGGAGATAGGCAGGCAGTGCTTGCAATGGAAGTGGCACGGTGAGGGGCAGGAGAACCGATGCAGCAGGAAAAAGCAGGCTGGAGCATAAGAAATGCCACAGCAGGAATATAAAAAGGGCCTCCGGGCACGGCAGCAGGTTTCGGCAGCATCGGGGCACTGTTGCATCTGGAAGGAATTTGTTGGGGTGGTGAACAGGAGAGCGGGGGGGGAGGCCCAGAAGATGCCACTGGTGGGGCTCAAAGCGTGCCTTTGAGCTCACTCGCCCCAGCCGATGACCTGCGTGAACATCCTGGCTGTGGTGATTTAGGAGCCCAGAAGCATCAATTTCAAGCAGCGGGTCCATTTGCCCTTGCCAGTATTTAAGTGCCTTATGGCCATTGATTCCCAAGAGCATTCAGTGCCTGCAAGCCTCTGGTTCTTGACCGCAGGCACTCCGTAGCCTGAGGTTCGTGGAAAGTCAGCAAAGCTCCAAGTCTTGCCCAGCCTAAAACACAGGTTTGCAATACGCTTGGGTGCACAGGGAGAGGCTGAGCCCAAAGCTATTCCTGGGGATGGATTTATGCTTGTGAGACCTTAGGGGCTGAGGAGTGCACCCGCCCAGCTGGAGGCAGCACATCCCTCTCCGGCCCTCACCCGCCTGTGCTGGATGCATGACTGGGAGGAAAACTGGAGCATAAAGGAGAGCTGTAAATCTGCCTGGAAGCTGTTGGGAAAGCAGTCCCTGGAGGAGGCTGTTTTGCTTTGGGTTGCTGTGCTTTAATTCTTAAAAGCCTTGGCCCGCAGATAAAAAGTTTAGCCTCTAATCCCGTCCCGCAGGAGTGCTCCTACGGAAAGCAGCTCAGAAACACCTTACTCTTCAGCCTCTCCTCCCATCCATGCTCTTCCTTCCCTCTCCATCCCACATATCCTGCTTTGCCATCCCTCCCGGCTACTCTACCTGCTCATACAAATGATTTTGGGCGGGGGCTGGGGTGTCCCCCTGATGCAGCACCTATTGCCCAGCTGCTGGCTACCTTCATTTACCCATGGCAGTGGCAGTGGGAGCTTCCCTGCAGCCCTGCCAAGAACTGTCCCGCCACTGAGGACCTGGCTCGTGCTCCAGGGAGGAGCGGCAATGCTCTCCAGTCCTCACCAGCTCTCCTCTCTCTCCATGCCCATCCCCGTCCCCGCTGCAGGCATCTTCGACAACTGCTCACACGCAGCCAGCGATAAGGGCTGGGCGCTGGGCATCCGCGCCCTGCAGCTCGGCGGCAAGAAGGATGCTCGCTTCTTCTTCTCCCTCCGCACGGACCAGGCGGCCACCGCCACCGAGGTGACCGCCTACCACCGCTACCGCCCTGAGGCATGGACCCACCTGGCCGCCAGCTACGACGGGCGGTGGATGGCTCTCTACGTGGACGGGGCACGGGTGGGCCGCGCCAGTGGGCAGCGGGGACCCCTGCACAGCGCCTTCATGGCCTCCTGCCGCACGCTGCTGCTGGGGGGGGACGCCTGGGGGACCACGCATGCTTTCCGGGGACACCTGGCCGGGCTGGCCCTGTGGCGGACTGCCCTGTCCCAACCCCATCTCCAGCGTCCCTTCCTAGAGGGGCCGGCCAGTGGAGTGGCAGGGCTGGCTCTGGCTGCCGGCTTTGCCATTCCAGAGGATCGCTGGGCGCCTTTTCGGGAGGGTGCCTTCCCCCGGCAGTGGGTGCTGCCATCCCTGCCGTCCCCTGTCCTGCGGCCGCTGGGGCCCCCCACCTGCGGGCAGACTGCCTGTGATAACGTGGAGCTGGTCTCCCACTACAACCAGCACTGGCCGCTGCGGAGTGGGAAGGTGGTACGGTACCGGGTGGTGAACCTGGCGGAGGATGACGGCAGGCGGCCGACGGTCAGCCGGGAGCAGGTTTGGCGGCAACACTGGGCGCTTAGTGAAGCTTTCCGGCCTTACAACATCTCCTGGCAGCTCAGCTTGCTGGAGGTGCGCAACTCCTCCCTGCGCCGCCGTGCCATCCTCCTGGGCTGCGAGCCCAGCAAGGTGGGCAACGAGCGCTGCGACCCCGAGTGTGAGCATCCCCTCACTGGCTACGACGGTGGGGACTGCCGCCGGCCCGGCCGCTGCTTCTCCTGGAAGCGCCGCGATGGCGTCTGCCACATGGAGTGCAACAACATGTTGGATGACTTCGACGACGGCGACTGCTGCGACCCACGGGCCACTGATGTGGCCAGGACCTGCTTCGACCCCGACTCACCCCAGCGGTAGGTGCAGGGCTTATGGGGGGGTGGGGTGGCATGTCGAGGGATGGGGTGCACCCTCTCCCCATCACCCACTCCACACCTGAATGTTGCTTCTGACCTGCCACTTTCCAGTGTGGGAAAGTGGAGAGGTGTTTTCCCATGGGATGGGGGTGCAGGATGGCACTGAGTCCTACCCCTCTGCAACGCCCTGCTGTTAAGTGTTTTTCCCCCCCAAAATTAGCAGGGATTGATGGGCAACTCCCCCCCAGGGGGATTCCCAGTGCAGAGCTGCCAGTCTCCAGTGATAGGCCAGTGGGACTGCGGCATCACCAGGGTGGGCAGAGGGGCCCTGTGCAAAGGATGCTCTTTCCCCTGATCCCCCTGCACGGGACGCAGCGGGGGGATTGCTGCCCCTTCCCCCCCTTCCGTAAATGTGTCTTAAAGCCTGATTTCTTAATTTTTATTAAAAATGCCTTTTTCTGAGTGCTGGGGTGGAGAGAAGGAGGCGATGTTGTTAGGTGTGAGTGGCAGGATTTGATAAGGTGTGGGTTGGTGTGCATAAGCCTCCCCAAATTCTCCCTGGGAAGTGATGCCTAGGGGAGATGCCCTTGGCTGGGCACGGGCAGGGCTGATCAAACCCTGCACCTCAAAGCCAAATGGTGGTTGGGGAGCAAATCCCCCCTCTTCAGGCAAAGATGTGGGGTGGCTGCTTGGTGCCAGAGGAGGATGTGTGCCTTTACCACCTGCCACAGGCGCAAAAAGCCCTGCAAAACCCACGTTGCTCCATGGAGCATCAATGCGCAGCGTTAGGGGACCCTTGCTCTCCCCAGGGCCCTTTGGAGGCAGCAGCTGGGGTGGGATGGAGAAGGGGACCCTCCGCACGTGATGGGGGACCCCGGGGCAGTAGGGGCAGTGGCTTTGGCGTGGTTGGTGGCTTGCGCACTCCTGCCCTCCTCCCCGGAGCCTCTGAAGTGCTGGCAGCCCCGCTGATGGCTTCCAGCACTCAGGGCTCTGCCAAATGTGCTTTCTGGCTGGAGACAGGGAAGGGAAAAAAAGGTCATGGCTTTTCCTTTTTTTTTTTTTTAAGCTGTTTCTGTCTCAGTGTCAGAGAAAATTGCTCATTCCCTGCTGCTGGCTCCCAACGATGGGCAGAGGTGCCCACCGGAGCGGGAGTGGTGCAGCATGGATGGCAGCATCTGGGGAGAAAAGCTGCAAGGGAGGGTTTTAGGGACACATCACCCCTTTGATCTTCTTTCTCCTTCACTTTTTTCCCCTGGGCTGTAGGAGCAGGTAGGCTGTGGCCATAAATCCTTTTTTTGCAACCCAGCTTTTTCTCTTTGCTGCTTCCCAGGTGGGACACAGAGGGTGGAGGGAAGCCGGTGTCTCTGCTCTGGCGGTGGTGACGGGAGAGGAGCAGCGCTTCCCTTCCTCCCTTCCTGAGCCTTTCTCACATGTCCTTCAGTCATCTGAGAAAACACCGGAGGAGAATGGGGAGCTTTTCTTCCAATGCATCCCTCTGGCCACGGAGCCGCACACCCTGCCTCTGCCCGGGCATCCCCCCAGAAGATGTTTCCCCACCCCTGGAAGTCTCTTTGGTGACAGCCACCATCGCCACCCTGTGCCTGTCTGTCCCCTTGTTTCCCATCCCTGTGAGCGAGCATGGGCAGTGTTTCCTGAGCAGGGGGGAGATGAGTGGCTCTCCTACCTGCATGACAGCTCTCCTGCCTGCACAACAACTCTCTGCTCACGGTGGCCACGAGTATCCAATGCTACTCGGCCTTTGCTTCAGCAGGACAAGGGCTTGGTGCTGGCCCTCTGTGTGCAGTTAGAGAAATGTTTTCATCCTCAGACAAGAAGGGCTCCACCTTAAATTAAAAAAAGGCCAAATTTTTGCTGGTATGAATCAGGGCTTCCATTTGTCAGGATTTTCCCCTGAAAGTTGGGAAAGAAAAAAAACAAAACAAAACAAAAACCTTGCTTCTGTGGGAAAGGAATGGGAAAATGGGAACACTAGGGAAATAACAGATCTTTTGCAATTTTCTTTCCGCAGACCTCATTGGCCTGCGCAGAAGACAAGATAGATTGATTGTTTGTAGGCTAAGCTTTGAAAAACGAAATCCGGTGTGCCCAGCATTTGGGAAACATGGGGGCATGAGTTGAATCCTGCTGCTGTGGAGCTCTTCTGAGTTGCTTTTGGCTGGCTTCTTCAGAGATGCTGGTGGACACCAACCCTCCCTGGGCTCATCCCTGCTGAGGGTACCCTGGCTGCTGGGGAAGAATATATATGTTTGCGGGAAAACCACTGGGAAATTGGTAGCGTGGGTTTGAAAAAAACCAAGGCGAACTTGAACTCGCCCAAGGGCATGGCCAGGTCACTGTTGTTCCCCCGAAGTTGGTGGATGAATCCCAAGATACACAAGCAGGTGACCTTAGCCCAAGGGGTTTTGTTCAGGCAGAGTTCCCACTAGGCGAGTACCTCTGGGTTTGCTTGTAAGGTATTATACTTAAATGAACATTTATGAGGAGTGGGGCAGCCGAGGAACATACAGAAGGATTTTTAGGGGGGAAGCCAAAATGGGAGAAATAACGTGAAATAAACTTTAACAAACTGCAGAAAGGCGGCACAATAGGAGCCAGGTGCTTCAATGTGAACAACAGCTTTCGATCTGACTGGAGGAGAGCGAGGGAGCAAGCTGGCTGCTGCTCTGCCGAGACGCCTGCACTTTTTCATACCTGCTGGAGAACCACGTGCCAGAGCCCAGGAGGGAGCTGTGGCTTTGGGGGAGCTGCAGGAGAGGGAAACCCCGCTGCAGGTGGTGCTCTCTAAATCTCCTTTCAGATCAAGGTGGCAAGACAAAAATCTTGGGATCTTTTTTTCATGGAGTAAATCAGCTCTGCTGTATTTCATTTCAAGGCTCTCACAAAGAGTGGTTTGGATGTGAATGCTTCTTGGTATGGCCAAAAATAATCCAAATGGGAAAGTCAGAGTCAGACACTGGACAATTTCTTACTAGCATTGTAGACAGGTTCAGTTCATTTTAGTGAAGGGTCTCGATAGCTTGTTTTAACTTGCATGACCTTAAGCACTCATGCAAAAGCTTTTACCATCTTGCACATCCCTCATTTAAAAATCTACCTTGGTCTGCGGATTTGAGAAAGGCAAATCAGAGGGAGAAGCCTTAGGACCAGCAGTAGCTCTAGTGCTTCTTAGCTGGTGGACATTTCAGTATACTTCCAAGGCCACACTTGGTACTAGCATATTCCCTCATCCATGCTTAGGAGAGGAGGGAAATCAGGTTCGGAAGGAAGGATTATAAAGCTCTGGTGGGGATGGACCCTGCTGTAGCCAAGGTAGGAGCTACCCCCAGCTCTGGGGTAGGGGATGATGCTGAAACGATGGCAGCGTTGTGGTGCACAACACCAGGCCATCAAGCCGTCTTGCCGAGTCCTTCCTGCACCTCCTCTAGTAGTGTGTGGGACAAGACAAGTCCTGCTGTGCTCTGAGCCAGCTGGGCCACCACCCACACGTAAAACCCACCGGTGGGACTGCGTGCTTGTGGCTGGAGGGAGACTTGAGTGAGAGCTCAGGTAAACAGCTGAGTGTAGACATCCCTGCAAGGCACCACAACAGGAGCCATAGGAAGCAAGTCAGGGACTTCTCACTCACCCTGACCCACCATATGAAGAAAAAGGGGACAGGCAATAGCAGAAGAGCTGCCTGCTGTCATCCTTTGCCCAGTCTCATCCTGATTTAAAGCATTTTCCAGGAGTTGCTGGCAGCATAATGCCAGGGTCTGGAGTAAAATTTGCCTTGATTTGCTGCAGACATGCATCTTCTTGCAGTGGCTGAGTGCTGTTGTAATTGGTGCTCTTGGAAGGAAAACAGCAACAGCTCATTAACAGCAATTAACACTCAGCAAGGGTCTCCCTCCGGCAGTTAGTCAATGAGAGTCTGGTGTGTGACACAGTTAATGTGAAAAGAAAAACTGGAAGGGAAGTCTGGAGAGCAAAGTGGATAAGGGCAGAGCTGCTGGGCCTTTCATCTCACTACCCAAAGTAACGGCGGAAATAACCAAAGTGACAAAAGGAGGTGAAAAATGATGAGGTGTCTCCAGTCTCTTGGTGGCCTCCACTGGGATGACCACAGCTGTGATATCAAAGTGTACCTGATTAACAGGACACTTGATGGGCTTTAATGCAAGCTTAGCTGGCTTCCCATCCTAAAGGAAGGATCCTTAATTGGGTTAAGGCTGCTTGGGACCCTCCTGCTGTTTAAGTGGTGTCTTCAAAAGCTGATCCAGATTAACCTCACTGAATATCTCTCTGGTGGACAACCCCCGGGGATGAATGAATCGCTCCAAGCTATTCTCTGGCACTTGAGCAGCCCATTGCCAGGAGGTGTTCAGCTGAATGTGGTTGGATTGGTAGCATAAAAAGTGTAATATTGAGAGCAGGTGAGGCAAGGATGGCATCTTGGGGCAACAGCTGACCTGCCCAGCCCTTAATCCCAACCAGATGGTAAAACAACATTCAAATTAGCTGCTCACTTCCCCTTCCCTTGCTACAGGAAACATTAGCGGATTTTTTTCACGGTGAACGAGGGTCGGTATGTGCAATGTTACTTCAAAATTATAAGCCTTGGGAACAACCTGAGGTCACTAATACTGTTGCAGAGCATGGCTTCAACTAGAGGTGGTAGGTGTCTGCAGGCACCTTCATTTGCTGCTTGTGGTGGTTGGTCACTTGAAGGATGGATAGAGAGGGTGTGTTATCTGCAAACTATTGAACACGCTGCCTGTGGAGTGGAGGAGACTATTTGCTTGCCTGATGCTCCCACGAGGAAAGCATGGTTAGGAAGTACTCCTGCTCAGGGCCTGAGCTCTGGCTGCTTTTTAGCTCCCTCTGATACCTCTTGGAGTCCTACTGGCCTGTACCCATGTCCTGGTGTTCCCAAAGTATCAAGTCTCAAGGGCTTGGTCTCAGTGCTCTCAAGTGTGGTGGTGAGATGAGTGCTTTGGGGACGCCAAACATGTCAGTGATGGATTCACTGGCTTCTGAGCTTGTTGCTTCTCCTCTGTAGTAGACCTGCTGGGACTGGGGACGTGCAGTAATAAACAGGGCTTTTTGCTGGAGCCTGATGGTTTTGTGGTGGATGCTTTAAAACTTCATGAAAGTGGTTGGATTTGAGCTCATCAAAAATGTTATACTTTCCTTTGTAGGAAAACATGCTCTCTCTGAGCTTTCCCATTGATTACTGATTTCAAAATTTGGCAAAGATAGAAGGGGTTGTCCTTGATAGAGCCCATTATATATGGCAGGCAGGATGTCTACCAAGCTGCTTGCTTGTGATAGGACTTGGAGGCTATATCCATGTAAACGTGCCTCTGGGTTACTCAGCTCACCCAGAGCCCTAGCTTGGAGGTGAAGACCCCAAGTTTGCTTTTGACCTTCTCAAAGTACATTAGAGAATATTTGGCATGTTACTACCCCGTAGTAAGGATCTGGTGTGTTGTGCCAAAGGTGAGCCCAACAGCGGGGTTTTGCTCCCAAGAGGGAGGGCTCAGAGTGGTGAGATAATGCATCCACTGTGGGCTTGGTTGGTGGGACTTAGTGGGCTCTGCAATGTGTTTACACTTGTGCCACTGGGGAACTGCACACCTTGGCCTCTGGCTGCTGCCTTTGCTGTCCCTGCAAGATATATTTTGTTTGCTTAGTCTTTCTATTTCTTCTTTCTGGTTCCTTGCTTGCTGTGAAGGCTGTTCCTTTCCTTCCATGTGATGCACTTGTCTGTCCTTGTGTCTTGTATCTCCCAAACTTTATCGTAAATGAAGCTATGAGTTGGGCACTCAAAAGGCCTCTTTGGGGCTTTTGTTCTCACAAAGATGTGAGAGAGGGAGATTATAACCTCTCCAGCATGGGCTGATAGATAAAAGGAAAGGGTAGCTGTGGGCTGTAATTTCAAATGATGAGAGGTCCACGAGGAGAAGGTCGGGAGTGGCAGAGGAGGTGGTGATGGGGGCTCTAGCACGGAGGCACACTCTAAGGCACATGTGGCGAGACCAGGGTCTGACTCAGTCCCTCCAACATGGCATCAGGCCAGTGGGACTGTGGGAGTGACTCCCTTCCACAGGGAAGGTGGCAGCACGGTGCAGCTGTCCAAGGGACCATGCAAGGTCTTGGGGACACAGGTCAAGAGCAGAGGGCTCTATATCACAGTGGCTCCTGGTGGGACCAGAGCTCTGTTGAGGGAGCAGAGGAGTGGGGCTGGAAGAGGAGCACGAGGATATAGATGTGTCCAGGTCCAAGGGCTGATTCCCAGCCCCTGGCTTTGGTGCTAGCCAAAGCAGCTTGCTTTTTATAGCAAGTGGCAGCATAGTGCTGATGTGCCCAAATCTTCTTCTGTATGTTTTGGGGTGCTAAAAGTAGGAAATAAAATCTACAGTAATGCACTCCTTTTCTTCCCAAGGTAGAAGGGTCAAGGGTTAATTTCCAGTAAGCCTCTGCTAGATGACGAGTCTCGCTCACTCCCGCAAGCCTTGTGAGCATGGAGCTGCCAGGCAGCGTGTTCCTCGAGGAACCTGCCAGGTCCCCCCAAGGGTGACCATGTCTCTGTGGGAGAGGGAGAACATGATCTGCGTGTGAGTGAGGGGAGAGGACCCCTGCCCAGCGGCTGTAGGCAGCCTGGGTGCTTTTGGGGAAAACAGCTGTCCCACATGTGAGCTATTGTTCTAGCAAACACCACTGTCCCGGGGGCTCACTTAAGGGGGGCCGATTGTATGGGGATGGCAATTGTGAAGGAACAGCGTGTGTCCAATGGCTGGGGGGTGACTCTTTGTCCTGATGTTCAGCCTTCTACAGGGCTCCTCCTTGTCCAACTGTACCCTTGCATGCTGGTAGAGGATGCCAGCTGAGACACCGGCCAGGCTAGCAAGACCCCACGAAATGAAATAGCAGGGCGACAAGGAGCTCGGCAGCCATCCGGTGGGACACCATCAGCTTGGTGTTGATGGGGTCTCTGGGATGATTTAATTCCTGTTTGGATTGGCAGGCTGAGCTGCAGCCGTTGGAGTTGTTAAGTGAACACACTGCTTTTAGTTTTCCTTGGCCCAGCCCCCACCTTTATTTAGGAAATGAAATTGCCCCTTTGCAGAGGGTGATGCAGTGAGACAGAACAGGTCTAGTGGAGCCCAAACCCACCAAGATGGCATGAGGCAGAGGACTTTGCTGGGAGGCTTTGGGGAGGGCGAGGATGCTGAGCCTTTGCGATTGTAGCCTGCTAAGGGCTGTGCTGGGGATCAGAGGCAGCCTCGGATTTTTTGTTGTTTGTGGTTAATGTCTGATCATTGCATTACAAAACTTCCCCAGTAAATTATCTTGCATCCTTTTTATATCCACGAGGAAGGCATTTTTAGAATGCTGGCTTGCGCGCGCCATGCTCCGGCTGGGACACCCAATTGCCTCGACCTAAAAATAAGTTGGAGGCTTGGGACTTGGTTTTTCCCTTTTAAAAAAAATAAAAATATATATCTATATAAAGCAGGGGGGACATGTTTGGCTTGAAAAGATTTCTTTTCCTCTTTTTCTCTGTTTTGATCCCTTTCCTGACCAATATCAAGGCTGCAAGTTTTTGCCCTTCAGTGAGAAGTTTAGGGTGAAGGTAGCAAAGTTTTGGACCTTTTAGCAAGACTGGATGTTGCCATCATGGTGAAGAGTACCTGAGGGGGTGTTTATTGACCACGGGGCTGTGTGGTTCCCCTTGCAGAGGAACTAGGACCTGTTAGCTTAACGTCCCTGGGAGCATCATCCCTGCTCAGCACGTTGTCAGCCCTGTTAAAGGGTCCTTCTTCTGCTGGTGCCCAGGAGCTTTCAGCCTGAACAGATGAGGCAGGCCAGAGACTGGAATGGTGGCACTCTGGTCTTCTGCCACCCTTTCACTGACTTCTGTTGCAAGGCCATACTGCCCCACTGATGGATGGGCATGTGCATTGCAGGCTGCTGTGGGCTCATCTGAGCATCATCGGAAATCCTTCTCCAGCCTTGCAGTGTTTGTGTTTCCTTTTCTGTTGTCCTACTAGTCAGGGAGGCTGGATGAAGAAGACAGACTGACTTTTGCTTGTCACCTCGTGGTCACCAGAACAGTTTTTGGAGATGACCTCAATCTCAGGGCTCTGCCTCCCTCATCCATGCAGAAACCAGTTTGTGGTCTGGCCCCTCTGCAGCAGCCATGCCTTCTTTCAGGAGGGGACCAAGCTGCCTCCTGCTCTGCATTAGACCATGTTTCTCTCCAGCCTCGACTGGTCCTAGCACAGAGCTCCACATGCATTCTATCTCCTGAGACCTGGTGCTGAAGATGGTGCTGGTGGTGATGTGCATCAGTCCCAGCAATTTGGCTGGAGACAGGTTTTAGGCAGTAGTGTGGCACATCGTTGCTGGAACGTGTGCCGTAGGGTCATCTTCACCATGCTCGTTCAGTCTACAGATCTTCATCTTTCACACCATCTCTTTGAGGTCTGTCCTATGAAGGAGGATGCTGTGGGAGATGGGTGGGAAAGGAGGAGGCACCGGGTGAAAAGCTGGACACTTGCTTTCCATTGAACAGCAGTGGGATATGGGTGTCTAACTTCTCCAAGCTCCTTTGAAAACCCTGCATAGCAAAGATCACGTCTTCTGAGATGTTTGCAAACACCTGTGCTGTGGGCAGGGGTAATCCCAGCTCTTCAGCTGGGGAAACTGAGGCACGAAGTCTTAGACATCTTGCCCTGCAGTTGTGCAGCAATGAGGTGCTGCTGTTGATGCTGGGGCTGTGGCCTCCTGCCCCCTAGTCCCTGGATGGGGAAGAGAGGCATTTAATGAAAGGAGATGAAGCTGCTCAGTCCTGGCTAAATGCAAGGTAAAAAATGATGCCCTCATTTATGCAGTTCCTCTTTGTCTGGAGTGCTTTGCTGAGCCTCCAGGCCCAGAGACTCTGCTCAGCCACGTGAAGCCCACGCAGTGCTGGTGGAGACCAGGAGTGTTGCACCCACCTCTGTCATCTGCTCTGTCTTCCCTCAGCAGATTGTGAACTGCACTATAAAAATTGGCAGTGAAATTCAGGCTCCTGGGGACACTGACTTGTTTGCAGAGACCTTAAGACCTCCCTAAACCTGGGATGTTGCTTTGTATTTTTGCTGCAGGCAAAAAGTAAGAGAAAGCTGATTTACAGATCTGTTCTTGTGGGTTACATGGGACAAGGCTTATCTGTGCAACCTTAGACAGGCAAAAAGTGCTGTAAGACTTGGTCCTGACCTGGGATGTTTTGTTGTTGTTTTTTTAAAATTTTGCTTTGAAACAATCCAGGCAGGAAGTAAACCATACCTGGCTTTGTTTAGCTTGGACTCTGCTCTAGAATAACTTGCTACTGTTGAGTTCTCCCTTGCAAAACCACAAGGGGCTGCAAACATATTTCTCCACTTCCCCCGGTGCTTCTCGCTTGCCCTCTCTCACACGCATTCTGTATGATACCAGCATCCAGCCAGCCAGCATCAACACTGTCAAAAGAAGGCGAGCGCTTACGCTGCACGGTGATAGCAAGCCTCTTCAAAGCGTGTCGGGGCGTACTGGAACCCAGACGTTGCCTGTGCTGGGCTTTGGAGCCTGGCCACCCGGGGCAATGCTGGGCTCCCCTCCTTCCCCAAGCTGCTGCTTTGCTGCCTTTCTCCCTGGCAGGGCTCCTTTCCTTCCCCTAAATGGTTCAAAACTGGATCTTTAACTCTGTTTCTTTTGATTTCTTCTCATTAACTCCCCCCAGCCACTGCCGTTTCCCTGTTTTCAGGGATGATGTCTCATGATGACAGCTCCCCTCTCCTTCTCACAGCCCCCAGAGATATGCAGTAGCTTCCTGACTTGCTAGGTACGCTGTTAGGTCCGTGCTCTTGCAGATGGCCAGGTGTGTGCTCTGGGGGAGTGATGATGCATTTTCAGAGGCCACTGTGATAGTCTGAGCCTCCTTTGTGCTTGCCAAGAGAGAGGGGGGGTCAGTGATGGACACAGGTGGAAAGCCCAACTCAGCAGGATCCTATCTCCCAGGCATGCACAAGCCCTGGAGTTTGCACCCACAGTCTGCACTTGGCCAGCAGTGTTGCTCCTTCCTTGCACACTCTTGGGGTTCAGGGGGTGGAGGTGAATGATGCTGCAAGCAGATGGCATGCTGTGTTATGGACCTGCTTGGGGATGGCAGTGGGAGGCACCTTACTGGGGTGGAAGCAGACAGTGACCTGCAATATTTGTCTCCTTTGCTTATTCCACTGATGATGAGGAGAAGCAACAGACTGTGGCTCTGAACCCTCTAATTCCAGATTCATTGGTTTTTGAAGGGGAAGGTAAGAGGGAGCAGGAGGACAGATGTTCCTTTGAAATTTCGGAGTTTTCAGGTCCTTGGTTTTTGTCTGGCTTATTCTACGGTGGTGACATGTACCCTCCAGGCTTGCTGTCCTGCACATGTGTGGCTTGGGATCTCCTCTTTGCAATGGCTGGACCCACAGGCTGGTTTCAAACAGATTAAAAAACCTTGGGCATCTGTGTTCCTGCAGGCTCATGAAAAGGCCAGCCAGGAGAGGAGAGCTGCCCCTGTGATGGGCAAAGGGTTTGCTGCTTCCAGGATTAGTTCTTAGTAATTAGTACATTCTTCTTGGAGTTCACTCCTATTGATGTTTCGGTGTGTGTTAACCCCAAATAATCCAAGATTTCTGCCTGTGAATTTCACTGTAGGATCATCAACTGAGAGCCTGTAGGTTGAGTTTAAACCCAGAAGTCTGAGGCACGTGTGGCTTTTCAGCTCCCAGTGAGCTCTCCCTGGGAGTAACAGGGGTGCACGGTCCATGGAGGATGAGAGATGGTCCATGTGTCCTCTGCTCCCACCACGAGAGCAGATGGGAGCCCAGCCGCTCCAAAAGCCTGACTCGGCATCGCTGCCTGGTCTGATGAAAGACATCCCCGTACTTTGATGGGTCTCAGATGGGTCGCGTGTTTTAAGATGATCTCACCCGTGAGGAAGTGGTAAGCCTCTCTGAGGAAGAGATGGCCATGATTCACTCTGATAGAAATAGAAAGGCCAAATAAGCAAATGGAAACTCCCTATTGACAAGGTCCCTGCAATTTAAAAGGGTTTTTACTACCTATTCCAGTATGCATTTGAAAATCATATGCATTTACTCTTACATACTACAATCAGATGGTTTTTAAGCCATTAAGGCCCATTGGGTCAATAACCACCATTTTCAAAAATCTATTAAATACCCATTTCCGTGGAAATAGAGCTTTTACAATTGATCATGGCTACCGACTCCCATTAAAATAAACCCCAAATGCTATCAACTCTCCCAAGATGTAGAGCACTAAAACACAGATTGTCAGGACAAATTTATCCCAGGGGAAAGTTGATGGCCCATTATGCTTAAGCAACACAAGAATTGTCACATAAGCCAGGAAGTTTATGGGACTTGCATGGATTTGTCCTCCCTGAGGGGGTAAAAAGGAAGGTTCATGGGGTGAATCTGTAGTGCTAACACAAGCTCAAAGGCGGCCTCCTGCAGGAGCTTTTTGGGAAACATTTGGCTTATTTTGTATTAACTTTCAAGTGTGTACAGGCTTTGGTTGTTTGGCAGAATCAAACGATGCTTTAGGGCTGAAGTGCTGTAAGAAATGCTGCATTTGTGCATCTGTTATTGGTGGGACAGGGTTTTCCATTTTGAATTATACAGGAATGTTACACCTCTGAGGTTGTATGAGGAAAGCTGTTGGGAAGATGACCTTGCAAAGATGAGGTCCTTGTCTCTCTGCCCTGGGAAGGAAAGCCTTTGGGGCTGCTGGTCTTGTGGTGGACCCTAAAGCAGACTGCGGGCGTGTGAATGTGGTGGGACTGCAGGGGATCCCTGCAGGTTGCCTCTGGGTGAGAAGTAGCTCAAGAGATGGAAGGCCGGTGACCAGGGGCTTGACAATGTGGGGGAGAAGGGGCGGGAAGAGTAGATGTCCCCACTGGAACATTGCTGGTAGCTCTTTCCATGCATGGGAGGTGAGAGCTCTGCCAGTCCTAAAACGTACTGCGGAGCAGAAAGACCCCGCGTGTCCCTGCTGAGCACCAGTGATGGAGCATTGCAGCTCTGGCAGGTCCTCCTCAGGAGGGGACCTAAAGAGCTGGGACCTGTCGGTGTGGCTGTTGTCCCCTCTGAGAGCAGCCTTCAGTTTTCAGGGGATGCACCAAGGATGGGGGAACAGCAGAAAGGGGTCCCAGCCCCAGCTCCCACGTCTTGATCGGCAGAGAAGCACAGGAGGGAGCTTTGCGATCCAGCTGTCCTTTCTGATTAGGGCTTTGCTGCTTACCATCTCTGCCAGACAGCAACAACTCTCATGACGTGGGCTGGCTGCCGAAGTCAGTTGAAAGCTACTGTGCCCCCTTGGAGGAGAGGTCAGGTAGTCCCTGCTGAGCCAGGGGCCGTGCTTCCCTTGTTTGTCTCGCTTCATGCCTCCTTCAATCATCTTCACCGCAGTCCTCTGCTCCCTTCTGCAGCCCTGGATTTCTCTGCTGTGTGTGCCTGCTCCTGACCCAGCACTCCTCTTCCCTCTGCACTGTCACCTCTCTGAGCCATTTCTTGCTGGGGGATGATGTCTGTGCTATGGAGCCATGTCTAGATGCCTCCTCCCTGAGGCCACTGTGAAAAGATGTCCCTTCCCCTCCAGCAACATGGTGATGCCAGATGATATTTGTGATGGGAATGGAGGAGACAAGGTGGTGAATTGGTCCTCCCCTTCTTAAGGCAATTTAATTTGGGGCAGACAAAGGGGAACATGGGGGTTCCTGTCCCTGGGGAGAGTGTAGACATATATTCCTAGAGCAAGTGTTGTGGGACTTTGTCCTGGGATCGTGATGTAATGACTTCTGTGTCAGGCACCAAGACGACCTGACCTTTTGGGATCATTGGTGGTTGGTCTTGGTGCTTTCTGCAGTGTAGGATTGACTCCTCCAGGAGCTCAGGAGAGACTGTAGGTCTGTCAAGTAGCCACAACCATTGGAAATTTTTTGGAAACTGAAGTGCAACTTAGACAAAATGCTGATGCCTGGGTTCAGATGAGTGGTTCTCAAAAAACTTACCTTCTCCTAAGATGTCCTAGGGCTGGTGGTACCTCAGTTATAGCCAGGAAACCTACACAGGCACATGGAGATGTGCTGGGATTCCCAGCAAAGCCATCCCAAGAGGCCCTCAGACAGGCCATGGTGCCCATCATATGCATGGCAGCTAGTAGCTGAGTGAGGCAGTAAGCCAGCCTTGTCCTGAGGGTGCCAACATGAAACCAATGTTTTTCAATGATCCAAGCATCTGATGCACTTGTGATTAATCTGGCTGAACAAAGATCTACTGAACATCCCTGTCCCTTCAGACGAGCAGTGGAGGGAACTTCCCAGTCCTGCAGTGCAGGTCAGAAATCCCAGGGGCTGGAGGCTGATGATGCAGATACTTTAGCATCCTCCAAGAGAAGGCTCAAATTTGGCAAAGCCACAAGAGGAGGCTGTATCTGAAAATAGCATTGGAAGGGGAGGTCAGAAGATCTGCTAGGGGGTGTACAGTCATTGGCATGGGTGTCCTGAGGGTGCCCACCATGCTGCAAGAGCACAGCTGGGGGTAAACTTCTCCTGAGGCTTATTCCCACATATTCAACACAAGTGGGGGACCATCTTCGGTTCTACCGGTGTGCCACGTGCAACCAGCCTTAAAACTGGTCCCTGCTCCCTCACCCTGCATGTAAGCTGTCAACAGATCTGTAACAAGATCCAGAGGGGAAACCAGCATGTGGCAGAAAAGCAAACAGCGTCTGAGCAGGCTGGTGTGGAGGAATTAACGTGGGTTTCCTAAAGTCAGGTGCCTTGGTGTAGTGCCAGAGGCAAAGACAAGTCCTTAATGCCTGACCATGGCTTCCTAAGAGAAAGGCCAACAAGCGCAGCATGCCTTTGCCTGTGTTCACACTGGCAGGGTCTGGGATCTGTCAGTGCAGACAGCTGGTTAAAAATTTGGCATCCTTGGCAGTATATTCAAAGTTTGCCCAGAAAGGGCATTGTATGTCCTTCGCTGATCTTCAGGTGATCACATCTACATCAGTCCCTGGGTTTAAGCGTTTCTATTACTTTTTTGAAAGATGGGGTAGGAGGGTGAAAATAATAACATGAAGACCCTTATACCTGAAAATCTGCAAGGTCTGTCAGGGAGAGGACAACCAGATCAGCCTGTCTCGATATGATCTTTGTTCACCCCTGTAGACATCATTGCATGTATCATATTAGCTGTTCTCCAGTCACATGCCCTGCAGCCAGTCCTTCTGGATTTGGGGTGGCATTTCCCCAGGCTCCTGCTCCAAATGTATTACATCCACTGAGTTTTGCTTATCTATGAACACTTCTATTTCTGCACTCTTCCCTCCTGCTTTTTGCCCCTTGTTCTGTATCCCTACATCCTGCCCCCTTCAGAGTTGGGACTCACTGACAGCTCCCAACCAGTTCATCTTCCCTCCCACCCAGTCCAAATGGCACTTCAGCCCCCATCCAACTGCTGCCACCTTTTTTTTTTTTCCTTCATCTTGAGCTCTGCTCCAGTACCATGCCTTTAATCTTGTAACCCACTGGAAGGGAACTTGAATTCTGCCTCACAATCCTGAATAAAGGTGGAGACCATACATTAATTTTGTCCAGGAATGCATCTCAATTACGCTGAGCTTCAGCTCCACCTTCCCTGCTCAGCAGATTTGCTCCTTTCTATTGCTCTTTTTATTTCTAAAAGGGTCTTTTACTCTTCATTTTCACTGGAGTCAGCTTGATTTCAGGGAATTCCCTTTTCACCCCATTCTCCCCAGCATCTCAGATGCAGCTGGTGTCTGCTTGTCAGTCCTGGTTTTCAATTCTTAGTTCAAGGCCTGTGTTCATCCCCCCATTTAAGTTAATCTGAATCAACTCATTATTAGTTCAGGCCAAGTTTTCTTTCCCTCATCAGCTCTTCCATAATTTCTATGCTGCTTACCAAAACCAGGTCTAAAATAGCATTGCCTTTGGCTGGTTCAGTGATGATTTAGTGAATAACTTTTTAGCAAACACTTCCAGGAATAGCTGGGTCATGCCATTGTTAGCAGTGCTTATTCTTCAGCCTATCTCAGGGCAAAATGCCCTGCAGGGCTTTCTGGTCTAACACTAATGTTATTGTCTTCCTTTCCCAAATCTGACCTCAAGAAGTTGCATACTACCATCTGATGTAACTGGGAGCTTTCCTGCTGTGTGCTAGTGATCTGCAGCCTTTTTGGCACCTTCCCCAGTAAATCTATATGGAAGGGTCACAGCCTCGAACCACAACTTGTCTTTTTGATCCCGTTTGCAGCTTTGCCAGTGCAACTCTCTGACACTGCAGCATCTGCTACTGCTTCAGTCCCAAAGCCAAATCCACCACAAGGAGATTGAGGGTTACCTCTGAATCCAACAGGAATTGCTTATATGTAAGGGAAACCCCTGATCCTGAAGGCCCTCACATAAAACTGTTTTGCACTGTCACCCTCTTTGACGTCTTGATACTCAGCCACTCATGCAAATTTTAAACTGTCTCTTAAGCGGTGCTGCCAGTGATGGCTGCTTCCTAGGCTGTTCTTCTGCTCATGCTGTCAGTGCCTCAGAGGTGGATTTTTCCAGGCATGTCCAAGAGGTGTGCGATGCCCTCATCCCTTGTGTACCCAAATGCTCTTTGGCTGGAGTCCAACACCCAGTGAGGATGATGAGAGATTCCTGAGGACTACAGGGGGTATTATTCCAGCAGTGTTGCGCCTCCCATGATCCCAAGGGAATGTCTGGCTGTTCCTCAGTCTTCCCCTCACCTCTTGCATGTGTGTTGTATCTGGCTGTGTTACCAAAGCCTGTCCAGATGAGAGTCATTTGGATGTTGCTGCCTTTCAAGTTGTCGTGATGCTGGCAATGATGTTTGTGGCATACCAGCGTAGTGCTGGACTAGAGTCAAAGCTCCTAGACCATGGTCATGGGGATACAAGTAGTCTTAACAAGTACAGAAGGACTTAAGCTTTTGCCTGAAAATACAGCATCCTTCCAGCTGCATTAATGCCAGAAATTTCAGGGCAGGTAAGCTCAGAGTGTGAGGCAGCTGCAGGTACGAGAGCCACCATCGGTCTAGTCTGGAGGCAAGTAACCCATTTTGGTTTGTGCACTGTGCCAAGATGGTACAATGTCCTGTTTATGTTGTGGTAGTGGGCTTTGTCTGCCTGAGGCAAGGCTGAGCATCGCCTGGGAATTCATGTGATGGGAACAGGGATGAGGGTTTACAAATTCTAGCAAGGAGGATTCATATATGCAAGCAGAGAGCCTGAGTCTGGAGGATTATCTCTTTAGACCCCCCTCCTAGAGTCACAACGGAGAGGACCCCTTTGGTGGGGTGAATCAGAAGATGTTCACTTTAGCTCACCATCTGGAGGAGCATGTTTCTTCACTGATGATATGGAGAGTTTAGAGAGTCTGCTCTCTGAAAATATTCATGCCACTTGATTCAGCACCCATCTTCATGGACTGAGTTGCAGCTCTTGGGCTTGTGGCTGCTGCCTCAGAAGCAAGGTTGCTGTGTGTTGCGTTAACCCCTTTGCAGCCTTGGGGGAATGTGTTGTCCGCACAACAAAAATGTTATTGGCAGGCTGGTGCTTGTTCCTGGGAAGCCTGAGGGATTCCTCATTTGTCAAGCAGGGGTTTGGGGAAAAAGGGAGCCTCCCTGCTTGGGGGGAGTAGGAAGAGGAATTTCCTTGTGGTGGATGAAGGACATGAAAGCAGAGCCAGGAATCCCCTGTGACTTCATTAGACTCTATGGTTAGCTGGAGCTGGCTGGATCTCAAGTATTTTCCAGCTGTCCATGGAGGGCACTTGGACAGCTTCCACCCAACCCCACTCCCACATCCCCACTGAAACGTCTACAGGGAAAAGACTCCTATTTTTGAATTGCACTGGAATTCCTGTGGCATTACACACTGCATCCTTTGCAGTACCCAGAGAATTCAGTTTGATTTATGGTACTGCACGGGGTACATGCTGGCCTCACTTTTCATTTGGAAGTGCCATCTTTTGCCTTTCAGTGGTAATGGCCACTGTTGTGGCCCCAAGACTTCCTGTTATGTTGTGGCTCTCACTAGAAAGTGCTACTCTTGCTCCTTTTGTCCCACCTTAAACCACATCAGACTTGCCTTACAGCTTGATTGTCCTTGCTACTGCCCCAGAGATTAGCAGATCCTCTCCTCTCTCCCACCTGTGCACCAGCAGTGGTCCTGTTGCTGCTGCCAGAAATTGCTGCCGGGAAAAGCAGCAACAACCCTGTCTCTCCAGAGTATGTCAAGTCTTCTCCTTTGACCAAGCCAGCTCAGAGCTTGACTTGCATCCACAAGTGCAAAGATGCTGTCTGCCCCATGGGCTAGGACAAACTTGTCCAAGGAAAAACATGAGAAAGGAGTGTGAGGGTTCTCCAGGGAGGCCTGGGATCATGGGTGGAGCGTGATTTTTCAACTGATCAGAAAGGAAGCTTTGGGTCTTTAGACCTTAGTGTAGTAAGGTCTAGTGCAGTAGTAGTTTTCCATGCAAAGCTGTAGTCATTTGATTGCTTTCCCATTTGATGTGTTGGGGTGATGCATAGAGGGTGGAGCAGGACTCTAAGAAGAGATGCATGATGATAGGACAGGAAGCAATGGATGCAAGCTGGAACATGAGAAATTTGTATTAGACATTAGGAATTTTTTCTACCATGAGGGTGGTTAAATACCGGAATACATTGCCAAGACAAATTGTGAAACCTCTGTCTTCAGAGCTGTTCAGGTCTCAGCTGGACATGGCCTTGAGCAACCTGGTTTAATTAGACCTGTTTCGAACAAGGCAGTCAGACTAGATGACCTGTGGAGGTCCTCTCCATCCGCAGTTATAAGTGATTCCACTATTCTGTGGTAACACAGTCACTAAAGCTGCTGCACTTCATCTTCCTTTCCTTTTTTCAATAGCCTGAAATGTCACACAATGACAGCGCATCATTAAGTCCCATACAGAGCCATGTGCTCCTGACCCAGCACCAGCTCTGCACAAGCATCAGTGTGGCTCCACTGTGCTGCTGTAGAGCAATACAAGGTCCAGGCTTCTTGCCCAGCACCATCATGAAGGAGGCCCTCATATCTGGACTTGTTCCCTCAAATACCATAATTTCAGGTGGTGTTCATGCCCATGCTCATTTCTAATAACGGCGGTCCATAGCCCTCTCATCCCTAATCTCTCTCTGTTGTTGCTTATACTCCTCTTGCAAGCTCCACTCTCCCAGGGTTGCAAATACTCCTCAGGTCAAGGTGGTATTAACTTGCAACTAGCTGCTCACCAATGAGCTTTGGATGCTCTTGGAAAAACATTTGCTTTGAATCTGGAAAACCTGATGGCCCTTCTCTGTCTCTCTCCTATCCTCTGCCCTATTCTTTGGGGTTGGTTTTTTTGCTGCTTAGCTGATAGCTGTGCCTTCATGTGTCCTTCTGGCCTTCCTTGTGTTTGTGTGTTAGCTTGCAGTGCCCACCCTGCTGTAAATACCATCTAGTTTGGAATACTCTGGTCTTGTAGGCGTTGAGAAGCTATTTGGGGAGCAGAGGAGAGGGCTGTCACTTAGGCTGTTTGTGGAGACCAAAGGCTGCTCTGCCTTCCCCCTGGGAAAATCACAGAAGCTCTGAAGAAGAGGGAGATCATGACCTTGGCAGTAAGTGACAGGCGAAGACGCCAGTTACATGCTCCTTGTTTAAGATAAGGATGCCAGTGGGAAATGTGGATTGAGGGGAATTGGAGTTGTCCATTCTAGAGCTGTTTTGGTCTTGGTCATATCTTTGGGGATGCCAGCGGGAGGATATTTGTGCTTTCCATGCTGTCGTGGGTGAAATGGGGATCCTTTCCTCTCCTTCTCCATCCATCTGAGCATCTCTCAGTGCTGGAATGGCTCCCCCTACCCCTGACACAGCCCTGAACCATCCAAATCTCTCAATGGAGGGAATTACAGTTATTTATAATTAAGGGTTGACAAAAAATGTTGCTAGTGTCAAGGGAATGGCAGGCGACGGCCAGAAAAACATCATGTCTCCAGAAGAGGGGCAGCAGGAATATCCCTCTGAATAGGGCTGACGTCAGCTCTCGGAATTTGGAGAGCCTGGAAGGTTTGGGGCTATTTTTCCAAGATATCATAGGTCAGGAATCAATGTTATTTTTAAGCCTGTGTCCCCCGAGCAGCTCTGGTGTATGAAGGAGACTTTCTCTCCCCCTTCCCCCTCCTTTATGCTCTATTTCTATGAAATTTTTGCTTCTTTTCTTCCGAGTCATGCCACAAATATGTCCTTCAGGTTTGTTTATTCTTCTCCCTATCTATTCCTCCCAGCCTGCTCCTGTCTTGGTTGGGTTGAAGGGATGGCGTCAGCGTGGCGCGTGTCTGGGATGCTCAGGCGAGACATCACAGAGGAGAGATCATGTTCTCCTAATTTGCCATTTCCGGTTGGGAGAGTTTTCTCTCCACAAGCTGATGTGGCTGGGGAAAGTGTTCTGGGAATGCTGCTTTGTGGTGGGAGATCTCGGGGCCTGGTGAAGACAAGCTGGTCATCTCATCTCACCATTAAATGCTGCCATATAGTCCAGCCAAGATTTTCTAAAGTGACTGAAGTTTCAGAGCTGCTTTGTTGTTGGGAAGGTGGGTGAGATGTCTCCAGCCCAGGATGGCCTATTGGGGCTGACTGATAGGGGAGAGGTAGTTAGCAGATCCTGATTATTTGACACTTACTGAGTCAGCAATGGCTTCTGAAAGTCTGTGCTATTTTAGGTCCAGGGAAGTGGCCACCCTTGGGTTTACTGAGCTCTTCTCCACAAGCCATCCTGCTCTAGTCTACTTCTGGAATTCTCTTCCTCTATTTTTCCATTTTTCCTCCTTCTCTTCCATTTGCTGTAGCAACCTTTCTCTTTCTAAACAAGTCTGTGGGTATAATAAGTTGACTAGGGATCTTGCCATCTCAAACAGTGTATTTGCACATCTCTTGTTGGTTTCCCTTCTCAATTCACATTTCAGATAAGAACATGCCTTTTTCCCCTTAGCCCATGCTCAGCTTTTTTGCTTCCTTCCTTCCATAATTCAATGTGGTGGGGAATGCACTAATGGACCCCACTTTTACAGAAGCTATTCATTCAAATATAGCTGCTATGCCTTCATGGCTAGTCCAGTGTAAAGAAATGATCGCATTCCCTTCATAATCTCTCTGTGCAGCTCAAAGATGCCAATTGCTCCTGGAAGCATGGGAACAAGCGAAATGCTTTCCACCACCTTAATGTTGCTGTTGGCCTTATGCTGCAAGTTTAGTCATTCTTATGACATATTTCCACAATGGTGCATTTCCATCATCATTCCACAGTGATGTATTTGAAGCCTTTCCATGAGTTTTTTTCCCTGCTTAGAATCTCTTAAATTAATGGCTTCGCAAACTGCGAGTCAGGGTCCTCAGATTTTGAAGACTTAGAGACGGGTCTTAGAGGCTTAGAGACGATGTCTTCTATGGCTACCTGTCTCACCCCATGACGTTAATGGCACTGATGGTGGAAATGGTAGTAATTGATTTAAAAGAGTATCTGGCATTCGCAGCACAGCCCAAGTCCCTACAATTCCACTGCTGCTATTATTGGAATTATTATTGTTATTACTAAGTTAGATCCTGATCATTTTACATAGCTGAGGACATCAACTCCCTAAAGATCAACACTGGGACTGATGGTGTACTGGCGAATGCAATATAGACCTCTGACCTGTGCAGAAACAACCATGCAGAGGGGAGAGTGAAACCTAAATTTCCTGACTGCTGTTTTTTTTTTCTCCAAGTGCTGAGAGACATGCCATGTTGTGAGGATCTTTTTGTGGACACCCAGACATACCCACGGGTGTTAGTGCTCTGCTGCAATGCCTGTTGCCTACCTACCTCTCCCAGCCCATTACTTTCCCATGCCCTTTAGAAATGGATGTCTTTGACATACCTATTCTAGTATTTTTTCTGTTCCTGCAACTCTTTATTCCCAGCTCTGAAAATGGGAGGAGAGACAGCCAGCAGTGTTGTCAGGAGGCTTTCCCCCCTAAACATGCCCTTTGGTGGATCTGTCTCCCAAGATGTCTCTCCCTCCCCATTAAGCTTATTTTGGGAGCTCCTGTGCTTCCCTGGCCTGGCTTCTGCAGACATCCCATACCTTGTCTCAGAAAGGATTCAGATCATGTGTAGAGAGACAGATTCATGTGAAGTGGGCCTTGCTGTTGACTCGGTGCTGGGGGGGACCCAGACAGCCCTCTTCTCCAAGGTCTGTTTTGGGCAGAGCTGGGAGAGAGATTTCTTGGAGCAAATTCTGAGATACCTTTTTCTCATGCTCTTCCTTATCCAATACACAGGAATGGGGGTGAGGTAGCATGTTTCTTGACGTGTTATGTGCCTGTGCTCTGCAGGGGATCCCTTGTTTTTACCATGCACTGCCACGTCTGGCATACTTGTTGTCCTGGGGAAAAGGATAGAGTGGAGGGCCATGGTCATGAGCTTCTCCAGACAGACTAGAGGTGCTGGAGAAGAGACTTCTTGGCCCCAGCTGACAAACCCTCTCTGCTCCCAAGAATAAGGTTTGATGTCCATCCCTGACCTGTATCAGGGACAACCCCTGAAAACTTTTATTGGAACCAGCTGGAGCTCTGTATTCCTTTCTCTTTCCTCACACCTTGAGGAAAACTCACTCCCTCCTGCCTTCAGATTCCATTTTTCTGATGCCAAACGCCTTCTCTTTTCCCTAGCAGGACTGACCTCTGTCTCCTTTCTTCTCTCATTGTTTCTCCTCCCATTTTTTCTTCTTTTATACTATTCTTTGGGTCTCTTCTCTCCCTGTTGTTGGAAAACCTTCTCTAAGAATAGAACTCATCAACAAAGCTGCTGTAACTAGCAAAACTTCTTCAGATTTGCATGACCGTCTCCCACACAAACCTCTCACTAGCAGAACTTGCACCTTACAGAGCAGAATGAGTAGTGTCATGGGACATCCTGTTGAAACTTGCTGAATTTTGCCATGCTTTACCAAATGCTGTTTGTTTCAGAGACTTGAGGATGGGGTTTCCAGGTCTGCTGTACCCTTTCCAGGATATCTACGGGTGGCTCCTCCTTTTCCTTTTTGCCCCATTGAGGTTGATGCTGACTATGTCCTCTCCCTTGACCTTGCAGGGCATACATGAGCGTGAAGGAGCTGAAGGAGGCACTGCAGCTGAACAGCACCCACTTTCTCAACGTTTATTTTGCCAGTTCGGTGAGGGAAGAGTTGGCTGGTGCTGCCACTTGGCCGTGGGATAAAGAAGCCCTTACTCACCTGGGTAAGTAAGCTACCCCATTCCTGGGGTCTCAAGGTCGTTGGTTTTCCTCTCTCTTGGTTGACTTGGCAAAAAGAGGCAGCCATGATTTGGCTTAGCATTGAGGATGTTAATAAGAAGGTCATGATAACAGGCTTTGGGTGTACCAATAGCTACTGCTGTGGGAAGGAAGGGCGCTGCCTGTTCACCGTGTCCATGTGGATAAGGTGGTGGGGTTACATCCTGACAAGGGAATTCCAGGTTGTGATGAGAAACTTTTAATGGTGAAGACAGCGAGACAGTGGGACAGAGAGCTTGGGGAAGGAGAGCTGCAGATTCACCATCAGTGCAGGCTCTGGAGAGGGGTTTAGACTCGCATTTGGCTTCTCTGGGACTTTCCAGGTCTATCTTCCAGGATTCTGGAAACGGTGAACTTCACTTTGCAGCATGTAATGACAAACAGATAAACCAGGAGTGTCAGTGATTTCAGAGCCAAGACTCCAGATTTGAGCAACTCCAGAGCTGACCAGGCAGTGAGCACTGACCACTTCCGAATTCAGCTACAAATGTGAGGATGACTATCAAATTAAATGATGTTTTTATAACTTGGCTTACTACCTGCTGGAGGCAAGGTTCTCCTTGGCTTCAGTGAATTCAAGGCAGACCCTTAAGGTCATCAGCCCTGGCAGGCTACAAAACAGTCAAAATGGCAACAGCTTCACTAGAATGTAAATGTATTATGTGTTTTCTCCTATTTCTGCTGTCTCTCTTTTTCCTGCCTCTCCCTCCACCTCTTCAATGTCAGAGTTTTCTGGCAAAGCCCTTTACACTTTGCAGTCAAAACATCTAAAGTGTTTCTCAATAAGTAACTGGAAATAATTACTCCTGACACCTGCACAGCAGACCTAGACCTTCTGCTTTTACAAGTGCGTGATGTTCAACCCTTAAAAGTTTTACACTGCTGTTAAAGACCTGTTTTAAAGTTCTTTTTTGCCAGTTTCCCTCCCTCAATGAGTTTCAGGACTGTTTTTTCAATAGCATATTCCTACAGTTGCTTGTTGAGGAAGGCAAATCTCCATGAAATTTATTCCTTCAGCTTCCAGAAATCGCTTCCAAGGCTCAGCCTGACAATCGTCTTACTACAGCAAGTGCTTCAGCCACACATGTTCTCTTCAGACCCCTCCCAGTGGCTTGCAAGGAGTTGTACGGAGGGGTAATCAGGGTGACTGGTTTCATCATAAGCTTGCGTCTAGCTCTGGTCTCAGTTTGTGTCCAGCCAGGGACACAAAAGGTGGTACCATCTGGAAATGTTGGATCAGGGTTTTTACCACGGAGGTTTAGGGGAAAAGGGGTGTTGTCTTGGCTCTGGTGCCAGAGCTGTGAAGTATGAAGCTGGATCTGAACTTCTTTGAGGCTCTGGCACAGACTGAAGACTTTGGTTCAAGACTGTCTTTGGTTTTAGATTTAATGAGCTCAGGAGGGCTGGTTGCAGACTCTGTTCTCTGTAAACAGTAGGCTCCATAACATACATCATCAAGTGTTTTGTACCACACACAATGTATATTATTGTCCAGCACAGAAGAAACTTAGGACTGAGAAGGTCATGAATATATGGCTTTTGACAAAGCCTCTCACAGGGGGCTACTGGAGAGTCTAAGTAGGTGTGAAGGTAAAGCAGTGAGAAAAGAGCAAGGAAAACCTTGGGATGAGTTGTTACGGATGCACGCGTAACCAAATCCAACAGGTGTTAAAACTCAGATTTATTCTTTAGTAAAAGTTAGTTAGAAGTCTGGTAACATTTTGTAAAACCACAGGCTCAATGATGTAAAGAAAGTTAATGCTACACAGCTGACTTAAGAATCCTCAAGATTTAAAGTGATGGCTCCAAAACACGCGTATCACTCGCCTAAAAGCTGAGGGCTCTCTCCTTTGAGGAGTCACCTCGGGCAGTGCCCCGACCCGAGGGGGAGTCCCCGACTGCAGACCCGCTGCTCCGAGGAGGACTGGTTCTACTATGTCCTCCGGCGGGACCCCATTTATACCCCTGCCGAATCTGACCTGTGGCCATTTAATCCCTATGGGCCAGGAGGGTCACCTCCGTGTACCTGGCGTGTCTCGACTGGCCAGTTCAAATTTCAACCTGCAGCTTCCAGGGTTTCCTTCCCCTTCTCCCTGCCTAGAGAAGTTTCGTTTCCTGCTGGTGGGATGGGGGGGGGCACCGGGAGGGGAGGAGTGTACTGCCACACGAGTGAACAGTAGTTTGAGAAAAATTCCTGAGCTTTAAGGACCTAATAGTGACCAGGGGTGGAGACAGGCCTTTACAAGAGAGGGGTCTGTCTCCAAGAAGACAGACTCCTTCCCTTGCACTGAATCTTGCTAATCTCCTGTCTATCCTGACCTTAAAATACTAAGGTCAGCACAAAGGCCCTGCTCCCTCCATGCCACTGTCTGCTCCCATGGAACAGAAATGTCATGCTGATTTTTCCCTACACATGTACAGACCCTCTCATGCTTTGGTTCTCCTCCTGAAACAAATTGGTTCCTTGAGTTTGACTTGACTTCTCTAAGAAGCTAACCTGCCTCTTGGCTCCAGAGACTCTTGGTCAGGTTTTGCTCCATTTGTCTCTCTGAACGGGACTTTCTTAGGTGTATTCAAGAGAAGTGCCATAAGATGTTTTTTAATCTGCCATCTGGACTTTGAATTCCTTAGGAACCATTCTTTCATGACCTTTGAGTGTGTCTTTCAAGAGGGTCCTCCTCACCTTCTTGTTGGCGTCTTCACCTTCTGGAAGTCTTCAGTGAACTTTGTTTTTCATCCCTTTTTCTTCACCTATGCTTGTTTTGGGCTACCAGAGATTAAGTGACTATTCCTATGCTGATGATTTACAGATCTATTGCTCTCCTCCAGATTATTTTCCTGAGTAAATTTGAATTTCAGGCAGCCTTCCTGAAGGTTTACTGATGGTTTACTATTTTAGACCAGTAGTAATACCAAGCAACAGCAACTACGTTCAGTGAAGCGTAAGAGATAATTACCGACTTGGAGAGGTGAGCTGGTCTACAATGCTTCTATAGGCAGTATTTCAGCTGCTGTGGAGCTCCTAGACAGAGACAACTTGCAGCCAGCTAGCAGCAGAGGTAGAAGATCTCAGGTCTGTTTGCACTGTTTCCTCTAACCATGCTGTCTGTCTCAGTCTTTCCACCATAATCACAGCGAGTTCCTCTCAAATTCAGAGTTCTTGCTTGGAGTCTGGAATGAATTTTCTGAGAACTTAGAAGTAAATCTTTTTAACTACAAAACACAAGGAGTTGCACTCCTGTCCTATAAAAAAACCTTAGCTTTCCACAGTGGAAAGCCTTGCCTCAAAAACCCTAGTAATGTAATAATGCAGACGCTTTAAACTTCATGTGTAGCTGCATGTGAACTGTATTAGCACAAACATGGTTGAAAGGCAAGGGATTTGTGAATATTTGATGTTATAAATACTTTCTGCAGTTATATAAGCTGAGGCCAGCTCATATATCTGGCTGAGGTCAGTGGATCCTGAAGGAGGGCCAGCCATTCCATCAAAGGTACCTTAAGCAACGGCCATCTTCCTGTCTGACTAACTGTCATGCGTTTGTTCCATTAATTGCCGTGACTCAGTGTTTGGGAAAGACTGTCCTTGTGATACAGGTTCAGCTTTGGTTTGCTGTTTAAAGATCCTGTGCTTACTTGAGCATGCGTTCCCTACAACAGCCCTGACCCAAGAACAGGTTGGCTTTTTGGGGGCTGGCTTGAACCAGAGTCCTTCAGCATTGCCATTGATCGTGGCTAGAAGCAGGGCAATGTCCTGGGACTGGGAGCTTCCAAGGGATGTGTGAGTGAAGATGAAGTGGGATCCGCACCAGTGCTAATCATTCAGTGTACTGATGGACTGGACACCTCTTGTTGCTTGAGCAGAGTTGAGGCTTGACGTTGGGGACATGACCAGCTCTGCAGCTGTAGCTGGTAGATCTGGTCTGGAAGGAGAGGATGTTGTGAGGCCAGACCTGAAGCTTTCCAGCTGCCTGGTCTTGGTTGGGTGAGCAAGTCCAGAGAAAACTCTGGTTCACCTGCCTTGTAGTGCTGGACCCCCTTGATGTCACAGGGACATGACATTGAAGTTTTTAGCTTGGTTGTGTTAATGCTGACCTTGGGGGACCTCCTTGGGCTGGTTCTCAGGCATGAGAGGGAGAGTTCATTTAAAGCCCAGTTTAGCCCATCTCCCAAGGCAGGAGGAGGCAGAGGTGAGAAGGAAAGCCTGATCTGTAGAGGAGGGAGAGGGGAGGCTGGTCTTGTGGAAGTGTTCATAACATCCCAACATCTTGCCTTCACAGCCAGGCTCCTGCAGAAGGGAAATACAACTTCCTGATCCAAAGCTGGGAGCTCTCCCAGTTCATCAGGGAGCTGTGGGGACAGGGAATGGAGGCATAGGGGTGTTCTGGAAGGAAGGCAGAGTTCTCATGCTGCCATCTGATCAGCTGTAAAAAAAAAAAAAAAGAAAGTACTAAAAATATGATCATCCTTGTGGAGTGTAGGGGAGGAATAGGATAGGGGAAGCCAGCAGAGAGGAGAGGGAGGGACAGGGTATCCCTCCCCTGTGATAGTTTTTTCCCTCCCCGTACTGGAATCCTATTTATTCCCCTGCATGGGAAGAACACTGGGTTTCTGCTGGAAGGAGGGCTGCTCGGTCACAGGGCCTCCCATGCCCCTGGTGCTCGGTCCCGTTCCTTGTGGTTAGTGGCGCAGGATGCATGCAGGGCTTTCACATCTCATTTATTTGTTTATGAACATTATTTTCGTTCTGCGTGCGCATTCCTCCTTTCAGACCTTTGGGCAGGCAGCCCCCTGCCTTGTTCAGGCTGGGGTTTGGCTGCAGAGATGCCTTTTCTTTCTCTTTTCTCTTCTCTCATGCCCTGTTTTGACTAAAATGAGAAGCAGCTTTTTTTAATGTGCCCACTGGGTTCTCCATCAATGGGATGCCCTTTGCTATCTACAGCATTTACCAGCCTGGTAATTGAGAGGGGGATGGCTTGCAAAAACCTAATGATTGACAGCACACAACATGAAGGTGCCAAAAGGATTTTTCAACCTCTGCACCTTCTTGTGGCCCATCTCCAGTCAACTGAAGGGTCAAGAGTTGACTGATGGTATGCTAGGTCCTCTGCTTCTGGGGAGAAAGGGAATGCAGCTATTTTGTGACGCATCCTTTACCTCAAGCCAAGCTGCCCTGGGCATAAGATCCACACTGTGGGGAGGAAGAACAACAAACATGAATTTTTAGCTAAGAAACAGTGCCACTTGACAGGTCAGTGGTGTCTCTCAGTCCTTCCATGAGTTACACGTGCAGGATGCTCCACAGAAGATGCCACCCTTATTTCTTCACCTTCTTGCAGCCCTGTCAGGCTTGAGAGAATTGCTCAGGGCATCTCTGAAGGCCCCTTTCCAGCCCCAACCCAGTGTTCACTCAGTATGGTTCCACCCGAGGAGTCTCAGACTTGCTCGTGTCCTGCCAGGGACACCGTGATCTGAAGAAAGCCCTCTCCTGGAAGGAATGCCCTGTACTTGAGGACATGAGGTAGTCCAGTAGCACACGGCGCTGATCCAGGAGCAGATTTCCAGCAGTCTATGCTGTGGCTGGAGACAGGATCACACAGTGGCCCTCTGCCAATTTTAACTTTGCCGGCTGGGGCAGCAATCAGCAGCAGAGGTGCAGTAGCAGAGGCTCTGCTGTGAGGTAGCTGGCACAGTAAATCCTCCAGGGCCCTACAAAGAAAGGGAGCAAGCTGTGCCGGAGCCAACTCTTCGCTGCGCTGCCATTCAAGCTGTCTGGGTTAAAAGTAGTTGGGTAAAACCAGCCTCCCGTGACATGGAGGTATGGCCTGGGGTCTGCTTTCTGCCCCCTCATGCTGATATTCCCTAGCACGCGATCCACTGTAAGGCAGCATGGAAAAGTGGATGGAACAAGGAAGTGAGATGAGGAGAGGGAAGGAAATGGCCACTGAAAAGCCTCAAAACAGGGAGAAAAGATGTAGAGATTCCAAAGACATTTTCATTTGGCTGAAATAAAAGTGAGCGAGAGAGGAGAGGTAAGTTTTGCTCTTGAGCATTCTCCACGGAGAGTTTCTCAGCAGATGTGGTGTAGAGTTGCTGGTACAGGGTGTGCATCCGAGGTCAGGAGTCAGAGATGCTGGCAGTGAGCAAAGGGAAGGCTCTGCTCCACTTAGCTTTCCTCAGCATCATTGCTCCTTGCTCTTCCCATCGCAGGTGGGTGGGCAGGAGAGGAAAAGCACCTTGTCCTGCAGCCAAGGGCCATATCCAGCTCTGTGCTGTTGCTGTCAGTATGAGGTGGCAGCTCTGAGCACCTTCTGGGGGACTTAGTCTGTACCCATGCTCCAGCATCTTTGACAGTTGAACCTGCACCAAACTGGCTTGGAGATGAACTGCCCCTTGGTGCCACCCTGAGGCAAGGGGCTGGGGTGCCCCAGTGAAGAGGAGTAGGGCTGCGATGGGTGGGGGCTTCTCACCTGGTTCGCTTGGTGCACCTTGCCCACACACAAATCCCTCTGAAGGAGAGGAATGGATCTTCAGAAGCTGCATTTTGGAAACTCTCACTCCAAAATACACAGTGAATTTGAGTCAGGCTTGTGGTAGAAGCTCATAAGAGTTTAAATTTACTCCTTAGCATCTGGTTTGGAGGGTGAAGCAGCAGACCACTGATGCTGTCTCAGTAGTGGTCAGAGGCAGTGCATTTGAATCTTCATATGGACTTGTGCTGAAGGTGCCTTCTAGTTGGCACAACCAAGCGTGTCAGGAATTTGCTAGGCACCTCATTCTCCTTGCCTGCCATGGGAACTGATATGCTTTAGCCACCTGTCTAAGCTAGGGGAAGGTCTTCTCTGGTTTAAAAGATTATCCCTGTAAACCCAGAACATGTCTCAGTTTGGTGCCTTGGCTCCAAACCTTATTTGGAGTTGTGTGAACCAGAGCAAATGCTGAATTATAAACATCTGAAAAGACACAGAAGGAAATGGTAGTTGAAATTATTGAAGATGGTGGGAGGAGTGGTGTGATCAGAAGGGGAAGAAAAACCACCCATCCCATTCCGCTCCAAGAGGGCAAAGGAGCCCTCTTCCCATCCTACAAGAGGGTGAATACATCCATCTTCAGGTCTCCATCTGGCACCTCATTTGTGATGTGGATGCACGATGAGAGGAATTTTGTCTAGCACAGGTGAGTAACAGCAGCTGTCTGCTGTCTCTTTCTCTGGATGACATTCTCTGTACTTGCAATTCTAGGTGGAGTTGTCCTCAACCCTGCTTATTATGGTATGCATGGCCACACGAATACCATGATCCACGAAGTGGGACATGTCCTGGGGCTGTACCATGTCTTTAAGGGAGTGAGTGAGCGGGAATCTTGTGACGATCCCTGCAGGGAGACTACTCCGTCTATGGAGACGGGAGACCTCTGTGCCGACACTGCCCCCACCCCAAAGAGTAAATTCTGTCGGGATCCAGACCCCACCAATGACACCTGCGGCCAGACACATTTCACAGGAACGCCCTTCAACAACTACATGAGTTACACAGGTAATGGGTAACCATCCTTAGAAATTTTAAGGGGTCACCTTCCTTAGAAACTTGGGTTTCTCTCCTTTCTGCCTCCATTGAGAGTCCCTTCCCTCATTCCCGAACTGATGTGGTCCCTCCTGGTGTGTTGGGATGTGGCAGGCTTCAGCCTGTGCTTGCAGTAGCTTCTTAACCCCTTTCTTGCTGCAGGCTGTTTCCATCTCTCCCTCCCTGCCAGTCTGTCATTGGGCATGCATCAGGGCTGTTCTTGTCTGCATGGTGGTGTGCATTTGTTCTCCAGTCCTGAAGTAACTTTATTATTATTAATTATCACTACTACTACTATAATTTTGGACCTTTGAGTTGAGCCCTTTTGGCTTGGTTTCCAAAGGCATGCTGCGGAGGGCTGGTGTTCCTCCTGGCAGCCCAGGAGGATCAAAGCCTGTAGAGCAATTTTGTCACCCCTTGCTGACCCACTGCGAGTCCCACGAGGATGGTGGCACTGCCCGGGTGTTAGAGCTGATGCGAGCTGGTGTTGAGGCCACCGCAGTCGGGAGCTGCTGTGGCAAGTGCAGGGCTGTGGAGCTGCTGAGGCAGTGCCATCTTGTGGCTTTGGGGACACACGACACCAGAGAGTCCTGGCAGAGGAGCAACCACATGCTGGTGTCTCCCGGCTCTTCCCAAAGATCCCCCAAACAGGGTTTGGACATCAGGAAGGGAGCACGTTGTCAGGTCCCGCCGGCCAATCCCTGCCACCTCTCTTCCCCCAGATGATGACTGCACCAACACCTTCACGCCCAACCAAGTGGCCCGGATGCATTGCTACCTGGACCTGGTGTACCAGCGCTGGGGCCAAAGCAAGAAGCCTGCACCCATCCCGATCCCTCCCATGGTCACGGGGCAGACGCAGGACTCTCTCAGTATCTACTGGCTGCCTCCCATCAGTGGTGTCATACATGAGAGGTAAGGGATCTGCTGTTGCAACGGTCTTGGGCTTGCACCGGAGCCTGCTAGAAGGGCCAAGGGACCCTCTATGGTGCAGACCCCCCCCCCATCCCCTTTCCCCCTTGGTCGTCTCCAGCAGAGCCCTCTGACACAAGAGCCAGACGGCTGTGATGGCCCCACTGGCATGCAGACTCTCCTGCAAGCTTTCTGCTGTCGGGGTGCTGGGAGGGGAAGCCAAAGAGCGTCAGGAGGCAATGCCAATTCTTAAACCCCAGAGTGCAATCACAGAATGAAAAATGAGCTTCATTTAGCACTTATTGTATAAAATAGCCATTTACCAGGAGGAAATGCAGCCTTGTGGTTAAGGCAGGGAGCTCGAACCACAAGAGCTGGGTTTTGTTCCCAGTGCTGTCACGGACTCATGGTGTAACTAACTGGGGGTAAGTCAGGAAATTTTTCAAGCCAGAGAAACGGTGCTGAGGAACCAGAGCTGTTTGGCCAGCAAGCAGTGCATGGCCCTGAGCTCTTGGTGGCTGTCTTCCTTCTCCTCAATACTGGGGACTCATCAAGACCTGGATATGACACCAATGCTTCTATTCAGCAGCCTGTCTTACTAAAACATTTTGGTTTTCACCAGGTTTTAGGTCTATGCTTTTATTATGGGACCATAAGCATAAGTTGGAAGAGCTCTTGAAATTGTTTTAAAGCTACTTCACAAAGCTCTTGCAATTCAAAGAAAAGTGGTGTTTGAGGGCAATGGGGACAACCCTGGGTCAGTGTTTACTGCCTTTTCAAAGAACTGAAGCTCTCCGCAATGGGCCTTTCATCCCAGGGATAACGAGAGTGTGTACCTGTTATGCCCACAGGCATGAGAGCCTCTGAGTGCTGGGTGGCTTTGAGTCATACAAACAAATTGCTTTGGTGGGGAATGGGGTGGTTTGGGAGCAAGAAAACATGGGTTTAAGAGGCAGGTGCTGGGTCTTCAGATCCATCCCCGGCTCTTGCTCAGGAGCTGGTCTGTGGTGGGGGTTCTGTATCCCCTGTGATGAACTTGCTAAGGAAAGGTCCTGAGGCGGGTCTTTATCACAGAAAAGTCTCTTTTTCCTTCCTGGAGAGCATAGTGGCACCCTCTTTAATTGACATTATCGTGACTGTTGTGTAGTGCAGTAGTGACAGAAGTTAAAAACCTGACTCTGGGGTTTAGCAGACCCAAGTGCACCCAACCCAACTGCAGACGCACTGCCCTGGGAAGCATGAAGTCTGTTAGCCCTGCTTTGTGGTGGGGAACAGGTGATTCAATGGCTCATCCGAGACTACCCAAAGAGCCTGTAGAAGAGGAGGGATTACACCTGGCTTGTCCCACTGTCACTCTTATTATCTTGTCTTTGACAAAGCTTATTTCAAGCAGGATGATATACCCAGGGGCTTCCTAAGAGCTTAGCTTTGCTTTTCCAACTTCCTATCTGATCCTGCCTGGACAAATGTGGATGGAAAATTAACCAGTTGTAATTAGACATGCCAATGCCTTTGTCTTCTGCCTGCAGGGAGCAGGACACGCTCTGTGACGACTGTGCGGAGGATGGCACCTTCCGTCAGTATGTGCACGAGGCCTCTTCCCCTCGGGTCTGCGATTCCTCTGGCTACTGGACCCCAGAAGAAGCAGAAGGTAAACACCTCCTCTCTTCCCCTGACTGTGAATCTCCCGGACAGAGATGAGATCTTGTTAGGAAAAGAAAAAGAAGCTTTTTTTCTTTTAGAGAGTGAGACATCTCCTCTTTGGGGAGGTTCCTTAGTGCAGGAAGGAATTCTATGTGCCCAGGAAATACCTAGTAACTGCCAGGTGGCTTTGGACTAACAAACTGACAGCCCAGTCATTGCACAGGAAGGTGTTAATGAGAGATACTGGTCAAAAGGGAAGGGCATTTCATTGAAATAAAAGTCTTACAACATAAATCTTGGGACCTCATCCAAAACCTCAGGGGCCTTCACAGGCTTTGATGCAGCCTTGTCCAAAGGGAGCCAGAGGAGCTCCTTGCTCAGTCCCCTTGAATCTGCACCAGGTCCTGGGCAATCTGGGTTGGATGCTACTCCTCACTGGCAAAGTGAACAGCAGGGTGTCACAACTCATGTTGAGACACAGATGTTGGTTTAGAGACCCACCTTGTGTGCATGGTGGTGGGTTTTGGGGTCATGCACCTGCCATGGGAGCTGTTGGGCTTTTCATGCTGCCTTGGCTCCTCCAAGGGCAAAGCAGAGGAGGCAGAAGACCAGGTGAAATGATCCTGTGACCTGTATGTAGTGCACATGCTGCTGTTGAACATCATGGAGCCAGAGGATCTGTTAGTTCTGTGCATCTGCATGTTTGAGCCACTGAGGTTGACTGAAAATGTGCCAGGGTGGTTGCAGAGAAGGTGCAGTTTGGACATTATTATACTTTTGGTATGTAGCCCATGCTTTGATAACAGGAGTGTCAGAGTGTAGCTGAGATTCTGTGTCTGAAAACTCTTTAAGCATCTCTTGCTAGCATTGCAAGTTGAGGGGGGTGGGAATCTACTTAAAGAAATCACCACACTTGTGCTTATTCAGTGATACCAAACAAATCAAAGCTTAGCTCATGAATTGTCAGTGGTTCCTGTTTCCCCCGCCTGTCTGATTCACTGGCAAATTAAAACTGCTTCTGGAATTATTGGATGTTGTTTTCTCCTATGCATGACCTGCAGTTATCACAAGTACATGTTTGCTCTGGTGAAAAAGAAACAGGTTTTATGGTTTTTAGAAGACTAATATTAAATGGATGCAGGCTTTTGAATTGGTGCTGGGCCTTAAGAAATGCTTGCAGTGGTTGATGAAGACAAGGGTATTTCTACTACAGAATGATGAATTCCAGTGATGCTTTCTGAGACTGAAAGCCCAATGTTACATTTCTCTTGCTGAGTGCTAATCCACCACCAGGGGAGGCAGGCTGGGGATCTGAGGTCAGCCTGGGCACCGTGCTGGTGAAAGAACAGCCTTCCAGAGCTGCTTCCCTGGCTTGCTTTGGACCTGCTCCCTTCCTGCCTGCGACCTGTTCCAGCACTTGCCTGTGGAAACCTTCAGTCTCTGCTCTGCTTAGCCTATGTCCAAACCCACGGAGCCGCAGGGACTCGGCATTCAGGTGCCCTTGGCAAGCCTTCTGTGCCCATGAGACTACAGAGCAAGCTTCACGTCCCCCAGCTGTGTCCAGGCTGTCTCTAGAGTTTGGCACTGTAACCAGCTGCAGTGTGGACACCATCGTCCTTGTTTTAGAGGACTGTGAGACACCAGATCTGCCAAGCCTTGTGCTTGCGTGCATACCCAGGATGCGGGAGACTAGTGGTGCTTATTGCTTTCTAGGATGGCAGGGCGGAGATGCCACCAGCTCTGGCGCATGCCTATAGCGGGTGCAAAACCTCATGGGTGTGCAGCTATAGCACAGAGATGCATAAGCAGCTATGGGGTACTGCAGGGAGGATTGCCCCTCTGGGTGCCCTGGGAGGTCGGCTGTCCCCTGGGTTCTCACCAGCCTCTTCCTCGTCCCTCCTGTCCAGGGCCCCCAGATGTGGATCAGCCCTGTGAGCCCAGCCTGCAGGCCTGGAGTCCGGAGCTCCACCTGTACCACATGAACATGACGGTGCCGTGCCCCCAGCCGGACGGCTGCATCCTGGAGCTGCGCTTCCTGCACCCCGTCTACCCCGATTCTCTCACCCTCTGGACCACGTACCTCTCCACGGGTTCTCCCAAGGCGCTGTCTGACATTGAAGTCCTGACGGAGCAGGGGGAGTCCATCCATCTGGGCCCCCTGGACACCTTCTGTGATGTCCCCTTTACCGTGAAGCTTGACATACCTAAAAAGGTGTCCGGAGTCAAAATCTACACCTTTGACGAGAGGATGGAGATAGACACGGCCCTGCTGACCTCCATGCCCCACAGCTCTCTCTGCTCCACCTGCAAGCTGATTCAGTACCGCGTCCTCCGCGACCCCCCATTTGCAAACGAATCCCCTGCCGCCCCGGCACAGGCGCACCGCCAGTTCGTCGACACGTGAGTGACAAGGCTGCTCCGTTGCAGACTGAGTGGGCGGCTGGGACAGTTTTGATGACCTCCTCAGGTCCTGCCTTTGAATCCCTGGATGGTTTTGCTTGTGTTTCGTTTTTTTCACCCCTGGAATTACCATGTTCAATGCCATGAGTGGATTCCCTGTTCAGCATTGAGGAAGCTTGTTGCAGACCCACTATGCTAGCATGACCCTTGCCAATGAGCCCAGGCTAACTAGAAGGAGCTTATTAAACCCAGAAACATTTTCCCCATCAACACAACAAGTAAAATGATTGTTCAAGTTAATGCCACTTCTCCCCAGCTCAGACTCTAGGGAAATAAGCAGCAGGCCCCTCTGCATGACCTGGCAACGACCTTCTTGCCACAGTCTGTAGCAGTTTAGAGTACAAAGACATATGTCAAACTGTGATACTGCATGGGCACACACATGTGATTTCTATCTAGCTGTGGTGAGCAAATCTGTTGCAGATGTGTGGGCTGTTCCTTCCAGCTCCTTCTTCAAGTCCTCTCTGTTCCTGCAGGGAAGTCACACCTGGGCAGGTGTACCACTACCAGGTGCAGGCAGTCTCTGGGACAACCTCAGGAGAAGCCTCTCCACCGCTTGTCCATGTCCATGGAGCACCCTACTGTGGGGATGGGAAGGTGACCATGTAAGTCAAGAAACTCAAGCTCTCAACTGAGCTTCTTTAAACTGTCAGGTCATCCTGCCCCAAAAGCAAGCACCGGGTTGGTCCTCCACCCATAGGTACTTGACTGAAGGTGCTGCACCAAATCCCTCCAGCAGACTGGACTGTAGAGCTTGTGCTTTGTAAAACGCCTTGTGCATAGGGGATGGAGACGGTCTTTTTGAGAAGCAGGGTCTGGATGAGGGGTCCAACCTGAACATCCTCTGTGTTTGTCTGCAGTGCTTGGATCCTGGCCCATCTTGGTGAACTGTCATGGAGTCTGACCCCAAAGGGATCTGCCTTTGGAACTGGCCAATATAACCTTTTGTACAGGGCACACAGTGGTAGCCCTGCAGGATTAGGTTCTGCAGCAAGTGTAGTCCCTCACGGCATGGTGTCTTTAGAGAGCTGTCTGGTCTCTGCTTAGAGACCCCAAATGATGAGGGATGCACCACCTTTACATTGAGGGACTCCAACAGTTCATCTGCTCTGTCTAGGGATAATTATGCCAAATTTCTGTATTTTGGCTTTTTCAGATTTCAACTCTCAGGTTAGTCAGAATCACTTTCCTTTTGAAAACAGCTTTCTTAACAGTGTGAGGGAAGTGGACAATTGAAGCAAGTGCAGGAGGGATTGTGGTATAGTACAAGACCCAGTAAGGCAAAGAGGCTTACAGCAGGGCTAGCTGCTGAAGTGGTGTAATCTGGTATGGTTTTAGCATGAATGTATACTAGCTGAAGACTTGGTCCAGAGAGAGCAAATGTCTATATTAGGCTCCGTTGTCAAAGTCACTAGAAAAGTGAGAGAAGCAGAAATGGGCCGATAGCAGCTAAGATTTCTGGCAGGCTTTCTTGTTCCTGAGCTGTTGTGGGGAACGCCATGCAGGAAGCTTTGTCTGTGAAAGTTTTTTCCTTTGTACAATGTGTGGAACAGTGAGCTGAAGGTGGGACACAGTGGATCATTCGTGTTAGATGAGGGTGGAGGTAGGTGAGCATCACCAGATGTATGTTTGAATTTTTTTTCACTCCTTGTGGTTTGGGATGCATAACTCTGCACAAAGGAATAGGTACAAATCCAGGCATTTCTGCCAGCTTTTCCAATCAGGTCTATTTTCTGCAGTATGGGGACAGAACCTTTTCAAGGAAACTGCATGGGCTTTTTTCCTCATGAGATGCCGTACTTGTCAGCTGGGGAGTGATTCTTGTCTCCTTTTGGGCTAACCTTCTCTTTCCCTTCTCCTGCCTCCCTTTCCCAACTCCTACTGAAACACCAGCTCCATCTCAGAACCTCCTGCCCTCTCCAACACTTGCTTTCTCTAGCAGCAAGTCTTCCTGATGCTTGGTTCTCTACTTTCTCTGTTGTATATAGCTTCATTTTCTCCCATAGTTCTTGGCTCAGGTCTTATAAGAAAGTCACAGTACAGTCATGACTTCTCCCATATGCTGTGTTTTCAACCTCTTTTTGTTCCCTGGCAAGATACGGTGTTTGCTCTCCTTTACCGCTCTCCACATGTGGTTCTTTCTCTTCTCCCTGCTTCTGTGGAAATGGAACGAAGATATGGGGTCCTCACTCATGATTGGGCAGATGCACAGGGGTATTGAGTTAAGGGTGATGTTAACACGTCTGGCTGTTGTCCTCTTAGGATCCTGGAAGAGGAATGCGATGATGGGGACTTGCTGGACGGAGATGGCTGTTCCAGGAAGTGTAAAAAGGAAAAAGGCTTCAACTGTGTCGGTAAGTCCGAATTGATTAAGACATCCTTTTGAGGCAGGAATCAAAACTGTACATTATTCACCCTGCTCCCCAGAGCAGTGGGTGATGCACATCATTGCAACAAAATATGCATCTGCAGCTGGAGTGATCCATGGAGCTTGTCAGGCCCTTGTGGCGGGAAATCCCAGGGCTAGATGGCCAGCATGCCACCTGGGACAGGAGATGTATAGCCCTGGAGCCTGGTTTGTAAAAGGGTCATCCCTGATGTCCTTGCAGGGGAACCAAGCCTGTGCTATGTGCACAATGGGGATGGTGTGTGTGAGCCGTTTGAGCGAACAAGCAGTGTCCTGGACTGTGGTCCCTACACGCCCGATGGATATGTGGATCTGTGGGCAGTGAAAGCCTATGCCTCCCATCAGGACGCGAAGTCCTGCCCTGCTTCCTTGGCCACTGGAGAGCCTGTTGTGAAGGTGAGTGAAGGCATGGCAGGAAAAAAAAAAAAGACTGTTCTAGCAAAGCCCATGCAGTAAAGCTGGGGAAGTCACTGCTGCAGGAGTGTACCGAGGCAAAAACAAAATCTTCAGAGCAGCTCTGGAAGTGTTCATTGATTACTACATTCCTGTGCAGGGAGCCAGTAGAAGAGCTGGGCATTTCTCACACCCCTCTTTCAGTAGTCCCTAAGTCCAGGAATGGCAGTACATGGAGGGGTGTTTCATCAAGGCAAGGAGCACCTCCCCTGATGATGTAGTTTGCTAACAGTGACCACCCTCATCCCACCAGCTAAATGCACAACCTTGAGCATGTGAGTAGTCCCACTATCAGTTTAAAAAAATCCCGTAAATCTAATACCATATAAGGTCAGGGTCTGAAAGGGTAAAATCATGCATCCATCAGCATCTGTGCTGCTTTCAAACTCTCTGATCTGAAGCCAAGGAAAAATTGATGGGAGAATTCCCATCTTTCATATGGGCTTTGGAGCAGGGCCTGGAGGTCTAGGACGGGATTTTGCCTGATCAGTGTTAACATGGTGTGTGTATGTTCTTTCCTAGCAAGCTGAAGAAGGGCAAGAAATGTGTAGAGAGGTCATATTTAGCCCACTATACATGCATTTCTATTGACCTGATATAAGGAACAATCTTCTTGAGACCTGTAGCATGATTAAATTGCCCAGATGTACATGTCTAATGAGATGCCTTGGGCTCAGGTGTCTGCTTCTGTAGAACAACACCTTTATCTCCTAGGTTTTGTCTGCCAGGCCTGTGGGGATGTCTGAAATACCATAGGTCATTGAATGTCACAGAAGACTGGTATTCAGGCAAAAGAATCACACTGTCGGATCTCATCAGCCCAGACGAAATCAGGAGGCTGTGGTATTACCTACCATCTCTCAGGTGGTATTACCTACCATCGCTCATTATTTCTTAGCCCCACAGCCACCATGGGGTGCTTTAACAGCATGTTTACAGCACCTCAAAATGGCAAAGAACTCCTGTGCACATGTATGGGCAGCGAGCTGTCACTCCTGCTTAGGAACCCACATCCTAATTGTCTTCATGCTAGGAACTGACTCAGGATCCTTCTCAACGCTTGTTGAGTCATCCTTGAGGTTTTGTAGGTACTCTTTCTTTCTCTCACTTTCCTTGCTTCTTTCTGGGTTGAAATAAATATCTCCTTTCAGGTATGTAAGTCCCACCTTCACAATGTGCCCAAGGACCTTTCCCTGGCTGCTTGGTTCCCCTGTGCTCCCAGCCAAGACAATGCTCAGGATCCAGATGAAGAGAGGATGCCCTTGGGCGATGTGGGAGTTTGGCTCAAGGTAAGTGAGGATGTGTGGGTCAGGCACAGAAGGATTTGCTTATCTTTGCCCCAGCAATTTGGTGACAAAGACCTGTCCTTTTCTGTCCTGCAGGAGCTACGGCAGTCTTAAAAACTGCTCAGATAGGACTTCTTATCCTACTGAACTCTTTGCAAACCCCAAATGCCTGTGGCTGGGTCTTATGTTGTTGTCCCATTCCCACTGTGAACAGCAAACCCATCTTGGGGCAGATTGCCAGGAGAAGGGCTGTGCCCAAAACCAGAATCCCACAGAAATGTGTTGAGGCTGAGAAACAACTTGCTCCTGAGACTATTCCCTGCAGTCAAGCTGTGCTGTTACACCCGCAGAGGGTGGGCACAAGCCATGTTTCAAGTCCTAGTTGCCTTTGTTCCCCATGGCTGTGAAGAGCAACAGAGGGTAGGTGGATATACTCTGCCATCCTGAAGGGTCCTGAACACTCCAGGTTGCTGCTGAGCACCCTGAGCCCACAGCAATCAGCTGCGACATGCAGGTGGTCCTGCCCCCTCCCCGCCCCAGTGACTCCAGACCAAAGGAGGCACTTCTGTGCCCAAGATGCTGGTCCTGCAGCCCAACGGGGGCTCGGGGGGCTGCCTTTGGCAGGGTACCCAGAGGGTCAACCCTCTCTGTCTTGGCAGGCAGAGTAGGAGGACAGAGGAGAGCTAATGGTTAGGTCAACATGATTTTTACAGCCGTGATTTTCTGACCACAGACACAGTTTAGAGGTTTTGTGGCTGTTGCCTGGTGTTACTGGAAAGCTGGGCTCTGGCATGCTGCTTCCTCTGCTGTTTGAGGAGCAGCTTGCCCTGCTTTGCTCAAGGGTGTCTAGAGAGGACCTCTTCCCAAGACACTCAGACGATTTGTTGAATTGTCAAACCTGAGTCAATAAGCATGGCTATTGCCTCTGACATCTTCCGTCTCTCCAAATAACTTCCTTTAACTGATATAACTCCCTTAAATGATTTTTTTTTTTTCTTTTTCCCTTGTCTGTGTGCTCACAACCTACTTTCCGGCTTCAGTCTCTGGCCATGACAAATGTGCCTCCTTTCTTCCTTTGCTAGCGAGAAAGCAGCAATCTCCCCCTCTGCCCTACCTAGATGAAAGCTTGCTTTCCACTTCTCACCAGGGGTTAAAGCGTGTTCCAGTTTTATTGGAGCTTGTGGTCAGTTCTCTTCCTCTATGGATGTTTATATTAAAGACTTTCATTACTGGTTCTCCATGCTCTCTCTAGGAGTGCTATTATTTTCCGCCCATAAAATTATTTATGGACTAGTAATAAATATACCCTTTTTCTTTTTTTCTTTTTTTTTTCTTTTTTAATAGAGTTTGCTGATTGGTAACATATTGAGTTAGGAAAGACGGTTTCTTGTTGACAATTTGCCTAGCACACCCGCCTGCCCGGACAGGAATGATGCTGTTCATGCACATGTGTACCCACGTGTGCATGGTGTTTCATGGCCACCAGCTCCCATGGCCATTTTAAAGCTGTTGCACCTGTGTCACCCGGGTTAGAGCCACACCACAAAACTCATCAGGTGGTAGGAATTGCTTCCTACAGCATTTCTCAAGAGGTGGCACCAATGAGCAAGAGAAAGGCTGGGTCATGCTGTAAGTGGGCTAGGGGCGAGAGGTGTGTGTGTGTCTGTGCCACCTCACAAAGCATCTACCATGCACCTTGGGCCTGTCTGCAGATGGGAATCATTATGATTTGCAGATGTCTGGCCATGCTTTGTTCTCAGTTTCTAACACATCCAATGAGGAGAGAAATCAAAATCACTTGTAAGCAAGTCAGGATGTGTAACATGCAGGAAATTAAACAGAAAGGGGGAGAGGGGGGGAGAAAAATTAAGAAGATAGCCTGCTGTGGCCAAGCACATAATATGTATTAAAAAGAAAAAAAGAATTGGGATGTTAGTCAAGTCAGCTGCTGTCAGTCTAACTTGGGTCCAGTGTCCTTCACCTCCAAGCAGATGCACTGCAAGAAGGGAAAGACTAAGCCCTCCACCTAAAGCTGTGCAGTCCAGGGAAAACCTCACCTGACTTCTCCAACCACCTTTTCTGTCCTGAGGAACCATGCTTGGAGGAACAAGCAGCAGGTGGCTGGGTTAAAATCGTCCGGCTCCTTGGGGTTTCCCAGCTGCAGCTCTGTCCTGGGGGGCTCCTCGAAGCAGGCTGTGTGCACTGCTGGCTCTTCATCTTTCTTCTCTTCCTGCTTTTCTTTCCTCCCTTCTTGCTTTCCCATTTCTTTTCCTCTCTCCCCCTACTTTTCTCACCAAGGGAGACAGTGGCACTGTACCAAATAAAAATGTTTGAGCATCCTGGTCTACTTCTTGCAGCCAGGCCAGCCCTGCATGAGAGCAAGCCCTGGCCAAGGGAGCATGTAGGCAGCGGTGGGGAATCGCTTGTGGGGTATTTGCTACCAAGCACCTCCCTGCAGGGTGGGAGCCCTGGGCTGAAGCCCAAGGTTTTCTCCTGCTCCCATGCATGAGCAATGCCTGGCGTGGCGTGAACCACCCCAAGGCTGGGCTGCCATCACAAATCGGGAAGCTGTCCCCTCCGCTCCTGCAGTCTGCTCCTTGGGCTGTGCCCGGCCAGCTGGGACTTGTCCTCCTCCAAAATACTTCTTCGCCTTGAATTTCTGGGCTCCCTCCACACCAGCATTCAACAAAAACACTCCAGCGGGTGGATCTTGATCAAAACACATCACGGCACTGGGTGGGGGGTACCAGGGTGGGGGAGAAAAACATTTCTATCTTCTTACTTCTGAAGAACATCTGTCCTGCCATGACTGATGCCATGAGTTTCCCGGCTGCCTCCTGTAGCCTTCGGGGCTGTAGACAAGTGGGGAGCTGTCGGCTGTCCTAGCAGGCAGGGCTTCTTCCCACAGATCTTTCCACGTGTTGGCTGACAGACAGTTTGCAGTCACTCCGGGTACTGGGGCTGTTATTTGTTTGGGGTTTTTTTGGTTTTGTTTTTCTTTTTTAATGGAAATATTTCAGTGGCAGGGCTGGTAGCTGTGATCTCAGGCTGCCTCACTTGCCTGGCCAGCACTGTGTGGAGTGGGAGTTGGAGCCTGGTGAAGAGAGGGCAGAAAAGGGGTTATCCAGGTCTCTGTCAGGTGCTGCTCAATTTTAAGAGCAGCAAATGTGAAAGCTGGGAAGATGCCATAAATTTATGGCAAGACGGGACAGTTACACGTGGGAAAGGCTAGGGAAAGGGAGAAGGGGAATTAGGAGGGAAAGGACTGTGTTCCTGCACCCTTTCTTCCCTCCTCTCTCTCTTCCTACCCCTTTGCTGCCCTGTACATCTGCAGTCTCTGACCTCCTAACCCTGCTCCTGCTCTCTCGCCATGTTCCCTCTTTCTCTTTCATATATTGGATCAGAAAGGCTGTATTTGGTATGCATGCTTTCAGGGTCTCTCTTGCCCTCCTGCCCAGGTGTGCTTTGAGAGACCTGCAGTGCCCACCTCCCTCCTGGTCTTCCTGGCCTCCGACGGCACCGTCCCAAGCAACCAGCGCAAGCCGAGGGTCACTGTCCAGATGAGCAACATAGATGGGCTGAACCGCTCTTTGGGTGAGCAACCTATGGGCTGTGGCAGGAGTCTGTGCCGTTCCGGTAGGGATGCCAGGAGCTCCCACCATTGCTGCGATCTCTCACTGGATTGGGTGCTGCTGTCCCCTGTGCCTCCTTGCAGCATCTTCTGCTTCCCAGGCTGGTCTGTTGGGATGTGTAAGGGAGCAGAAGAGCTAAATCAAAGCAGAGAAAATAACCCTAGAGCTGAGCTAGTGGCTTTTTTCTTTGTCCCATCTCGCAGGGATGTACGAGCTGTCATGCCAGCACAATCCCCTCGTCATCAACGTGACCCATGACCAGGAGGACGCATCCCACTGGGCTGCTTCGGTGCTGCTCAACTTTTCCTCCCCACTCGTTGGCATCGCAGCCGTGGCCTTGAGGACCTCAGCTCAGGCTGGTTCCTCTGACCCCACCACTTGCCTCCTGCAAAATGAGGAGGGCCATGGCCACCAGCATTACAGGTATGATCTCTGCAGGGCGCTTCCCAAGGGGTACCCAGGGTACCTCTCTCCTCTGGGGCTTTGTGCTTCAGTTCTGGAGTTTTTATTTACTCATTGAGTGTTTCGTGATTATTCTCAGGTGGCTTTTGAGGTATTGTTGGAAAATCTAGTGTATGAGTCTTGATTTGCTTGTCTCGCTTTGGGGGTGGAGGCAGGAAAACAGATTTTGTGCGTGGCCCATGCGTCTGCATAAAACTGCATTAAAGGACTGTTCCCTGGTGGGAAAACTAAGCTCGCTCTGGTGAGGAGTTATCACTGGGGGTTGCTGCTGAAGCTGAAATGTTGGCAGCTTTAGTCTGTGCTTTTCAAGCTCGGTCTCCGTCCATTCTAGCCTTCCCCACACTGCTGGAGGTGGGGACAAAGCTCTCCTCCTCCTCCTCCTCCTCCTCTCTGGGCTTGGTTCCCTGTCTATACCAGGCTCCTTACCAAGTCTCACATTGCCCTGGTTGTAACATGGTGATAACAATAGTAGTAGCAATGGCGCTTTAATTTATTGATGTCCAGTGTTTGCAGGCGTCTGCCTGTCTTCATAAAGCAGCAAACGAGAGGCGGCGTTTGCAGAACAGGCACTGCTCTCCGAGTGGGTTGTGCTGGCAAAAGGATGGGGAAGGACTGTCATCCAAAATAGACTAAATAAACAAGGCAGAAAGAGCGTGCCGAGCAGAGGCGCGGACCCAAGGAGGAACGAAAGGAAGGAGCTTAGCTCTGTCCTAGAGGGGTAGTGGGGCTGACGACAGCCAGACCTGCCAAGTCTGGCTTTGCTTTCGAATCCCAAGCTCCCTGAAGTTACAAGCATGCCGATCCAGGGCTCTGGTTCAGTCACTTACTCAAACCACACCACTGGGAATACTGATTTTTGGGTCCAAGCTTTGCTGGATCTGTGGGGGTGTTAAGAGTGAAGGGCTTTGGCTAGGGTCATCGCATCACTGCTACTGTCATTTTTCTTCTGTTGATGGCCCTGGATGGACGAACATCCCCGATAATGAATGAGTGTGCATGTGTTTGTGTAAAAGCTTGTGGGATCATGGTACAATTGATTTATGTAGAGTTCTGGAAGCCATGAATATCCTGCATGAATATCTTTTTTTTTTCTTTTTTTTTTTTAAGTGCATGTGCGATTTATACAGAAACATAAATCTTAGTGAGTCAGCATATAAATATTATTCTCAGCCTTACATTAAAGGATCAGCGTCCACCTGAAATGCAGTCCGTTTCCTCCTGGTAGCCGTTACAGCTATGTACACTCATGCTTCTAAGACCCCAGCCAACTGATGTGGTTTTTCAATTACATTTTCTCATCCTTTAAAATAATTTTGCACTCATTGCTTGAGAGCTTCCCCTTCTCCCTCAGAAGTGACTGCAAGGAGAAACAGACTGGACACAGCTGAGCTTTGCCTATGGATGGGGAGAAGCTCATATAGGGACAAAAAGATAGGAAAATAGATGGTTTTCTCTTAAAAGTCTTGTTATAGCTGAAGCACAGGCCAGTTCCCATATCGCCAAAGCGCACAGAGCTGCGTGCTTTCCCCTTTGCATGGGCACGGCAAGACCCAGCAGGATCCTTGCATCTTCTCCTCCTCCTCTCGCTGCTGTCCTGCAGGCTCCCCGTGGCCTTGGCTTAGCTGCAGTAGGCTGAATTACAGGTTACACACGTGCCCTTAGCAAACACTAATACTCAGAGTAAATCAGATCCCCTGAGTTTTTGGAGTAGGAAATGCTATTTACAGTATTGCTTTTCTGAACAAAAGGCTTGAATGTTTAGAAGGGGGTTAGGCTACAGCCTCCAGTAGCCTCACTAATAATAAAGGATCTGCCTCTGTTCAGTCAGGAAGCATCCAAGTATCCCTCCTCCTTATTATATTTTTAAAATCTATTTCATCTCCAAAACTAATGTACAGCAGTATTTTTATTTTTAAGGGCTAATAATCCATTTCATATAGGCAGATGAAGCCTGGAGAAAAAAATCCCCTATAAAAAATCTAGGAATATAAAATCTTAAGAGGTTTAGAGACATTCAACTGTAAAAGATCACAGAAGATCTGTGTTATTCCTCTAAAGAATTAAATGGACCATTCGCAGGCACCCAGCCTCATATACACAGTACGTGCATGTGAGTGCTTTCCTAAAATAACCCAAGAAAGGGACAGTAACAAAAGCAACAAAGAAATGAGGTTTCCTGACTCAGTCTAGAAATGCTTATTGCCAAAATAATAAATACATGACAGCTTGGTATTTCTGTAGCATCTTTCATCTTAAAGGATCTCAAAGTGCTTTGCAGGCTGGGGCAAACAGAAAGATCATGTCTTTGCTGATGAAATGCAGCCATCTCCAGGTCAGGATGCAGCAGGCATTTGATGCTAGAAATGTACATCCTTGTTTTGAAAAAAAGGATTGCCTTCTGGTTTTGGACCTGCTTGAGGCGCTGAAGGTTGGAAGAACACTTGCAGATCAAAGCAGTGTGGTGTCCCTCCCTTGCACCTCGCTACCAGCACCAGGAACCCCTCTCTACTGTCTCTGCCAGCAGCTCAGGGCTCTTCTTTGCTTTCTGTACCCAGTCAGAACCTTACAAGGTCAAGTAGAAATCAGACTTCTAGCGAGTTTCCACCCAGGAAACTCAAACTCTCCAGCTTTCATCCTTTTCTTTGTATTTTAAAACTGAGCCACAGTTCCTCCTGTTTTCCTTGGTACAGGCTATATACTGAACCAGGGGAACATTGTTCATTTCCTCCATTATGTTTATTTTTAGCTTGGTCTATTTTTAGTGTGTTTTATTTTATGTTAGCATATGCTGGGAAATGCCTTGGCGAGTTAACAGGAAAGGTGCTACAAAATGCAGTCTGCATTGTGTTTTTATTTCCTGTGTGAGTGCCCTCCTCTGCTGCCCCAAAAGTGGGGTTAATGCATCAAGGGGAGTCTGGTTTGGATTCTTTTTATATGGAAAGTGGACGTCAGGGAGAGACAATCAGATGGAGGAGGGGGTTGTTTACATATTTTCAATTGCTAAACTTTATTCAGCAAAGAGAAGAGGGCCATTTCCCATGCAGGTTTTATTTGATTTGTTTTCTTTCTTCCAGGTGCCAAATTTACGCAGGGTCAATTTATGAACTGCATCTGTGCTGGTGTGAAAATTTGTGGGGACCCTCGGTAGAGATGCTGGTGTTTCATTTCTTTCCCTCTGGCCTAAGGTGCCCCATGGTCAGGGACGATGCACAAAGTGGATGCACCCTTACGTTGGGATCCCAAGGTCACCCCTGATGGGCTGAGACCTCCTCAGGTCAAGATGTACCTCCGTCCCCACTCTGTCCTCCCAGCCATTGTCTGCTCAGGCTCTGCTTGCACGCGTAGTGCAGCTGGCATTGAGAGTTGTCTGCCAGGATGACAGCATGTGTTGCCTGGATGTCTGTTCACTGCCTCTCCTAGGCAAATGCAGTCTCCTGGGTGCAGCATGATGCCCACCAGAGCAGGTTGTGTCTGTACTGCACTGTACTCTCTTCCTTGAGCTGGGGGAAAATACCTCTCAAGAACCAAGCCTAGGATCCTGATCACCACCTTTCCTGGGGCATGGGCTCACCTTAGCCTGACTTTGCCTCTGCCCTTGAGACCTCTCAAGGTGCCTCTCCTCTGGCATCAAAGCCTTTTGGTGTTTCTCTTGGGGGTCCCTGACTGGCTGATGGGCGGTGGTGGCCAAGGCTCTACTGTTGGACTTGATCATTCACTTCAGCTGGTGGCTTCACTGTCTGGCTGGAACATGACAAGGGAAACCCTGGGAGGCGCAGGGACAATTTTCATGGGCTGCCCCATTCTATTTGCTCTCTGCAGCCTGGTCAGCTTCTTGAGTTTAATGCTTTGTATATGGGCTTTTTTTAGGATGCTCAAGGCATCTTCTGCCTTTCCCTGAGACTAGACAGTCTCACCTAGAAAAAATATCGCCCAACACAAAGTTTTTCACCAATATGAGCTTAAGTCAAACACAACAGCTGAATGGCTTAGAAACAGAGTGCTTTGTGTCACCTCATGGAAAGGGCCACCCAGTCCGATAAATTTGTTCCAAGCGTGGCCAACCTCTGATACATTGAGGGAAGGTGAATTCCCACACAGAGCAGTTGTGTGAGGTGCAAGGTAGGTTTCCCTCCTGACCCCAGCACAGCTCCTGGTGAAATCCTGAAGCTTGATCTTGGTTCCTTATTCTCTTAACAGTATGGACATTACATGAATCACACAAAGCCTTCTGTCCTTCCCATGTCCAGTGAAGAAGGGAACAGGCGCTGGGAGACCCTGAGGTTTGCCTGCAGAGCCCTCGGTGTACTGCTGCAGCCAGCCTGCCCCTGTTCTGCCCTGCCTTCCCTAATGTCATATGCAGGCATCAGCTTTTTTCACAGAAACTGGATTAAACATGTCCTTCAGAAGCCTCTCTTATCTCATGTTACAGGCTGCAGGAGGGGATGAGTCCCACCCCCCCCCCCCCCCCCCCCCCCCCCCC
>NW_010973166.1:1684446-1788381 GCF_000737465.1 Haliaeetus leucocephalus | reverse complement strand
GCGCGGGGGGATGGTTGCCCCCCCCCCCCCCCCCCCCGCTGAGCTATTCTTATATCTAGTAACCCTCTCTGCTGAGAAGTTGCCTCTGATCTCAAGATGAAAGTTGTTGCTTTCGCTCCATTCTCGTCAGAAAGGTCTAAATGCCTCTTGCCAGGAGATGTATTTTCTGTGTATATGTGTCTACAGAGTTATCAGATCCTCTCCCTATCGCCTTTCTGTCATGATAAATATTTTTTCCTCCTTAAATTTTATAGCATAAGTCTTGCAGTCCACCTATGACTTCTGCTTGCAGCTCCCTTTTGAAATCCCTCTGCTATTTGCACATCTTTCTTGGTGGTGGATGCGGATCAGAAGTGAATTCCTTTGGACAAGATAGAAGGTGGCAGAAATGAGGTACGGTGTGTTGCTGCGGGGATTGGATATGGATAAAGGTGGTGTTTGGGACAGCTGAATATGCACCCTTGAGGAATACTGGCAGATAAATCCTACCTGTGTGCTGGCCTCACGATGGGCAGGTGGACCATATACCTTCAGGAAGGAGTCAGGCCAACTCCTCTCAGGAGTGATGAAGGTACAGTCCATCCTGCCTCAGGCTGGGAAGCTGACTAGTCCAAACTTGACATCCTATTCAGCCTCACTTTCTGTGCTTCTATAAGTCTGTTTTGGTGTAGCAAACAACAAAAAACCCATGGAAAGGAACTGCCTGGAAATATATTAAGATTGATCTGCTCTTGCTTCTTTTTCTTCCTTTGCCACTATGGCTATGGAAGGGCCAACAGGTCGTTTGACATCTTACTGGTGCCTTTTCTCTATCTGTGATGTAGATGACAGTGGATGACTCACCGGGATGTTATTTTTTGCCAAGTTTCTTTGGGAGTCACGTACAGAAGCAAACTTCTTTTCTTGGGATGGCAGCCTCAATGAAGATCGTAATCAAGAAGCATCACCACCGTTGGGTCTGTACACGTAGCCTGCTCCCACACGGATGGCTGCCATCAGATGTACTGGAAAAGTGAGACCTTTCCCCTTCACGAGAAACATGCCTGAAGGGAGAAATTCCCAAGTATTTCCAAAACACCTTTTCTCATTTCCTAGCTATTCTCTTTTGTTAGACCACATTGCCGTAAACATCTTTTATTTCACTGATGTTCACTGCTACAATCCAGACTCCACCAGAGTACATGCAGTGACTACTTTTAACTTCAGGAGATTTGGCTGAAGTCTTTACCTTTCCATCAACATCTCCTATAACCCCATCTCCCCAAAAATTTGCACCATGAGATGAACAACTTGTAATAATTTTCCCCTGTTAGAGTTGGAGCTTGATGATAAGGGCTGTTTTAGAAGCAATCTTTGGTTGAAAGCTTGGGTAGATACTACAGCAATTTATGGATGATTTATTATACTTTAGGCAGCTGCACTGTATTTGGCTTGGCTTAGCTTGACTTGAGTAAATCCATCAGTATTTTCTGGGTTCCATGAAATAATTGCTGTAAAATGCAAAATTTCAGCTTTTCAGAATTTGGGGGTTGTCACAACAAAATGATGTCTCCCTACCAGCATTGCCACCACTGACTCAATGTGCTCCATTGTTGGCAGTAGCCTCCTGCTTTTATTCTAGAAAGATGAAGGGTCCCAAAAGAGAAGTTTTGCTCTAGTTTATAGAATTGGTCCCATTTCAGAACAAAGCTCTTATCATTCCAGAGCAGTTAAGGCCATTGCTAGGCAGAATTTCACAGATTTCCAGATCTGAAACTTTCTTTCATGTATGAGTTATGGGACTTGGTGAGCCCAGAAAATCATGCAGGCTGGTGCTGACGTGGAATAAGTTAGGAGAAAAACCTTAGTATTTTGTAAAAATGTTGTTGACAAATCATTAGTTTGAGCTTCAAAAGATGCTGGGATAAAAATGGAATTTTTTTTTGATGTTTCATGCTGGAAAAAAAAAATAAAAATATTGGCTCGTCCCACATCTTATACAGCCTGAATCAGAAATGGGCAAAAGTCAGGAGTTTGCAGCTGCGATACAGGAATTTCATTTATCATCAAAAGGAGAAAGAGCTCCTTCATGCTGAGATCAGAACTGGGCTAACTGCACCATTTCCTCGTCCAGCCTTTGTTAGGGTGTTCCAGAGGCTGGGAGCAGTGATTTATTCCATCGCTTTACCCGAACCCTAGTAAGGCATGTGGATCATGATGGGGCCAGGCCCCATGGCTTTTTGCCCTTTTTTTTTTTTTTTTTTTTTTGGCCTGCACTTGTACACCATCACGCTCAAGGGTGTCCTGGCCCAGAGTACTGCAGTAGTAGTCATGATGATGCTGATAATGGTAAAGAAAGCAATCAAGGTGAAGTTTGTAGGTAGAGATGAGAGATATATATATATATTTTAAGCTTACTGATATATTTGCGAAAATCAGATAGCTTTCAGTGACATGAGACCCTCTTCAGGTCTGGAATAGCAGCACTGGACTTCAAAGCTACATGTAGGATGAGAACAGCTTCTCAGAACTTGGGTCGATAGGTCTCAGATCATTTCCAACACAAAACCTAGTGGGTATTTGTGGCATAGAGGCGTGCTGTTAGTCACAGAGAAAACAGTGATAAGTTAGTCATCTTCAGGGGCAAAGAGAAAGCTAATTATTTCTAAAATATATCTATATGCACATAAAGAATGTGTGTATGAGTATATACGTATGGTGTATATAAAAAGAAAGATTTTGATATTATGACCTATAATTGTCAGTCCCTTATGTGTAACTAATCTCTCTAACATTTTGCATATACAATAATACAGTAAGAATCTTGGTGATCTCTCGATCTACTTTATACCAGCACTGCTGCTTATGTTTCTGAACTGGTGGAAAACCAAAATGTTCTCAGTAGCACTGAAAAGGACCAGTGCTTCATTACTTGTTATTAAATAACAACATTGTCCCGACTGCCGAGGCTGTCCTGGACAATGTGCCATTGCTCCAGCAGAACTGCTCCAGCCAAGCACTTGGCCTGGCTGGATGTGTCCGGAGGGTGCCACCACCACCCCTCAACCCAGGGCTGCGCTGAGCTCTGTCACTCAACACAACATCACGAGCAGATGGAGTTAGGCATCTTGGTGTCACAGCGTGGCCGCACAGCTGCCCTGTAGCCTACAGGTGCTTGGTGAACCCACCACTCCTCTCCCAGACCCGCTTCCCAACGTGTGCTCTATGATTTGGCTACATAACCTCCACGTGCCCGGCGGCACACGGGAGTAAGGACTTGCAGTGGTGTGTTGCTATAGCACCAAGCACCACGGTAGGGAGGGATGCTGTGCACCAGCTGCATCTCCCTGCATGCCTGTGGCTGGTGAGGAGGGGGCTGGGATGCAAGAGCAAGGATGGAAAGAAGAGAAGCTCAGCCCCTTTTGCACATGCGTGTGCAGAGACACGCACACGAGGAGGTTTAGGACAGCAGCTCCGTCATGGGGAGGTGGAGTTGGGGATGGGAGCGCGCGCATGTGTGTGTGTGTGCGCGCACTGGGGGCACAGGCAGGGAGCAAAGCAACTGCCCGGAGAAGGTGACTGCGGGAGGGAAGGGGAGAGGGCTACAATTGGTACCAGATGCCCTCAGAAGCTAATGACCTGACAAACGCTGTGCTCATAAAACAAATTCTTTAAAAAGGAAGCAAATGGAAATATAAGCTAGTGAAAGAATTTGCAGCAGCTGCCCTGAAACCATTTCTCACTTCATAAACAGGTCTGCATTGAAAAAACAGCCCCTTTCTTCTTGTTCTCCTTTGTGGTCCCCTCCGGTGCCCACCGGCTCTTTCAGGGCTGCGGCCTGCAGGTTTCCACCGTGTCTTTGGCTCAGTGGACTTGTCCAGAGTCAACAGCACATTGCGTTCCCTTAAAGTCCTTGTCGGCACCAATTTTTTTTTTTTTTTTTAAGAAGAGCAAAGGCTGCCTCTGCCTCCCCTGGGTGAAACACAGTGCACAAAAACTGTCAGCAGCCCTGTGTGAAGCAGGGAGCAAAGGGGAGGCATTCGGGTGCAGCTTCCCTCCCTTCTCTCCCCAGTTATCACCTGAAGCTGCAGCACCTCTGCTTCAGGAGGGCTGATGTCAGGTTTTGCACCTATATCACTTGGTAAAAGATAAAGCCTGACTGCCAGATAACCAGGGCATTTCCTCTGGGAGCTGTTGTGTCAACCCCATGTCTTGGCCTCATTCCACCCCAGGCAATTAATCTAGTGGCTGCATTTCACTGATGGTGACCATAGCCCTCTGGCTGGCACTTCTCTTCACTATGGGATTATTTGTGATGCTTAATTAATCAGTACCTAATGACTGGTCCTTGGTGGGAAGCTGCCAAGGGACAGGTGACACATTGCAAGCTTTCCTGGGACCTCTTGTAACTTGAGATGATGCACAGGGGAGGGTAATTCCTCCTTTGAGCTGTGTCTCACCTTGGTGGCCACAGCTGAGTCTGTAGAGCTGGACAGGTGCATGTTGAGATGGTCTTGATTCCAAAGAGCCTGGCATCAACATGCACAGGCTTGAAATGCTGCGTGAGCCTATGGGAAGAGCAGAGGTGATGAAGACCACCAAAGCAGAGTGGGAAGGTGACAAGAGTGGGGTGGAGGAGACACCTGCAGCATGTCCAGCTTCTCCCTTCCACCACAGGCTGTGATGTAGCTGTATGGACATGAAGCTCGGGCACCTCTGCTGTGAGGTTGTGAGGGGCACTGCACGTAGTTTGAAGAACATCTTATGGATGGTACCCTAATATCTGCAGAGGTTTATTCTCCAGCTAAAACTTTCCTTGCAGTTGGAGAATCTTCCGTGGATTCTCTGATGTCTAATACAGGGTTTGGCATACCTGTTGTCCTTCTATCAGCAGAGGCTTTAAAAAAGTTTTTTCTTCCTGACCATCTGTTGCTGCGAATCTTGTCTTATTCTGCACTAAGGCTGACTGAAATCAAGATGTGGATTCAAAAGTTAGCAGGAAGGAGAAACACCCAGTGTTACTGTCTGGGCTTTGTTGCCTTTGGAAAGCACAGATCTCTTGCTGTCCACTCTTGGTCCCCAAACACTAGTGTCCAAGACACAGGCGTGAGCAGAGTATGTACAGGACGACACATGTGAGTGGCTGCAATCATGCGTGAGTCTAATGGTGTGCTCCCTATGACACTGCAGAGTGCAGTTTCAGGAGATCCGTTGCCACAAGTTCTCTGGTGTCCAGTATGATTTGGGCATGTTGGAGATGAGAAATTGTCATGTGGTAGAGACCAGCTTGCTGCCGGAGAAGCTGCAGCCCTTTCAGGAAGGTGCTACAATGATTGCTGTTTGTAGCTTTACTCCTTGTGCGTTCAGGAGTGCTGCTTGATAGGACCATCTGATATCAACTTTCCTACTTCGGCCATGGAAGAGTTGTGGCTCTGCTGGATATGCTGTCTGCCTGCCCTCTCCCTGTCACCTCCCTCCTCTCACTCTCTTGGTCCACGTACACCGAGCACCAAGGGGCCCTTTGGTGCCAGACTGTGTGCAGGCTCTGTGCAATGCATCCTGCGTGCTCTGAGGCAGAGGAGCTGGAGTTAGCCCCACCAGACAGCATGGATTTTGGAAGGAGTGTTGTTGGGCTGTGCCTCCTTTCATCAGCTTGGAAGGACACGATGGTCTGTGGGAGGATGTGGGCTGGGGTTGGGCTGAGGTCCAGCCAAGGCAGAGCTGGGAAAAAGTACCCTCCTGGCATCGTTGTCAGAAGACTTAAAGCCTGGAAGAAGCTGGGGCTGAGGGGTAGGTGTGCATCTCTGTAAGCATCTGTGACCTGCTGAGCAGACCACACGGGTGCCATCTGGAGAGAGCCCATCCTTGCTGAAGAAGTCCTGGGAGCCCACTGGTTGATCCCTTCCCTCTTCTCCTCCATAGCTGCATCCACGGTGCCTGTGCAGGATTGGGAAGCTGCATGCAGCCGCTGCTTGCTCACGCTGCCACCCTCAACTGTACCTCTGATGGCCCAAGGCACATGGCATGCACTGTTGCCTGCGAAAAGGGCTTCGTCCTCCGCTCCAGCAATGGGAAGAGCCTGGGCTCCACGCAGGTGAGTGGACCTCAGGGTGGCAGTGACCTCACAGCCTGTTGGACCAAGTGCTAGTTAAGAAAGATTTAACCACCCTGAGGTGGTTGGAGTGACTCTAGGACACCTTGTTCCTCCAGCCCTGACCTCCTCGCTGCTTTTCCAACAAACTCCAGCCCAGTGGAGGCTCTAGCGCTGGACCTCCATGCTGGTGGCTGTTGGTCCTGCTCTGGAGATCCCTCTCCTTCCCTTGCTGCGCTCCTTCTAGCTCTCCTAGCCCAGTGCTGCCTGCAGACCATGGCTCTGCCAGGCTAAAAGTCACTGCAGGGGATGTCGCAAGCCGGGGTGACGCACTCCTGCAGAGGGAGAGGTAGACGTTTCTGTTCTCTAGATGGGCATTGCTGGGAGGATTAAACATCCCTGGGATGTTTTCTCTCTTAAAGCTGAAGTTAGTGGCTCGGGGAAAAATGAAGTCATTGCAGACTGACTATATTTAGAGGCAGCCGACAGCACGGAGAACTTTTCTTCCTTTGTGTTGCATTGCAGTAACGCTGCCCACATCAGCGGGGCAGCGCAGAGGTCACTATGAAAGAGTTTGTCCCGCTTTTCAGAGAACTGGCGGATGCCTTATAAAAGCCATAAGCCAGCACGGCTCTTAGCGTTTGACGGAGGAGACCTGGGACTGATGTAACCTTGGGAGATGAGCTGTCCTGGGTCTGGGCAGTGACCTTGGCAGGGTCGTGGGCACCGTGTGTCCCATCCTTAGGCTGTTCCTGGAGGGGGAACAGGAGTCTCCGGGGCTGAGCTGGTCCCCGCACCAGCCCGAGTGAGAGTGTGAACTCGCACGGGGTGGACACCGATGGAGGTGAGTCAGGCCATGTCAGCAGGGTGGACCTTTCCTCTCCTCAGAGAGTTGCAAGTGTTTGTGATGCCTGGCAGGCAGGTTTCCCATGCTGCAGCCACCAGTGTTTGCCGAAGGAGAGGTGGGTGCTGGAAAGCCTAATGGGGCAGCTGGTGATGCACCGCTCAGCCCCTCGTCACCAGGGAGGTTATTAATTACACAGCCTCACGGCTTTGTGGGCCAAGGCATGCCCAGGGAAAACAAAATGTTCCCGTTCTCTGAAATGAAACCGCGTAAAATAAATCTGCCTGGGGTGACAGTTTTCCTGCGTTTGGCAGCGAGATGGGAAACTTCTGGATAGAGCTTCACCATGTGGCTGTCACAGCAGATGGCAGCTTGCAAGTGCCCTGCCCTGAGCCCTCCAGTGATGTTACTGGTTTGGCTGTGGGACCCAATATTCTCTCCACCTGGTTGAGCTACACCATGATCCTGCTGCACACCCAAGAGTATCAGACTCAAATTTAGTGATGTCCTTCAGAGCCATCATGTCCAGGTTCAATCAAAATGTGTTGGCTGGGAGGACAGGTCACACATTTGACTGCATGAGCAGCGTGGTTGTACTCAGCTGGTGAAGGGACATCAGGAACAGCTGAAAGACACCTCTTTGGTCTGCTGCCCCTGCCTGAGGACTACTAGGCTGGGGTTAGCAGTCTGGGAGTGGAAATCACAGAATAGTTTGGGTTGGAAGGGACCTTTAAAAGATCACCTAGTCCACCCCCCTGCCATGGCTAGAGACACCTTTCAGTAGACCAGGTTGCTCATGGCACACCATCGCCCACCAACTCTCTTTTGATGAAGTCTGCGGCACATATTGATCATGTTTAGTGGTGGGACCACTGGGGGTTAGGTTCTCATGCAGTCCCCTAGCTGTGTAAGAGGGTCTGTGTAATTAGGATTTGTAAATGAGGTTGTATGAACCTCTGATTTCAGTAGGGTCTGTGGGCTGAGGCATGAGAGAATTTAGGGAAAAACAATCAAGAGGAGAGCTGCCTGTCAACAGCTGAGGTAAGACTTGATCTTGTAGGGGAGAAAACTGCAGCGCACAGAGCTGGGAATAACTTGTAGTTCAGGAAGTTGTAGTGTACCTTGAAAGTATTTTCCTTTTTCCCTTAATGTGCTCTGGCACCACTCAGACAGCGTGCACATAGTTAGCGTTTTCTGGAGGTAAGCAGGTACAGACCAAGAATTAGAAGGTCTCTTGTGCAGGTGGCTTGCATGTTACCCCAAGGGCCGTTCACTGCTTTCACACCCCAAACGTCACCTCGTGAACAAGTAAGAGCTTTGTGACTCGGTGTCCAGAGTGGGGAGAAAGGGCATATGGGGGAGGAAAAATGGGGGAAAGCTCTCCTTGTCCTGAAACTTGGGTCAGCTTTTTCTGCTGTGGTGGCAAACCAGTAGATTAAAGCTCAGGTCTGATGGAGCCTTGCTTTCTCCACAGCAGGAGGTGGTGCTGATGTGCAGCTCAGGATGGTGGGACAGATCTGTGACTTGTGACCCTGTTGACTGCAGTGTCCCTGACCAGTCCCATGTGTACTACGCCGAGTTCTCCTGCCCCAAGGGGACCACCTACCTGCAGAGATGCTCCTTCTCCTGCATCCACCCAGCTAAGCTTCAAGGTACAGTCTGGAGCGCTGAGAAATTTAACCACCCTTTCTGGTGCTACCTTTCCATGTCTGTCCCAAGCTCTTCAAACAGAGCATTGCTACTTTGAATTTCCCAATTATCCTGGCTTCTGCCAGCCACGTGGGCTCTTGAGAGACTTCCCGAAATGCTGGGCATCCATGCCCCTTGAGCAGACACCACAGAGTGGGGATAATTCCCTCTGACTCCCATCCCCTGGCTGGCAGCCTGTATCCATCCACTTCAGGGTGTAGGGATGTCTTCTTCTGATAGCTGGTGAGGTCTGGCAGCCTCCAGTGTTCTGGGGACGAGTGAGGCAAGAAGTGTGCAGGCAGCCGGTGCGGACAGACACAGAGGACTTCAGAGAGCCAAAAGTGGCTCGGTGCCTGGTGGCTGTGGGAAAGCCTGTGGTTCAGGAGGCCTGGGGCTGTATAAAGCCATAGAGACTGATGCCCACAGCTGGGGAGCAGTCTGGGAGATGTTCACCACCCAGACACACAGCAGTCCCCCAGACATGCCAAAGCCTGGCTTTCATTCTGCCGACTCCATCAATAGCCGCAGGAATGTTTTCAAGCCAAGTCAGAGAAAAGAGAGCTACTGTTCCTGTCTATGCAAAGCTGAGCTGGATGGGATTTGGGGGGTAATTGCCTTGACAGCTTCAAGCATTGGGACTTTATGTGAGTTTCCACTAGCGCCTTTGCTCTGAACAATCACATACAACAAATCATTTTAATGGGTGCCCTATTTTACAGAGACATTTATAGCTGAAACGTATGAAAATAATTTACTTTTTTTTTTTTTTTAAGTTAAATCTAAGGACCAAAAACTGCAGGGAATTAAGGTCTCATTTCATGACGGGGCGATGCCGGCAGATCCCCAGTGTGAGCTGATCAAAGGGTAATACACGAACAACGACTCGACAGCCCAAATTCTGCACGAACCAATGCCCGTTGCCTTGGGTGGGTCAGCTGAGGGCAGGGCTTTAATCTGATCTATCACTCACAGCCGCCTCTTGTTCCCGCTGAAGTCGACGGGAGGTTTGCCATGGGCTCCCTCGGTTGGAAGGCATCCCCTCAGTGGAGCGCCCTGGGTGACTTCCAGCGGCTGACACGATGGCTGGTGGTGCTTGGCCAAGGCTGCCGAGCCATGTGGGTAAACTCTTAGAGGTCCAGCTGACTCGGCTGAGCTGTCGAGGCAGGGACGTGCTTGATGCTTGTTCTTCCTGAAGGCTCGCATCCTTACGGCCAAGCTCTCAAGGCTAATAAATACTAAGAATAGGTAAGGAAAAGATGACATGGCTGTGTGGCGCTTGGAGGCGGGGGATGACCATTGGCAACACCGGCCCGCCGGGAACGCAAGCACTGAGCGGAGGCATGGTCTTGCCCCTGGTCCAAGAGCAGTTGTAGGCAGAGCAGTGATCCCAAAAAAAGAAAGCGATGCTTAAAGAGAGCATGGAGCAGTCTGGCTGCACTGGAAACCTGCTAATCCAAACCTCTCAGTAGGAAGAGTGCTATTCACTCCAGTCCAGCTTTTTTTTCTTGCTTAGCAGTTCCCAGTGAACCATCCATCATCCACACCATGTGGGTGATAGAGTCCTGGACTCTTACCACAGGCACCCAGAGCTGTGCAGTTTTGGCCACCCATTAGCTGGGTCTACAAAACGCCCTTTTCTCTAGAGAGACAATAAAGAGTTGGGCTGTAATACTCAACGCAAACCTTTAGTAATGGGTGGGTTGAATTCCCAGTCACACCAGTTAAGGCTCCCACCCCTGTCCTCCTGCTACTTCCCATCTTGCGCTGCACATGTAGCACAGGGTATGACAGCTTGTAAGGGTAGGTGAGGACAAGCTGCAAAAAGTGCCTGGGGAGAATGAAGATGGGCTGAACTAAATATGACAGATAGGTGTCATACACAAAAGCCCTCAGCCCACTGAAGGCTATCTTGAGGCTTCACTAGAGAGAGGAAGTTTAAGGGAAAGTTTTGGGGAGATTTGTGGAACCAAGATCCCTTCTCCATCCCCTAGAAGTTTTTTCTTCCCTGCTTCTGTCTGCATTCAAGGAGTTTCTGCCCCAGCCTGACCAGGCATGCAATGGAGTCCATGGTTTTCATATTTGTTGCCTCCCTTGGCATCAGTATCCACTCTAACAAGAGGACTTTTGCTGGTTGCTCTGAGCTTCCCTCAGCAGGACTCAATCCCCAAGTCAGCTGTAACCCCAATACCGTGCTTCTTTTTTTGGGGTCAGGAACAAACCAGTGGCTGACCTGCCTGGAGGACGGTCTCTGGTCACTCCCCGAAGCCTACTGCAAGCTGGAGTGCGACGCGCCTCCAGCGGTGGCCAACGCCAAGCTCCTGGTCCCGCAGTGCCTGCAGGGGAACCACGATGTGGGCTCCGTCTGTCGCTACAAGTGCAAGCCTGGATACTATGTGGCCGAGAACACAGTGGGCAAGCCTAAGAAGTAAGTCTGTGGTGGGTCTCTTATCACCGTTTCCTTCCTCCTGTTCTCTCAACATGAGCAAGGAGGAGAGGTGATGGTATGCTGGCAGTCTTGAAGAGTTGATTTGAAAAGTATAAGGCAGAGCAGTTTGCTCTGGTCATGCAGATTTCTTGAAATACAAGAGGCATTCCCCTGGTTTAGGTGAAAGCAGGTGGGAACAAGATGTAAACTGTTGTTGCACACACGTGTATGTTAAGTGCCTTAACCTAAAGCATGTGAATTTTCCCATGCATCTCAACACAGTTGTCACTTGGTGAAAATTAAGCATGTACAGAAGTGTTCATGGAGGTAATTAGATGTAATAAGATGCTGGAAGATTCCTGGAGCTGCTGTCTTTCCGAAAAGTGATAAAACATAGATCAAGGCATTGGGAGTTGTAAGAATGAATGACTGCCTTTTGTCAGGGTTAACATCTTCCCCCCTGCACATCTTGGCTAAATTTAATCTCAAGCATTCGCATTTCAATTGGAGAAGGTTTTTCCCAGTGCTTCGGGGAAAAATTCCTGGTGATTCACTAGCCCTGTGCTCAGCCAATATCGTGACACTGGGGGGTAAAGCAGCATTTTGTCTACGATGCCTCCAGCTGAAGTCCCCATTGAGTACGGTCACTAAAGATTCCCTGGCACTAGCCAGGTCCTCCCAAGAGTCTTGACGCTAGCCCAAATCAGGTAATTATGTGCTAATTTTTTAATGCCCCCTTCCAGTTTTAATTGGATGCAGACTTCATCTCTACTTTGCTCTGGGGTAGGGTGGTTGTGCACTGGGAAGCAGTTGCCAAATTTCTTGCCTCGTAATGAAGGAAGTGGTTTCTGTAAACAGCTTTTCACAGTGTTAGGAGCATTTCTTGGGCCAAGGGGAGCTGAGCAAATTATGATTATGGCTACGATCACATGGACTGCTTTGCAAACTGCAGAGCAGCTTGCGTGCCTGTGGCATTTCAGGGACTGGACGTGCAATCAGATCAACTCAGCTTGCAAAGTTAGGCCATCTCAGTAATGCTGCAGCAGCTGCTGGTAAAAAGGATGGCCTCTGGGAGTTCCTGAGGCTCCTCTGATGTGTGTGTAACTTCCCCATGGGTCTGAACAGCCTGTGAGACAAGTCAAGGAAAACCATGCAAAGTGGTTTACATTTTCATAGCAATGCACATTGACATAGCATTTTCACATTTGGTATTATCATTACTGCTAATTCATCTGACATCTTTGATGGCAGAGTATAATCCTGTTACAGTAAGCAAAAAAACATTAATAGAAACAGAAAATTCATTGCTTTCTTATCATGCAGATTAACTGCTATGCGAGTGGCCTGATTCAAAGCAAAAGCCTTCCCTTGGAAGTGTAAATGTCGGTGTACCATCTCATCTGGAGCTCTGCATATACACTCAGCATGAGTATAAACCCCTTGGCACATGTAGCGAGTAGCAGCTACTAGCCAGTAAGTGGGCCAGTCAATTGCTGGATTGCTGGAAATCTTTCTGGTATTTCAGCCCTGGCAGGCGGAGGATGGGAGCTGCTGGAGTGAGAGGTTGCTTTCTTTGTTCAGGCCAGTTTTGGAGAAGTGAGTTGTTGAAGGTGAGGCGAGCTCTGGAAGGGGCTGGTGCTCGTGGGGTGCAGGTTCCTGATGTGCTGGAGTGCAGGGTCTCAGCTGATGATTTGGACATCAGATTTTGGGGTCTTCTGAAGTCTTTCGGGGTTCAGGAAACTGTTCTTGAGCTATTGCCTCCCTGTTGTCCATCAACACAGCAAGCAGCAGCCTTGCTAAAGGATTTTCTGCTGTACAGGTGTGGATGGGCATGAAAAAGCAAGACTATGTTACTATATATTAGACAAAAGTCAGGCATGATTTACGGCTGACACTGAGGACTCCTCATGCCAGCTAACTAGCTCAACCTTGGAAATATAGTCAGGCTCCCTTTGAAATTTTCTTCTAGCTCGAGCGATCATGCCTTTTTAGAGGGGGATGTTGGAGGGAGGGTAACCCCTAGCTGCCCTCGCCAACAGCTATGTGGCTCCAACTGTTCTCCAGGGAAGGCATAGAGGCATCTTTGGGTGTCTGTGGGTTCCCAAGGGATCAGCTCGCTCTGCTACTATGTGAAAGACACACTCAACGTCTCACAGCACTGTTATAAGAAGCTTGGTCACTTCCTTCAAGGGCTGCTTGTAGGCACCTTCCTTCAGGGATGGCTTTGGATCCCCTGTGGACAGGGACAGTTAAGCTGTAATGTGAGCGAGCAGGAGTTCAACCCAGCCGGGGCTCAGCATCACCTCCTGACTAGCTGCTTTTTTGATCAGCCTTCTGCAGTGCCTTTCCCTCTCATGCACCTCGTAAAACATCACAGCTGCTACAGCTGAACTGAGGACCCAAGCTCTGGGGCTTTGCTCTGTGAGGTAGGGCTACAGTGCCCACCTTATGCAGGCCTGAGCCATGGCTGGGATCCAGCTGTCTCCATCCAAGCTGAGATGCTCTTGGACACAGATGTTCATGTGAATCCCTCACTTCTGTTTCATTAAGTGAATTTTACTGTAGGGGCAGTAAGGATGCTTAGAAGGCTCCTGCAATCTTAGTTGAAATTCATTTCCTGTAGCATAAGTGGAAGTGAAAGGGGGCAAAGAAATCCGTTGTCTCGGAGGTGCTTTTATCTGTTAACCCGGGTGAGGAAAAGCCCTTCAGAAATCACTGCTTGTCAACAAGGGATCCTTGAGGAAATGTTGATTGTATAATCAAGATCCTGCCAGAGATTTGCTGCCTTTCTGCTGGCAGGATCATCTGACTGATGATGATGACGAGAAGGGTAAAACTTCTTTGACTCTTCCTAAAGGAAATGCCTGGAGAGTTCACGTAACAGCCTGGCTTCCAGCTGCCAAGCTATTTCACATCTAACCCCAAAATAATGTTAACAAGGGTAACTTGTGCTTTGTGATGGGAGCTCTCTGGTTTTGGGCAGCATCTGTCCAATGGCAGCACCAACCCACCCACTTGGATCACAGAGAGAAATGAACTGTCAAGGAGCAATATTTGGCATTGTCCACAGCTGCAGCATTGAAAAGAACTGGCCTGAAAGTCAGAGGTCAGATGCTTTGGGGAAAATGGGCATCACCCCCGCAGTGGTCCATGCTGTTGCTTCCACTGTGAAGTGCCATCTGAAGCAGCTCTCTAACAGGAATATCTAGGACATCATTTAGAGGAGCACTCTAATGCTGAGAAGATGCTCTCAGTTTGGGGACCGAAAAGGTCAGAGCCTGCAGAGGGTTTGTTTCACTTGCCCAATGCAGGATGATTCCTTGGAGAGAAGACATTTGGGGATCTCAAAGCTACCTTTGTAAGGCGTTAAGACCCTTCTACTAGCTTGAGGGAATGAAGCAAAGAAGAAGTGGGCACCCAGGTCCTTTCAGGAAGCTTTGAAAGTCTCAGCCTGCCTTTTGACCAGAGATCAAGGGAGGACAGCACAGCTCCCTGATGAGCTTCCATGGAGATGTCAGCCCCCTCCACCTCCTCTCCCCTTTCAAACACTACAGAGACCATGAAAGAGGGAGAGGAGGCAGGGGAACGTGGAGGAGAAAATGGACAGGAAGGAGTTAGCAGACCAGGGGCTGGAAACACATCAGAAGGTTCACAGTAGGCAAAGCAGGACAGCCTAACCCCAGAGCACCGGAGTTTAGCAGGGCACCAGGACACTGTACGTTTGTGGTAGGTGGTGTGCTGACTGCTTCTGCCCATGTCTGGCCCCTTCCAGATAAGAGGCAAACACCCGCGCAGCTGAGGGAGCCAAACAGCCAGGTAAAGAAAACACAGGCTGTCAACCAGACTCCTGCGTCACTTCCACCTCTAAGGTCACTGATCAAGATTTACAGCCCAGGTTTCCCAGGCTGTTTGGAGCACAGCAGCAGAGGTCCTACAAGCTGGTGTTGCTTTCTTTCAATTTACCAGCAAATCTCCCTCCTTCCCTCCTGTTCTTTTTTTAATCTGTCAGTCTCCTGCTATGGGAGATGAGGCTTTAGGCTCATTTATCACTGTTCCTGTATGGTGGACCCAGCCCCCCCCAAGCTGGCCACCCCAGTACATGGCTGAATCCCAGCCAGGCCCCGGCATGCTCAGCTCCCAGAGCCGGGCGAGTGCTCCTGCCTTCATGTCAGATGCAGCCCTAGCTGGCTTCAGATGTCTCTCCTGCCTCCTCTACCCATTAGGCATCTGCTTGCCTGGTTGGAGGGGGAAGCTTTGACTCCGATTTTCCGGGCTTTCTTGTTAATCCTTGAGAAATACCTCTAACCCAGATCAGAAGTTGGGGGGGTCTGGAAATTTCAAGCTGTTATGAGGTTGTGCTTTTATATATATATATTTATTTTTTTATTTTATTTTATTTTATTTTAAAGCCTTACCCTTCCCTTCCCCATGCCTTAATATAAGTTGCTCTCTTCATATGTGCAACAGCGGTCCACATGCCACCTTCTACCCTGGGGTCAGCCCAGGCTAGCCCTGTTTGAAGTTCCCCAGCATGGATGATGGTGGTGGGGTGAGCCTCCAGAGCAAGGCAGTATGTCCTCCCAGGTCTGGGGAGGGTGCAGGTCTGGGGGAAGGTGGGAGAGGCCATGCATGGTGCCGGCCCCCATGCCGGCACCACTCCAGCACCACGTCAAGACAAGAAGCCCCTGTGAAGATGATAGGGCTGCAAATCACAGTGTGCACCTTGCAAATTGCAGCTCCTGCAGTGTGCCCTCCCCATGCTCAGCTGTTCTCCCCAGGTCTTCCCATGGCTCCCAGGCAGAGGGCCTCTGCTGTGATTTGGAGGAGCAACAGCGAGGTGCGGTGGATGCATTGGTTATGTTCTGGTGGCTGGTGGGGAAGTGAGAAGTAACGTGTGGCTGGGATGCTTCTCCACACTCCCAGCTTGCTCCTATTGCTGTAACGCCATCAGCTCAACCCCCAGTGATTTACCCTTACAAGTTGTACAGCTGGATCACTCCCTGCGTGCCAGGCAATTCAAGATGGGGAAAATGCTGCTTGAGGACCTGGATGTCCAACACAGAAAATGCCTCATGGCACCTGTCTCCATTTGCCTTTAAAGGTGGGCACCGCAAAGCATTCAGACAGACACAGGAGGAGGCAAGGTCTGATGGGGACATCTTCAAAAGGCAGTGACCATCATCCCAGTGGATGATTAGGGGTGGGCTGAAACCACAGATGCCCACAATGGGATCCAGAGTTGCTCTTCCTCACCACCCTTACAAAATCTTATGTAGTTGCAGTTCTTTTCAGTCAATTCAAGGCTACTGTTCTTGGGGTGACTTTGCCAGACCAGTTGCCGCTCAGATGCTCACACCACGGCAGCCCGTGTTCCTAGCATGGTCTTGTGGGAAGATACTGTGCAGAGCTCTGTGCCAGGGGACCTGCCATGTCCGCTCCTCTGCCTGCCTCCACATCACCTGCTGAAGCCTGAATTCACCACAGCAGGAACCCACTGCCTCCCTTATACAGTCTTTAGGGAAAACAGATCTCTGATTTCTGAAGGAAGAAGGGGAATCTGTAAGAGCCGTAAATACTTAAAAAGATGAGAATGTTTCAAAAAGCTCTCAAATTTCCCATCCAGGAGTTCCCAGCAGAAATGTGATAGGGATGGCCACCAGCTCCTGCTCCAGGTCTGGCAGTGGGGGTGCAAATGGGGTCCCCTTGCCTCTCCGGGCTGCGTGACCCCGCACCGTGTGTTGGGGGGCAGCTGGGTGGCCCCACGCGATGTCTGCTGCTGCTCAGAGCAACAGGCAATTTAGTGCCTGCCCCCAGGGGTTTCTCCAACCCAGTTAAACCACCCTCCGCATACCTGCAGCATGCTATAAACTCCATAATGTGCACCCGGAGCCCTGCCTGCTGGCACTGGTGGTGGGAGAGGGCAGGGGCAAGAAGCTGGAGCAGGCTGTCTAGTAAAGAAGCACAGGAGGGGGGGAGTGGCAGGGGGGTGGAAAGCCTTGTTAAGGATGGAGCAATCAGCACTGGCTCAGGTAAAGCCCATCAGTGCTGTCAAAACCTATGTGTCAAAGTCTGGGGTTGCGATGACGTGTCCTCTTCTGGGAGAGCGGTCCCCAGCCAGCCAGATGCCTTGTGGGGTTTTGATGCCTCTGTGTAAAAGATGCGATGTCTATATTGCTGCCAAGGACAGGAGACTGAAAAGCGGGTGGACTTTGCTTTCTTTTTTCACTGTTTTTTTGGCAAGTAGTTTGCGCCTGGGCTGTTTTAGCAGCACAAGATGGTATTGGTCTGCTGCAGAATGACAGCTCCACGGCGAGAGCGGGATTGACAGATCTGGCTGGAGTACAAAGAGGAGCCTCAGGAGTAGCTGGGCACAGGCCAGCAGGATTTACTGGTGGAGGCTCACTCCATCCAGCAAAGTATGTAGCTACTGGCGGTGGGACAAGGCAGTCTAGGACCCGCAGGGGCTGCGGGGCAGAGAGGAATGGTTTAGAGGTACCATGAGAGGTGGGGAGCAACGGGGTGGTGAGTGCAAGGAAAAAGTATCCAGTGATCCTAAATCAGTGCGATCCCCCCAGCGAGGGGAAAAAGGTCTTGGTTGAGCGTGGGCTGTCCCTTTGGGAGAATCTGCCTATGGCGAGGGGTGGGATGGCATGGGAAAGCCCCACGCAGGGGGGCTTGGTTGTGCTCCAGGAGAGATGTCTCTAGGCTGCTCCTGCCTCTGTGGGATGCTTGGTCCAGCCAAGGTGGGGTTTGTTTGGGGTGCCGCAGCCCGCTCTGGCATCTGTGTTTCCCCAGGAAGTTCCTGAAGGTCCAGTGCCTGGAGAGTGGGCAGTGGGAAGAGGGCCACTGCGTCCCCGTGGTGTGTGAGCCCCCCCCTCCCGTCTTCGAGGGCATGTACAACTGCACCCACGGCTTTGAGCTGGACAGCCGGTGCGTCCTCAACTGTGAGCCGCAGGGGCAACAGGTGAGTGACTTGGGGGAGATGCAGAGACTGGCCGAGCGTTGTGCTTCAGAGCACCTGAGAACAGCAGAGCTCCCCGTGCCCGGCTGTGCAGAGGGACCACACAGCAGCTTGGCTAAATGCCCTTGTACCACCAAACAGCTGCAAACCTAAAGCTTTTCTTGCTGCATACCAACCATGGCCCAGGGTGCATCACTACCTGCTCTCCTGCTCCCTGGTGACCCTTCCAAAAAGTCGTGGTCCTAAGTAAGCCTGCTTGTCTTGAGTGAAAAGGGTGGGAAAGCAGCAGTAGAGGGTTTCCAGCAGGTTTGGGTTGCTGCTGTGAATGCTGCCGGGATGAAGGGCAACCTTGCTGCAGCAGGCTTGCTACCCAAAGGGCTTGCCTGGGGATGGAGGCTGCTGCCTGCCAGGCTTTTCCACCCAGGTTTCACATCCAACCTGCTGGAAGGGTCTTGTCAGTAGAAGTGTGGTCGATTCCCTCTGGTGGGATCTAGGAGCAGCTGGAAAACAATTTGCTTTCTGGTCAGTAGTGCAAAGCATACATAGGCTGGACTACATGGCTGCAACCCAGCTGCCCTGGAGAACTTCCCTCTGGACCTCACTAGCAGGAGGGGGGTCCTTGTATTGTGCTCCCACCCCTAGAGCTGGGCAGTGGCCAGGCAGGGTGAGCCTTGCCCTGCCAGTAGTAACACCGGCTGCTCTCCCTCTGCTTTGCAGGTTCCCATCATCTGCACCAAGGAGGGCTTATGGACAGAGGAGTTCAAACTGTGTGAGAGCTTATGGGGCACCTGCCTGCCACCCCCGGAGCTGAATTTCGTGGAGTACAAGTGCGAGCAGGGACACGGCATAGGTGAGGGCAGAGAAAAGCTAAACAGAAAAACAAACCTTATGTTGACTCAGTTCTCCCAGAATGCTGAAGGTCACAATGACTCTTCTTATACCAATCCCCACTAAATCTGTGAAAAAAAAATTCCTGTTTTCTCTTCCATCCTTTTTCTAAACACAGAGCCAGCGCGGCTTTAGCCTTGTGCATGCTCTGGTTGTACTCATGGGCAAGACTTAAAGCTAAAGCTAGCTCCAGTGCAAGCATCTCTTTTTTTCAGAAGTAGCAGGGTCTCATCTCTAGGGCAAACCCAGCCCTTTGCAGTAGTTTTCCTAATGTCTAGCCCTCCATCCCCCGCAAGGTCTCTCCACTTGTTACTACTGCTGACATTTGCAGGGTTAATGTGGCAGGTCCTAGATAAAAGCCACAGTGACAATCGTGTGTAACAGGGCACTTTCACCAGATGAGGGACCACATCATCCATTTCTTTCTCCCGGACTTGGTCGCTTTGTGCATTCAGGAAAAGCTGCAATGCTCAGTCACAGTCTTTGCATCTCATCTGGCATCCCGCTGGACAGGATGCTTGAGCAAAGCCCGTATCACTCTGAAGCAAACACACCAGTCGTCCAGGTCTCATGAAAACAGGCTGAGGCAAGTCTAAGGGCAGGGCCTGCTAAGGTTAAGCTTTGGAGAGACTTGATGTGAGGCTGGGGTTAGGGCTGGGATCCACCTGGTTTTCCAAGGTGGTTTCCTGGGTCATAGGAAGGCAGTGGGAATTCAGTGTGGTAAAAAAACTACGGAAGATGCTTTCTAACTTGTCAACAAATATCTTATGGCATCTGGCCAGACTTATTTTCATGCTGGATCCCACGTCCTGTCCTCAGGGCTTGAATCTATGTCTTAAGGCATGTTCAATTTTCCTCTCATCTGAGAGAAGGGAATTGGCCACAGCTCCTGTAGGCTGTTGCATAATTCAGGATGTGGGGAAGGAATTGTCATCCCAGGTTGGGAGGAAAAGGGTCTCCTCTATGTCCACCTCTACCCTTAGTGAGGAGCCTACACGTTTGGGTCTGGTGCCCTCCTGTAAAACATCATTGCCTGGTTCCTGATGAAGTCCTCAAGGCTCACTGTCCTCCTGCAGGTGCTGTGTGCATACCCTCCTGTATTATACCTCCCAGTGACCCTGTCATCCTGCCCGAAAATGTAACTGCTGAGACTATGGATCACCGTCTGCAGCCCACCAGAGTCCAGGTAAACGGGAAGATGGATTCCTCTAGCAGGGGGTTCACTAGCAGCATAGATGGGAGCCCCCTCTTCTCTACCTGGTGTTTTTTAACTGAAGTCTCTTTGCCTTGGGTGAAGAATGGTAAGACTTGGAAAGATAAGCACCATAAGTGAGCTCATGGCTGGCTGGCCCTCTCCAAGGAGCTGCCCAGGCTGCAAGCTCTCGAGGTACCTGCTGCTCCCCATAACCAGGTTCCAGTGCCAAGGTCCTCCTTCCTCCCACCACTTCTTTCCCCTCTTCCCTCCCTTGTGGATGCTACTGAATAGCCTCCTGCTCTCCCATACCAAAGTTCAGCATAAGTTATCAGCTCGTAAGCCAGCTTTCAAGGACTTGCAGGATACCACAATGAACGAAGTTAAGTGCAGGAATCCCACTGATTTTTCAGGACATGCTGCATGCCTAAACATGCTAAGCTGCTGTTAGTCAGCCAGTGGGCTGGGAGAGTAAAAGCCGCCCCTGGCACAGTGTGAGCCTGGGTCCCCGAATACCTGCCAGCAGAGATGCAACCCCAGGCAGGCATCTCCCTGCCAGGGAGGAAGCAGGGCACTGTCAGCTGAAAGGTGTCTCAGGCTGCCAGGATCCGCTGGCCGGCTGGTTGCCTCTGCTGCTGGAAGAGGGGAGCCTTTTCCTCCCCATCTCTTACTCATTTTGTAGGCAAAACAGCTCAAATAGCTCAAATAGTTTGGATCCTCAAATAGTTTGGATCCTCATGGCACGACTTTCCCAAAAAGCAGCTCCGTCGGGGGAATATTTCTTAAAATAAAAACGAGATGCATACGGAAGGAGGTGGAACAAAGAAAAGCAAACAATCTTCCCAGGAGCCAGTGCTCCCATCTAAATGCTTTCCCCTCCTCCTGGGAACCCGCAGGAGGCCCAGCATCATGCTTGTGGATACTACTGTACGTCGCCTTGAATCAGACCTATGACAGATCGCTGCCGGGGGTTGAGGATGGCCGGGGCGTGTGGGATGGTTAAGCACGAGCCTTGGAAGGAGTCCTTGCCTTTGAGGGATTGGATGGCTTGGCCTGTTCAGGCAGTGGCGTTCGGCTTCCCTTTCGCTGCTGCTGTGGGCTCTCGTGCAAGAGAGGCATTTTGCAGAGAGGAGGAGGAGGGAGGGGAGGTGTTATTTTAAGAAACAGCGCTCCCCTTTGCCAGGATCTCTCTCCCTGGACCGTCTTGTTTTCCTCTCTGTCCTGGCTCCTGCCTCTGCTCCCCGCTTTGCTCCTCCAAGCCTCCAACAGCTTGCCATTCCTGGGAGCTGCCGTGATCCTGAGGTGATGGAGAGGATGGGGCAAACCAGGCAGGGAGCTGCAGAGGCCACTCGAGGAGGGCACGGTCCTGTTTTGCTTTCAGCTCTGATTCATTGTGTCCCACAGACGAGCAGGTTTGTCCCTCTGCCCTCATTTCCCAGCCAGGAATACAAATATACTAATATGAGTATGCTAAGATGCCATTCAAGTTGAACAACAACCACATATGAAACACCCCAGTCGGGTTAGGATGCAAACCTCCTCTGGGCTGAGCAGGAATTGGCTAGCTCAGCCAGCACCCCCAGCCTCTGCCCCATCTGATGGAGGCTCCCTCCAGGTCTGCCTTCCCTGCACTGGCTAAGGATGGCCAGGACCTCATCCTGCCCCAGCCCCGTCATGGTCTTGACCGAACATGCAGCAGAAGGACCTGCAGCAGGTCGGCGTGGGCAGAGCTGCCCTATCCCCAGCTGCCGTGCCACATGGGAATGCTGGAGCCAGTCTGCCTGCTGCTGTGCATTTCAAATGGGAGGCTAGGAGAAAACATATGAGCTGCCCCTCTGTGCAGCTCCCACGCTATGAAGGGCATCCTAGGACACTTTCGCAGGCCAACCATCATTTTATGGGGCCTCAGATTTCAAAGTCTGCCTGAGCTTTACAAGGAGGAAATCGCATGTGCGGTGGGGCTTTTCTTCCCCCTGTATAATCATAAGTGCTCCCCACAAACCCCTGCTGAATGAGCGGGACAACGCGTTCCAGCACAATGAAACCGAGCCCTTTGCATCTTGCTCTTGTGTCCAGTTGGCTGCAACAGCTGAGTTCGTGCCTCATAAATACCAACAATAACCTCAGCCCCGTGAGTGAACATGAGTCTGGGGAGGTGAGTCCTCCCGGGACCTGGTTCTCGGAGCCTGAGCAGGGGTCAATAAGCAAACTGATGCAGGCACTGAGTGATGACCAGCTGAGGCCCCCATCCCGAGCAAGAAGCTGGTGAATCCAACATCACACAGAGAGGTGATGGCAGACTCAGCCTGTCATGGCACTGGGTGGCTTCCTCCCAGCAGCAGCTTGTGGCCAAGTCAGTCACCATGAGGTGGTACTGCCAGCCAAGCCCCACTTCTCTGGTGATCCCTGCCATCTCCCTTTGTCCTCTCTCAGTGCGTATCTATATAAGTCTACATACAGACACACACGTGTCTGTCTAGCTTCTGCTTTGAACAATGTACCCTGGTTTGTGGGTGAACCAGGTGCAGCTGCTTTGGGTTTGATGGGCTTCAAAGGGTTTCCCACTGGGCAGAGGTGCAGGGAGGGTCCTGGGGGTGCCACTGCTGTTCTGCACCGTGACGAGCAACGCAGCTTTGTGGAAGACCCTCTACCTCCAGAAAGCATTGGTGGCTGTTGCCCTCCCTCTGCCACCTTGCCTTACTGCTCTTTTCTCCTTCCCTCCTCAGCATATTGTGTGCACAGGCAGGCTGCGATGGTATCCAGACCCCTCTGTCATTCACTGCATCCAGTCGTGCGAGGTAAGCCCCCCTGCCCCCAGCACGAGCTGCCTGCTCCTTGCAGGAGAGCTCCTGGCAATGAAGGCTCCAGCACAAAGCCGGATGGCTTTGACTTCGTGTTTGCTCCGAGCTGGGCCGGGGCTTGCTGGCTGAGCAGAAAGACCAGAGCAAGCATCCTTGGGTATGGTCCCCCACAGCCAGGGCGGTACTGGGGAACGATTGCTGCAGAATAACCCACTTCCTTCCTTGCCTGCTTCTTCTTGGCCAGCCTGGGAAGAATGTTCTAGCAAAAGGATTTCACTGGCAAGGGGTATCCCCAAAAAGCCCGTGCTGACTCCAAGCCTGAATATTTCCTTAACCAGAACTGCAGTTCTAGAGTAACGCGGATCCAGAAAAGCCCTGCGTGACTCACGCGTCCAACCAAAACAGCTAGGATTTCCAGCCTCGTATATGCAAAACAAACCGCTCCTGAAGAATCTGCAGACAAAGAATTCCTTGCAGAAATTGGTTAGCCACTCATTTCATTTTGAATAATGACCAGGCAGGAGAAAATCATAGGCAGCCTGGAGTCAGTTCACAAAGGAAATTAAAAATAGGCAGTCTTTGTCAAGCACTAGTTGTTATTATGATTGAGGATAAAAGGAAAACGGGGGGTGTATTTTGGAATGTTGTATGTGAAAATTTTGGATTTTTACCAAAAAGAAAAATGTAAATGAAGCTTGCACACCAAAAATAGCTTTGGGGTTTGCTGATATTTCTTTTATGTGCTCATTTCAATGCAGATGATCGCTTTTGCTCACCGATTCTGCCTAGCTCAGCTCTTTGTCAACTGAACTGTGGGAGAGAGGGTGATGTTGCAGGGGGCACGTCCCCGGGAAGGAAATGTTATGGTCAACAGAAGGTGCAGCAGTTATTTCCCAAACTCAGTGGCTGTGTTGTGCGTCTCTACTGCAAGACATGGGCTGCAAGGGGAATGATGTGCTGTGTGCTAGAGAGGTGTTTGATGGTTGAGTACCAGAGCTTAGCAATGGATCCTCTGGTGTTTTGGGAGCTCCAGGTCTTTCTAACCCACATCTTTTAGCTCAGCTCTGGGGCAATGTATTTGAAGTAGGATGGACTTATGTGGAAGAGCAGTCCAGATGGTTGTGGTGATCGTCTCTGCGGTTCTCCTGCTATCAAGGGAGAACTGCTCCTTGTGCTCTCTGGGAGTTGGTCCTTCCAAAAAAGAAACAAATGGGGTATGAGGTGCTCCTTCTTCCCTTCCTGTGCAGCTCAGGTGAGAGAAAGCTGACACAGGCATGAGGTGAGGTAAGGTACACCAGACCGACCCCAGCCTTTCCTTTTCTATGGTTCCTGCACTTCACCTTGTGTCTGTGTCTTCAGCAAGAGATCCCATAGGGAATGATGAAAAATGCCAGCTTATTCGTGTGTGTGTGTGCGCGTGTGTGAGAGAGAGATAGGGTCCAACTACCTGAAGTCCCAGCATCTCACAGTAACAGTCACTGTCTTCTCATTGCCACCTAGACATGCTCACAGCCAACATTACCTCTTTCTGTTCCTGGATGCTTGTCATCCCCTTTTACTCTTAGAAAGAAATCCTAGACAGCAGTTTTAGTATACAGGAACTTAAGCAAGCCAAAATCTTGCAGTGTCCTACCAAAACATGGAGACTCCATGCTCTTCATTACCCTTGTAGACTTTTTAATGCCTTTTCTGCTTTCAATTAATCTTTCATCAGGAATGAACAAGCAGTACATACTCTTCCAGCTGAGGTCTCACCAAAGCCCTGCACAAAGCTTCCTTGTGCTGGAAATGTCTCTTTTGATAGGACCCAGGACTTTATCTGTTATTTCTGCAGTTGCGTCTGTCTGGCAGCTCAGAGATATCCTGAGGTCAGCAAGTACGCCCAGATCTTTCTCTACCTCCTTTGTTTCCAACTGATGAACTCCAAGCTAACAGCAGATGTTTTACCATCAGTACAAGAGCTCACCCTTCAATTTTATACAAGTGAATGTCATCCTGTTTCTCTCTCTAGTTCTTTGGGTCATCTAACTATTTGTCAGATATCCTGATCCTCCTCTGTGGAACAATGCCTTCTTCCTCATTAGTTTCATCATCACAGGCCTATTTTTAAGGTCACAGTCACTCACTGTAATACTAATGAAGATTCATCCTCAGATAGTTTCTTTCACCCTGATGTTCTCCTTTTTGATACAGCTCACAGCTGCCTCCTCCCTATTCTCCTCCTCCTCACTTCTCACATGTCTTTCATTATTCTTTTCATTGGGTTTTCTTCTACAATGCTGCAGGCTGTTAAGGTTGGACTGATAAGCCAAGTCTTCCTAGATAACTTTTTTTCACATCTGTTTTATAGTAGTCATTGTCTTGCCATAAAGAATAACTCTTAACCAAAAGCGTCTCGTTCAAAGTATTGCTCTGGGAGCTGCTGCTCAGCACTGGGAAGAAGGAAGGTGTTACCAGTCCCCCCTTTTTACCACAGAAAACGCCCTGAATGTTGTTTCTGCTTCATCTGTGCTGGCTTCCATCCTCATTTCTATTCTTCTCCTGCTTCTGTCCTTGTGACCAAAAGCACTGCAGTTCTCAGAGGCCATTTCACTTGGGACCCAATCTCTTGTGGGATGTGGGGACATCAGACAGCAAGAGTTGGGTAGAGATGGAATATAATGTGTAATCTGTCCTTGCTGTGTGGTGCCCCCCACCCCCATCTCCTTTGCATGTTCTCCCCTTCATTTGTCTGCACAAGAAATGTTCTGCCCCTGCAGAACATAGCCCCTGCTGGTTCTGACATGGTTCAGCTTGACTTGCCATGTCCATGGGACATCTTAGTCCCAGGTTCCTCCTCATTTCACAGTAATCCCTCACTGGAGGTACCTCCTTTAGGAGCTCAGCCTCTGCTCTCCATTGGGCAGGGACATGCTGTTCCAGTGGACTGTCCAGGTCACCTCAGGTCTGAGTAGCCCCTCGGAGATGCCATTGTCTGTCCACTGACTGCTGAGCCGGTGTTGAATGAAGCAGCTTTCTCATCTGGATGCCTCAGTGAGGAGAACAACCCTACATAAGAGAAATCCAGGCCTCCTGGCTGCTCGTACTGTTTCTCCTTGGTGGAGGCACTTAAGGCTGGGGCATGCCGGCAGTAGCCAAGCCTCAACCTTCCCAGCCCCAGCTGGACCCCTGCCTCACATTGGAAAGTTCAGGTCACCACGTAATGGTGTTAGAGGGATTCTCGCTCATCTTTATCGTATACTGGCAGCGGATCAGCCCGCCTGCTCATCCCTCTCACTCCTCTCCCCACCTCCCTTCTCTTTCCATTAATCTGGTCGTCCGTCTGCCTCCTGGTCTCTCGCTGCACCTTGCCAAGTTCCTCATCCCTGGAGCAGGGAGGCACGTAGTTCAGCGGGCAAGGGAGGGAGGGAGGGATGCAAACCTTTCCAGGAGCCTGTCAGGAATACAAGTTAGCACCGAGTGTGCTTTGCCTCTCAAGGGCCAGCAGAACATCTCCTCCCCTGCCATCAGTAGAAAAACAGATGGCAGCATGGGGGAGGTGGGGGGAGAGAGGAGGGGGCTTGGGGCTGAGTGGACAGGGGAGCGGAGGAGGACAGAAACCCCTCCTCCCTGCTGTGGTTTGGGAGAAGGCGGTCATGGTCCTGGTAGTGTGCTCAGCTGCTGTGAGGGAGGGGTTTGCAGCATCTGGGGCAGGTCCTCCTAAGCCATCCCGAGGTGGCCACCTCTCAGCTATCCTCCTCCTGTGCCCAAGAGCAAGTGAGGCTGTTGACTTCAGAGAAGACAGCATGTACAGTGATCCAGGTTGCTCCCTTGGATTATTCCTGCCATGGTGCAAAATAGTCCATGCATGAGTGTAGCTGCTATAAAGCATCTCCTAGTCTGTGCAACTCACTAGCTCTGCACCCCACTATCTCCCACCACAGTGGCTCTGTGGTTCACACTGTGGCTGTGGTTTAGGTGAAAAAGTTTGCTTATTTTATCATCATTATGTTTACCCAGTGTTACTCACAGGATGGAGTAACCATCACTGTCCTGCTCAAATACCCTCAGAGGAAGGCAAGCTGCTCTTCCAGCGATCTCAGTGAACGTGGGCAGGCTCTTCTGGGCAGCCTATACATTGTGGAACATGCTGACCTCGCCCCCACCTCCAGCTCTGTTTCATTATTGCATGCAGGTAGCAAAGGGTTAATTGCAAGGGATTTAAAAGAGCCTGCTTTGGACAGACCACAGGGAGGCAGAGCTTCATACTGGTATGGTAGGAGCTGGACAAGAGCTACTACAGCTGTGGTCTGCCTTGTAGGGTAGTAATTCCCTCCTGATACAACTCGGTGTCTCTCTGGTTGCGGCTGGCTCTGCTGTGCTTTGCTCTGAGCAGCCCCGCCTGCACGCTGGAGGAACATGCAAAGACTTTGGCTTGAGGTCTCTGCCTCACACCCTGGGTGAAGATGGGCCATACCAGAAAGCTGTCGTGAGCATGAGCTGCTAGGAATTTCTCAGGTCTTGCCTGCATGAGGACAAGGTCTCACTGCCCTTGTGCGTGCTGCTGGTCATGTTATCACAATCGTAAAACACTAATCCGTTGCCTGTTTTGTGATTTTCCTGAGATATTACAATGGAAATTATGAGACAGGGATTGAAGCATGTTTGTGGTTGCAAGTTGTTCTCGAGTCTCTCGATCCAATAGGTAGTCGAGGACCCCAATGGATCCTTGGCTCTTCACGCCAGCATGCACAAAACCCTCACTCAGCACGTATGTGGCTTGTGTCCAGCATTTGTCAGCTAGAATTAACCCCTTTGAAGTCATATGCAATAGGGACAGTGGGAAGCCTCATCTAAAATCAGGGTTCTGCTGTGCTTTAATGTGACGGGAGACAGGGTGCGACTCGCTCCCCGGGCAAAGCGCTGCAGCTGGAGTCCAGCTGCAGGCAGCTGCCTGTGCTCCTCGCTGCCAGTGGGGCTGGGGGCCCCTGAGTGTCCCTTCTCCCAGACCTGGGTGCGCTCTGATTTTGTACCATGGCAAAGCTCAGCACAGGAAACCAGGCAGAAACATGATGCTGGTGGGATGCTCCGCTCCGGGAAAGAGATACTCTTCTGCTCTCCTGGGGCTTAAGGCAATAAGGTCTAGAGGCACCCCAGCTTCTCCAGGGAGACTCTCTAGAGCAACTAGGTATCACAGCATGGCCGGAATTTAGTCAGTCTCTCGTGATGCTCACATCACCAGTCTCGCATCTCTTTTCCCCGTGGGAGCATTTCATGACCCCTTTGTCCAGCCTGCACTCTTCCTCTGTCTGCTGTCTGGCTTCGAAAATGCAAAGAGGATCCTACTGAATGTGACTGCTGCTCTTGCAAGCAGGCAAGAGGCAGACTGCATGACTGCTATTCCTTCAGGAGTCTTGCCAAAGTCTGAAGCCTTTGTGATCCAGGTGACCAAACTTGACTCGATGAGTTGCCCTAGGTTCTGGTACATTCAACTTTTGGATAGTATGTGACATGTTGGCCTCCACATCTCAAGAGGATGCAGCAGAGTTGGAAAAAGCAATCAAAATGATTAAGGGGATGCCACAGCTGCCCTTCAAGGAGACCCTAAAACGTCTGGGACTCTTCAGTTTGGAGAGCAGAAGAGTGCTGGAGGTTTGCCAAGTCACAGAGGTGCGGGGTAAGATGGATGCAGAAGTGCGGAGCACTCACTGAGACTGGCAAGGGGTTTATTTCAAACAGGTGGAGGAAAGTGCTTTGGACACAGTGAGCACTGGACTCTGAAACTGGGTGCCACGTGAGGCTGCAGGGGTGAGTAGCAGCTTTAAGTTCAAAAAGGGATTAAACAAAGTAGTGGACATCAGGGCCACAAACAGATACTGAAAGGACTAGGCAGGGCTATACCTTCCACCATGCTTAATGCAGCAAGTGCGGACGGTGGGGGAGTACAATGAGCGTGGACTGCAGGTAGTGGTCACTTCTGGATCAGACCCAGCCCCTGACTGGTGAAGGCAAAGCCCTTCGTGCTGGGGAGGTGGAAGGCAAGATTGGAGCTCTCTAAGTACCTGCTAGGTACATTTTCATACTGCTCTTCGCATGAGCAACGTGGGCTGCTTAGCATGGGATAAAGCCTTCCAGGGGATGAGCCCAGAGAAACCTATTCCTTTTCCAAAATCTCAGTTGAGGCATACTTTTCCTAAACTGTGAGATCATCTCTGTCCCCTGCACACATGTGGAGTGTGATTATAGAAACATCATTTTGTTAAGAGACAAAGCAGAGGGAAATAAAATGATCATACAGCAGCATGGTGCAAGGACAGGGGACAGGTGCAGCTCTTCTGCCTACAGGCACAGGCTTACAGAGCCCTGAAAAATGGGGGCCTTTTGGCACAGGTAGGACCACAGCACCCAGGCACACTACCAGTGCTGGTGGGGACCCAAAGAGGTGGAAGCAGCCTCAGCTCCCCCAAGCCACATTGTGCAGGCTGGCCTGCACTTGGGATGCTGTGACCTATGACTATTTCTCTGCCCTCTCCAGCTCAGGTGCTATCCCTCCATCCCTGTCCACGTCCCGCTTTCCCCTCTCCCAGCGGTCACAGTCATGCAGCTGGTGACACAGAGGGAGCGGAAAGCCACTGAAAGCACCTACTGAAATAAAAATCAATGAATCGCTTCTAATAATAAACAAACACCCCCAAGCGTAGCCCAGCCAACTGCTTTTCCAACACGAATATTCATTCCCCTTCAGCTCCTTCATCCCTCGTACATTGTTTTTCTTTCTGTTTAAGATCTGTAACAAGAACTTGGCAGAAACCAGATACAAGTGGGTCAGGAGGCCCTTGTGGTTTTCAGGGCTTGTTTTCCATAACCCGTTCTATCCTGCAACATATTTTGCACAAACAGCTTGGCAGAAGATCTAATCCATGGCAGCAGGCGAGCTGCTGAGGGCAGGATTGCAGGCTGGTGCTCGTGGCCTGGGAAGTCCTGGCTTCTCTCATGTGTGCAGCAGCAGCGCTGGGCATGGTGAGTGCAGGAGACCCATCTCTGGGAGCCACCATGCTTGCCAGGAGCACTGTCAACACACAGCATCTTCCTCTGCTTCCCTTCACTTGTTCTTTCCTGCTTCTGTTTCTCTTCTCCTGTCAGCACTGAGATCAGGGTGTAAAAAAGGACAAGGCTAAGGACCCCACCATGAATACATCATGGACACAGATGCTTTTATGGAAATAAAGACCTACTCTGATGTGGTGTTCATCTACACCACCTTTCCATCCCTTTCTTCACTCTTGTCCCTGTGGACTGCACAAAGCACTTTCCAGGTCACTGTCTGCTGAGACATGGGGTCCCTGAGGAGCAAGCCACAGAGCAGGACACGGATAAAGAAATGCATCCCCATTCAGTAGCCCAAAGTGCCACATACTCACTTCTGCAGCAGAAGTGTGTCCAAGCCAAATCCTGGCCTGGGACACAGAAGCACTTTCAGACACCGTGACAGCAAAGACCTGCTCTCCCAGTATGGTCATCTACAGCAGCATTCAGGCTGGAGACCAAGCAGCAGTCTAACCTCTGTGCTCTCCATCCCCCTTCAGACACTGATCCTGTCCAAATTAAATCCAGATTGATTCAAACGGGGCCCAGGTGTTTGCAGGAAACCCATGTCCAAGGGACCCCCTTTGTCCTGAAGAACACCTAGAGCTGCATACCAAGACTGCTGGGAGCTGGGCTGTTGCTTGCCTTGGGTGCGGCAGTACAAGTGATGGCACATAGGCTGAAACCAGACAGCAGGATGCCGCCTTGCAGTCTGTCACCTCTTCCTTGAAACATTCCTTTGAGTATATGGAGTACTTTCTCAAGCAACAAACCTCTGTTTTCTTAGTGAGGCCTGGGGAGAAGGATGTTGGAGCTGGAGGAGATGTTCCTGAAGACCTGAGATGTGATGAAAGTGGTCTGCACGCTGAGCTGATGAGTGAGCGGCTCAGGGACACCAGTAAGCTCAGAAACAATTGGCATTTGTCTATTTTGCTTTCTGGCTGTGTCTGAGGTGACGGAGCAGGTCCACGATGTCTCCAAGTAAGCCATCCTACAGGCGTGTGGCTCCAAGGGACAGCTGCCATGGTTCAAAAGGAGCAGAGGGACAGCTCAGGGGACAGAAACTGGGAGACACAAAAATGGTGGATGAAGCACTAGGTCTGTAGGAATTTGTTTCTCTTTTCTTTTCTTCAGGCCAGTTGGTCCCAGGTGCCACTTGCCAAATTTCTAGAGCTCTCTTCCTCTGAGCAGTGCTCACCCTGCCTCCCTCGCTGTGATGGGCCAGGTAGAGCTCGCTTGCTGCTTGGAGTGGCTGAGGGCAGTGAGGCATCGCAAAAAGCTTTTTGAGCAGAAGCCAGCCCTGTTCCCTCTCTGTCCCTCTCTGTGTTTTTCAGAGCTGATTTCCTCCTTGCGTGCCGGAGAGCCTCAGGAAGGAGAGAGGGAAAGTGAATGTGCTTGGGGTGTTGAGGGGGGGAGAAGAAAAAAAAAAAAAGACACGCTGCAACAGAGAGAGGGCCAAGAAAAATATTTAATCCAAACAATGAACATTGTCATTTCCTCCCACAGTCTGCATTCCCAGTCAACTTCCCTGGGCAAGCAGGGGGAGCCAAGAATGGCCGGGCTCTCTGCCTCACCAGTGTGAGTGTGCGTGTGTGTGCAAGGAAAGGGATGTGTCCTGGGGACACTGGGCTATAGTATCACTTTAACTAGCTCCTGCCGTGTCTGTGGCTGAAGGGACTGACACCAGCCCATTTTCTGTAGGGAAACAGTGGTTTGGAGCAATGTTGGAGGGATGTGGGCAGGGATGGGAGGGGTAATTTCCAGGGACCCAAGCTGGGGTGGTGGATGCATAGGGGCTTTAAGTGAACGAAACTTTTAACAAGGCTTTGGGCACTCTTCAAGTCCTCCCGGGGACCTCCCAGAGCTTTTGAAATATCTTGGCTAGTGGCTGAGGTGGGAAGGAAAGAAAGGCATCCAGCTGGGAGAAGCTGCCCTCTGCCTAGCTCTGGCCAAGGGCTGCTGCAGCCTTTTCGTGCTTTCCTTTCCCCACGCGCCCCTGCCTGCTCCTCCCACCAAGTGCAGCGGCTTGCACACGTTAGAGCCCTGAAGCTGCAGCAGTCTCCAGCCCTGGGGCAGCTCAAGGTCCATGTCCTGTGGTTCGGCGAGTCCTGGTTCGGGCTGACATCCCTCTGTCACCAAATGGGCTGGGGTTTCCAGCTGTGCTTGGTGAGAGCCTGGCCCTGGTTACTGCTACTTTCTCATTTCTGGTGCTGAGCACATGCTGACACTTTTGGAGGCTTGCTCTCAAAGACCTTGCGAGGCTCCTAGAAGATCACAAGCACAGCGAGGGGAGATACTTCCCCAGCAGAGGTTTATCGCCCAGCCCTGTCCCTGTCTCCCCTGCCATGCCATCTCCCTCCTGTCTCCTCCAACTGATCCTTCCACCACTAACGACTCATCCATCGCAAGAGCAGAATTCACAGCGGTGAAGCTGATGCACAAGGCGTGGGTCTGATGGCAGCCGCAGCTTTTCCAGGGCCAGTCCCTGCCTGTCTCCCCTGCCGAAATGACAGTTCCCCTGTTCCTCTGGAGCTGCTTGGAAAGTGACAGCTGAGAAGGACAAAGACACCTGACCCTCAGCTGCAGGGTCGCATGTGGTTGTCTCAGCATGCAAAGGATCCAAGGTCAATGCCCCAAATACCAATGCCCAAAGGGAAGGACGAAAGGACAGCAAAATCCATGCTGACTTAGAAGCAGCGTGAAAGCAAACTATGCACCCTGCTTGGATGGGAGCAGCACAGTTGCAAAGCCCAGGACCTGTGCAGCCTCCCAAAGGCTGGGGGGAAAGGAAACACTTTGCTTATTAAGGCTGGACCTCATTCCCTGAAACTGGGATCTGGGTTTTCTCTAGCTGTGGGCAGATTGAAATCGCAAGCACTTTCTATCCCAACGGCAGTGCAGGAGAGTCTTTTCAGCTCTTCAGTTACACAATTGACCGGGTGCTTTTTTCCACCTTCTTCCAAAGCATCTGGAATGGATCATCGCCAAAAGCAAGGTACTGGGCCTTCAGGTCTGCTCAACCAGAGGAAAACCTGCATTCCTGGGAAATAATGTTCATCAAATGCCTGTGATGCAGCACCAAAGTATGTATGATACGGATGGCGTCTGTGATTTATTCTTCATGCTCCGTCTTTCCCTCACTCTGTTGCACCCTTTCATGCTCTTTTGCAGTGAATCAACCTACACATAAGATGGATTTGAATAAAAGTGTCTGGACCCTGCCTGCCTCCCCAGTGGCACTGGGAGCTCCCTGCTGAGCAGGCCAGCAGCCCCCCAGGAGGGAGCCAGCCAGCTCGGCCCAGGCCCTGGGGCTCCGCAGGGATGGTGGAAAAACACCGCGTGGAGACGGTACCTCCTGCACGGCATCTCCTGGAAGCCTCGAGAGAAATGGCACTGCCAAGCCCTCTGAGATGCTTCTGCCTGGGATGTGGAGGGATCTAACCAGCCTTTCCCACATCCCTCCTTTGCCTGGAATATTCTTCCCTCTTTTTTTTTTCCCTTTAATTTTTTTCTCTTTTCATTTGTGCTGATTCCCGGCTTTGAAAGCGCGTGGGTTTTTAGCCTGTTTAAATTGCCAAGCACTTGATTCGTGGTTACTATTTTTATGCCGGCAGCGCAGGGCTTGGGCCCAGCAGTGCCAGATGCTGCACCTCCACGTGCTAACACATGCCCCGCTGAAGCTCCTGTCTGAATAAACAAGGAAGATGGATGGCGCGAGCGGGGAGATTCGCTGACACAGCCTGGCTGCCGCGGTGGCATACCACCTAGCCGAGCAGCTCCCTATCACTTAATGCGGTGTGAGGCGGTTGCAACAATTACCTTATTCATTTTTTCCCAATTTATACGAGCCATTTCAACCAGCCCTTTTTCCCCCCACACTGGAGGATGCATATTCTGGTGACTGAAACCCAGCTGGCCATTTTCCTGGATCACATCCATTGCCTTCGTATGGCATGGTTGGGCACTGGTGTCTTCTTTTTTCTTGTCAGCATCTTAAAACTTTGTCGGGTGTTCCTGCAAGTCACGGACCCAGGCAAACCTCCCTTCTCTCACTGCTGGCATTGCTTTCTGTGGAGCCCCACGGCCCAAGCACAGGCTGAACAGCGTCTGTACGGGTTTTCCTCTCCCATCACGTGCTCTTAGTAGATTGCATTGCCCATGTCCTCCCTTGCCATGACTCTTACAAGACTAAAATGAGACTGATGCAAGTACGAGGGTGCCTGTGCCCTCAAGGGTGATCCACCAGCACCTTACTTTGCTCTTTCTGCTTGCAAAGATGAAACCAGCTGGAGATTCTTGTCAAGGCGAAGCAATGGGAGTCGCTGTGTTCTCCAGGCACCGGGTGAGGAGCAGGGACAGCAGTCCCCAAACCCTGCGCCTGGCTCTCTTGAGCCTCAAATCCAATTAGTCATTTTTTATTTTCCCCTCATATGTTTTTCCAATGTAATTTGGAGCATGAGTTGTTAAGTTTCCCCAACAAGTGTTGCTATAGGAGCCTGTATTTGTTTAGGGTGGGGTACGGGCTCCGGCAGATTGAGAGGAGGGGGCAATTAGCCCTAATAAGTATAGAGAGAAACTGAGAGCCTCTCCTTCCTCATCCTGTCCCTGACTCTGTCCTCCCCCCACCTTTCACACAAGATCTGGAAATCATTTCAGACCTGTGCAGCCGGGATGGGCAAACCTCCCCATAATTGTATGGAAACTACCGAAGCAGCGGGTGTTGTTTTGCCAGTGAGTCATGACATATGGAGCAAAGCTCAAGGAAAAACTCCACTGCGTGGAAGGCTGCAAAAGCAAATCACACCCAGAAGAGCTCTTCTCTGCCAGTGACTCTGGCCAGTCCCCTGCCTGCATCCCTGCACCAGGCAGTCCCAGCATCCCTGTCCTGGATCTCCTGGTTCTCAAAGCTGCTTCATGGCTCAGAGACTTTCTTTGATCACCATCATTTAAGACCTACTGATGCTTTTCAATGGAAAAGGAGTGTTAACCTTGGTGAAATTGCACCCTGGTCTCCTCTGGACATGGTTTGCGACAGCAATGACAGAAGCCAAATCCCTTCTTGGTTTTGAGTGAGCTACCTAACCCAGCTGTGCCTCAGTTTCCCACCTGTAGAAAGGTGTGCTTGGTCGTCTTCTCTTGTGAGATCTTCCAGGAAAATGTGATCTTTCTGTGGCTGCCTGGATTTGGCCCAGGAACTGTGGTACTGATAGCACAGTCAGACTGGGTGGTTTGTCATAATCTGTTGCTACTTCCTAAAGTGACATTAGCCTGCATTAAGCCCATTTCTGTTCCTTGTGAGTCATGATGACAAAAAGCTACATCAGTTCCCTGGTTTTGGTATGGCTTTTTCCTGTGATTTATTGGCATTACCACCAGTCCCGCATGTTGGCTTTGGTGCCGTGGATGCAGGGCTATTGCAGAGTGGTGACATTTTTCAGCTGGCTGTCATTTGTTTTAGGGGTGCTATGGGCAAGTGTCCATCAAAGGCTTGGTCCAGGTATTTGCTGAAGCCCAGTTGTCGTTTGGGGCCACCAGATCCAGTGAAGCAGGTCAGCTGCTTCCATGAGCAAAGGGGTGGCCAGGTTTTCACCAAGAGCCCTTTCTGATGACAGCAGTCCTCCTGGAGGTTGGCCATGGTTGCTGGGCCAGTAGCTACCATCACAGAGCCTGGAGCGGGAAAAGCACTTCATTACTAATCACTCAGTTAATGAATGGCCTCTCCATTGTTAGCACATTCGGCTGTTGCTTGGCAGTGCTGATGTGTATCTGTGATAAATAAACCTTGGCTGCAGATTGTTCCTGACAGTTCATTGCAAGTGCTTCAGATGCATGTTGTTTGGTTGCACCAGTCGCACAGCATTGTTTCTCAGCCCTAGTTGGCTGCTTCCCAGCCCCAGTTGCTTGTTTCTCTTCTCTGATCAGATGACTCATGTAGCTAAACAACAATAAAATGGATTTTTGAATGGCTGCATGTGCCATTTAACATTTCTGGACGGAGAGCTGTTCTGCTGCAATAGCTTTCTGTTTCCATATTAGAGCTGAAAGTAAAGAAGACTTGTTAGTGATAGAGCATTTATCCGAGCTGCACCAAGGCAAGCTGGGATCTGCAAATCCCTGGTTGTCTAGGCAGACCTGACAGTGACTCACAGGAGAGCGGCAAAGGGCACTGGGCTGTGCCTTGCAAAGAACAGCCACCATTATTTTGGCAATGCAAAATCCCCCACCACTCAACGATGCAATTTCCTTACAGATGGTGAGATTTGGGCCACAAAGAAGAGAAATGAGGAGGAAGATGGCCAAAACTGAAGCTGGAAGGTGGCCAGGTTGCCACTATTTCTGGTTATCAGTAGGCTGGTGCCCTCTCTGCTCAATCAAGAGTTGGATTTTGCCTGCAGGGAGCTAGTGCTTAATGAAGATCCCTTCTGTTTGTCCCAGCTGGCCACCAGATAAGTAGCCTTGTAGTCCAACCCAGCAAGGTTTGGTGGAGTCATGTACTAGAGCTTCCAGTGGAGAGTCTAGAGGAATTTGGGGACATTTTCCTCAGGGTCAGAGCCAGAGCAAGAGCATTCTGAAAAAGGCATAGTCCTTGCAACAAAGGCTTGCCAGTCCTTGGCTTGCCTTGAGTGCAAGTACTTCTGGGAGACTCCTGACCTTGCTGAACCTTTCTCATAGTCCAAGGGAGACAAAGCACCTACCTCCCTGAGATTGATCCTCTAGCAGGATGCTCTACCAATCCTCATAACAGCCTCTCTGTACTTAGCTGCCCAAGACAGGTCACCAAGCTCAACTTCAGAGTCAAGCTCTTTTGGAGGAGGGATGTTGGAGAGAAGAGCTGGGTCAGCTTCTTACAGAGCCCTGCCCCAGCTGTGAACATGCAGAGAGCTGGATTACAGTGAGGTGGTGAACTGACTGCTAGGTGGGTGGCAATGGACTCTATGGAGAAGCACTGAGTGAGATGAGAATGGGGACTTGTGGCTTTCAGGTTGGAGCCCTCTCTAGCGATGCGGATTTGCTTTCTTGCTTCCTGACACAATTCCCTGATCCTTGAGATACAACTGCTGCCCTCCGAGCACCCAGTTCTCCATACACACCATCCAGAATACCAGTCTTCTGGTGCTCTTTGGCTTTGAAGAGGGGGTTGTGTATGGTGGAACTGGGCCTTAGCCCTTATCAGAGGTGCACAGGGGCCTTGCTGAGGACCTGGGACCTCTGCTTTTGGGGGCAACTTTATGCTTTTGAAAAACCCTTTTAGCAAAGACTGGTTTTTCTGCCTAGCCCTTCCAAGCAGACGGCTGGTGCGACACCATCAACAACCGGGCATACTGCCAGTATGACGGGGGTGACTGCTGCTCTTCCACACTGTCCTCCAGGAAGGTAAGTGAGCATCTTCTGTGGTGCTGGCCAGGATTTAGGATTAAGTGGTGATTGCTAGCCATGCTCTTTGGCTTTACTGGCCATGGAACCGAGCCTGCAATGCAATTCTCCCATGAACAGAGAACAAACCCATGATTTTAAACCAAAGCCAGCTGAAGCTGATAGACATCATCCCACTGATTAACAGCGCGGTTTGGACTCAGGCCAGCAGGACTGAAAGCTCAGCCCAGCTCCCACTGAGGTTCACGGGATTCCCTCTCTTTTTGGGAAACAAGTCCCAAAGGAATGACTTCCATAGGATGTAGTGCTAGCCACGGTGAGTCAGAAGTCACCTTGTCATATAATTGAGCAGTCTCAGGGGATTTTTGGTATGGTCCATTGGCGTCCGCTATAGGCTGTCTTTCCCTCCCAATTCTCCTGGGGAGGGAAGGAGGGAGGAATAGCGTGGAGGGAGCAACTTGGCATTGGGGTTGCACAGACCCTTCTTTGTCTCCCATCACAACCTCCCCTCCCACCTAACTTGCTATCCAGCACTCACAGCCCATCCTTTCTAAGCATATCCAACAGCAAAACAAATCATAGGGCATGAGATAATTTCTCACTGCAAAAATATGTGAATTTGGATCTTCTCATCTTTGTTGTGGAGCTTGAGTCATTTTTCCTTTCATCACACACATACACACAGGGAAAAGGAAAAATAAAATCCTGGGAAGATCTAGTTAAGATAGGAGAGAAAAGGCTTTACACGCAAGTGACGAGTGAAACCTCCACAGTGGTATCATGACATCTCGGAGCAAGGCACAGCTCTCAGGAGGTCTGAGACATCTGGATCTCGGGCCAAACTAAAGGACGAGTTCGCAGTGGAAGGTGGGGGGATTCAGTCCCATGGCTCTCAGGAGGTCCAGCCCCAGCTTGCATACCCCACAGGTCCCAGATCTCCTGTCGCACAAGCCTCCAGCACGTCTCTGTTAAGGCAGATGCAGGAATATGGGGTTTAAACACCAAAAAAACCACTCCAGCCTCTCACTGGCACAGGCTGTGAAAAATCAAATGTGCTTCCACAGAAAGAAAAACTCCTGGCTCTGAGCCTGGTGTGTATAAAACCTCTGGAGGAAACTTTTCTCAGCTCCCATGGCCCATGACTGGGCAACTGTCAACCAGGAGCCAGATGCTCTGCTGGTGCCCTCCCACCTTGCTCTGCTGCCACCAGCTAAGGTGACATAAGCTTGCTAGGCCACATACAGTTGTTATAGAGAAAGTAATGTGCAATGAGCCTCTCTACCTACATGGGATGTCTCAAAGCAGCACAGCTTGTGTGTGGCCCCAGACAGACCCACTGCCTGCCCCACTGAAGGCCATTCCTGCTTACACAGCCTCCAGCCTGCCTGGGTTTTCTTAATCCATAGTGCACAAGAACTGTATGAATCTACCCTGGCTCCTATATCAGGTAGTGTGGAGGCCAGCCTTTGCAGCTGGGAGCTTGGCTGAGTTCCTCCAAGAGGTGCAGAAGATGAGGTGTGTGCAGAAGGTGTATGCTACCTTCATGCTTTGCTGAGCCTGGAAGAGCCAGGAGTAGCTTGAAGGACAGGTCTGTGGGCTCAAACATGGACAAGGGGAGCTTTCTAACAGAGGCCAAAGTAAAACTGAAATCTAGAGGTGCCTCACCACTGCCAGCCCTAGCCCAAATGTCTCACACCCACCAGGGGAGACTTCTCCCTAGGGTTTGACATTTGGGGCACAAGACTCAAGCTGACGCTTGGCTGCAAAATTTGAAACGCAAGTTAACAAAAAGGAAAACACTAAGAACAGAACTCAGCCAGGGACAGCTTGTATCACAGCCCATTTCTTGTGAGCGCGGAGCCTGGCAGTCTCTACAATGCCAACAACATCAGGGCACAGCCCAAAGTGTCTGTCTGTCTGTACCTGGGTGGAGAGGGCTTGCAGAGGCGTAGGGGTGCCAGGAGCTAGGGATCTCAAAGCAGAGGCTTACATCTCCCTTTGGTCCCCCCAGGTGATCCCATTTGCTGCTGACTGTGACCAGGACGAATGCACGTGCCGTGACCCGGCAGCCGAGGAGAACCAGTAGCGGCACCACGAAGGGCCTCTCTCGGTCAGGCGAGCGCCGGAGGAGCGAAGGGGCAGCAAGGGGGGCCGCTGCGGAACAGTGGGGTGCGAGGGGGCAGGAGGCATAAGGAAGAGCCAGGCAGGGGGATGGTGACCGCACACGGAGGCGATGGGTCAAGGCCACCGAGCAGCCAGCGGGCTGCGGCACGGGAGGGCAGGCGCATGGCGGTCCCCTCCCCATCGCTGCTCCCTCCCGAACCCAGCCAGGACACGGGGGCCCAGTGCACACTCAAGGGGCTCAGCCGAGGGTCTGGCACCACCTTGGCCATGCGCTGGGCTGGGCTGCACGCCAAGAGCCTAGGTGCTGCCACGGATATTTGTCCTGGTCCAGCATCTGGGTGTCTGTCTTTGCTCTGGGTTTTGTCACTGTTCACCCCCCTCTGCTGTACAGGCTTCTTTTAGCAAGGTCGAGGTAGTTGTGATCTCTCTGCAAATATTTAAACTTAATTATATATATATATACATATATATAATATATATATAAATATATATTATATTTTCTTTGCTCTTGATGAAGCTGAGAAAGGATATCCTTTGTCACACACCCATGCTGCTGTGAAGTACAACCATTGGTAAAAGCGCAGGTTGGGGTGGGAGGAGCAGGGAATTCCCTCTTCCTTGCTGAGAGGGAGCTGGAAGGAGGACAGAGAAGCCAAACACCCAGGCCACGCCAGGAGAGAGCTCCCCAGGCAGGCAGCATGGAGGCTGCAACTTCGATGTTCTCTTGGCATCTTGCAGGCACGAAGTTTTGCCCTTGGGATTTGCCAGTGCTTTGCTTTGCTCTGCTTAGGACCCTGCGTCGGGATTTTGAGGTCGAGAAGAAATGCTGCTGTGCCCTTGCATCACTCCAGCAAGCATGGCAGATTTGGTGAACGCTGCTGCCCCAAAGGGCACCGCAGATGCCTGTCACCCATTATTTCAGGGCCCTGTGGGAAGGATTACGTGTCCATGGGGATCACTGCATGGTCAGTAGGAGCAAGGACATGCAACAGTCCCTCTCTGCCCCGCTCCCCCTGGCCACTGTGCACCCAACTAGACGAGAGACTTAGTGTGCAACTCAGAGTAGCTGTGTGATGGTCTGACTGAAGGACGATGAAGCGGTCCTGCTTTTCTTTCCCACATCTCATTTCCAAACATGAGCTTCGACAGTGTTGTCAGCAGTTCTCAGAGGAGATCAGACCCTGTAATGCAAGGAGAGACAGGACCCAAATGACCTGTCAGGAGACTTTGAGCATCATCTTTTCCCATTGAGATTTTCCTTATTACTATGTCTATGGCCAAGCCTTTCATGGTGGATATACAGTCGCTGACTTTCATGAGTCTCTTTCTCCTGTAGGCACTAAGTGAAAATCTTCAGATCCACTTCTAGCCCCAAAGAAGCCCAGCTAGAAACTTTGCCCCCCCTTAGTTGATTCCCAGAAGCTCAGCTTGGCAGCCTGGACCCAGTCCCATAGAGGCAGCAGGTAGGGAAGGTGCCTGGCTCCAGCTGGGGTTATCCCCGATGGTTTTGTGCTGCAAAGAAGCAGAGAAAAGGGATAGAAAGAGGAGAGCAGAGAAGGGACCACAGAGTAGAAGCATGGACCCCCGTGTCCACGGGTCCAGCTGCAGGTTGGGACCAAGAGACCCAAGGCTGCCCCGCTGCATCCTCCCCCCATGGCCTGTGCTGGTGGAGGCAAGCTCCAAGCCAGGGTTTGTCCAGTGTGGGAGTGATGGAGAGAGGGTGACACGGTGTGGAGAGACCGGGGATTTTCAAGGCATCCTTTGGCTTTCGCTAGCTTCCCCCCCACCACCACTTTTTTTTGTCAGGCATCTCCTAAAGTTATGTTTTGCTGGAGGACAGGAGTAGGGGCAGAGGTAGGGGCCTGGACATCCCACCAGCGTCCAGATGGGAGCTGCCTTGTCCTTCTCCAGGCCCTTTCCTGATCCCAAGTGTCCCCATCACTCCACGGTGGGTCACCTCCTGCCTGCCCTGGTCTAGGAGAGGATGTGGGGTGGGGGGACTGGGCGATGGGCCCCATCTCCTCTTGCAGCAGGGCCTCACTGACATTTCTGTTCCCGTCACGCACAGGTGACAACATCCCGGGGTTATCACTCAAATGCATTGTCAGTTTGGCAGAGCGCTGCAATTTTTTGACAGAGATCTACTTTTCAATTAAAAAAACCCCCCTCAAACAACCCAAGGAAATTTTAAGAAGGCCCTTTGAGACTCTTCTAGCCACAACAACATCCCCAGGCTGTGCAGCTCGGGCAGCCCGTCCTGCTCCACCAGCACAGGGAAGGGGAGATCCAGGGATCCCAGCACAGCAGGAGCAGGGGGCACAGCAGCCCCCAGATGGTGGGGACATGGGATGAGGGTGACACGCAGAGGGAGAATTTCAAGTCCCAGCATCTTGCCATGCCAAACCCTTTCCTGCCTGGTGTCAGCATTACCTGGATGCCTATGTGTTTAGACACCAAATTTTTAGCCTTTTGGCATGAAAATCCTGGTCTCAACAACAGCTTGTCCCTGCTCACCAGTGGATGCAGGGAAGGGACCATATCCCATGGACTGGGGAACTGGGCGGGGCCAGGGGTGCTGGCTTGACTGATAGACATATGTGCTTTTCATGAATGGGTAGCTTCTACGTACTGAAATATTGTTCTTCTATAGCGACACTGAGTGGTTTTTGTCCCTTAGGGTTTTATTCACAATGGAGGCTGCTGCTATTTTTATTTTTTTGTATTTGATAATTATTTTTTATAAAAATCTATGAAAAATAAATAATCTTCCCATCCTCCACCTCTTTTGCCTCCTTGCTTCACCCAAAGCGGGGCCAGGCTGGGGGAGGGAGGTGGTTCAGCTGCTCCCAGCATCCTCGCTCCCGCATGCCCTCCTCTACCCCAAACTACAGACTCTCCCAGCACTGTGCCAGCGCAGTGGGAGAGCTCTTTTGCGTTTTGGGCTGGGGACACACACACCTCCAATGCTGCCCCTATTCAAGGCTGCCACCCAGGCAGTTTTTGCTGTGCCACTAGCTGCAAGGACACTTTTGCACATGGTCTTCTGCTAGTTATGCCACAAACGGGTCCAATGCCAATCACTTTTTGTAAATAACCCACCTTAAAGGTAAGGAAAGAGTATCTGTGTGTGTTCACACCCCACCTCCCTGGGGACAGGGACCAGGGGATGGCTCACACTAGAGCCAGAGAGACATGCCATGTGGCACCCTGGCAAGAGAGTTAAAACCAAAGACAATAAAAAAAGTTGCTTAAAGATTGTGGGAATTTATTATTTTTTTTTAAGCAACCAGATAAGCTTTGTACATATGGACTGGGAAACACAAAAAAGCCCTGCGCAAGGTGGGTGGCCCTGCCACAGTGCCCCTGCAGCCAGCTCCAGCCTCTCCAGTGACAGTGGTGAGCCCAAGGCACCCAACTCCATTCACTTCAGTGCACCACCGGCACAAAGCATGACAGGGACCGGGGCAAACTTATTGCATAGTACCAGCTGAACTGCCTCCTGTGGACATTCCCAAATCCCACAAACATCCCATGTCACCAAGGCAGGGGACGTTCATAGGACCCCTCATGGGTTAGGACTTTGCTTTGAAGCTGCCCACAGCTGTCCTGCTCTGTCCACTTGGCTGAATCAGTGTTTCTGATGCTCTGGAAAATGGGATTTGCAGCATTCGATGAAGCAACCATCCCATGGAGCCTGCTGCAGCCACAGCCCTGTGTGTCCCCAGCCGTACCTGAGCATCCCCTCTGGACCAGAGGCACCTGGACCATCTGGGCCAGGTTTGGAAGTCCCACGCTAGAAGGCTATCATGCCAGTGACACAAGGAGGAAGAGCATACGGCTGGGGGTCAGGAGGCTTTCTTTGTGGCAATTCCTGACTCCCAGTGGCCCCTAGGAAGCTAGGTCTCCCACGATGCTGGGCACGGAGCCACCAAGCCACAATGGCCTGCAGTGGCCACAGCTGGTGACTACATCTGCAATGGGACCAGCCTGCCCTGTGGTCGCTTCCTCAGGCCCGCAGGGTTGTTTACTGGAAGGGAATACTGCTTTTTATAGACTTTGGGTAAAGGGAATTTTTCTTCTTCCCACTGCTACCTTTTCCACTGTTCAGGTGTTTTGGTGTCCATGTCACAGTTTTTTTTCCCTTTCCTTTTTTAAGACAGTTTCAACTGAACAAATAAAATGGCCCTGAAAAAAAGTCAGGTTGGCTTCCAAGAGCAAGCAAACACGAATGGCAGCTAACGAAATCCAGGCTGCGTTTTTTGATGGACCAGTTCTGGGGACATTTCAAGCCTCTCCCCACATCAGACAGGGACAAGATGGTCCCTCAAGTAGCCCCTTTGCTGTTTCACACCTCAGCACAGAGTTTGAAAAGACCAAAGCCATGCTAGGAGCTATTTCTCTTTCCTTCACCACGCACCTTGCTTGCAAGTGGTGAAGGTGAATTACGGCTGAGCAAGTAGAAAGATTAGAAAGGACTGAAAAACACAAGCACCTGAAGTGGGTTAGGGGCCAGGGGGCTGCTGGACCCCGGAGGGCAATGCCAAGGCTATGGAAAGCAATGAAATCCCAAATTTCCTCCTGCAGGGTTGACCCAAGCACATCAAGGGCCCCAGAGAGGAGTGATGGGCTGAGAAAATGGAAGGAAAAGCCCCTAACACGGGGTGCCCAGTGCTGCACTGGTGGCTAGGCAAGCAGGGAGCACCCGGGGACGTGGAGCTGCCCCTGCCAGCTCCAGGGCAGCTGGGTGCATTGCACAGCCTTCCCTCCTCACCGTGGCCGGGATGGCCTTCCCGTCACTAGCAATCAAAGCTGTATGTACACGGCCCTGATTGAAACAAGCTGAGGTGCTTTGGTTTTGTGTTGCTGCTGGAAGCAAGTGAGGCCCCGGCAAGCCCTTGGTCCTTCTGGCTGCCTGCACCAGAGCAGCTGGGGATGGCAGACACAGGGGCATGCAGGCAGGGCTGCAGGAAGGTCTGCCTCCAGTGCTGGCCCTTGCACCATGTCCAGGGGGTTGGGGCTGGGGTGGAGATGCCCAAAATCAAAGGGGGTGTATTCCTACTAGGGTCAGTCAACTCATCCTGAGTCTCCCTCTTCATTATCTTTGATTTCCTTTGTCCTGTCTTTAAACCCCACTCCCTCTTCTTTCAGCCATCTCTGATGGCCACATGCCTCCCTTTGCTCTGCACTGGCCTCTCCTTCAATTCTGGTCTTTGTACGGCCTCTCTCATTGCTCCCCAAAAGAGGAACCACATCTGGTGACATCAGAAGTCCTCTCTGGGGCAAAGCTCCCCACATCATGCACTTCCACCAGGGCCAGCTTTGCTCTATGAAGGACGGTGCATTAAGGGGCTCCACAGCTCCAAGCAACCAGGACCCCAGTTGTATGTCTTGCATTTAAAACAAAAAGAGCAGCTGTCTATGGGACTAGCCAAGTGAAGAACTGTTTTCCCATCCTGTCCCCCTGTTTCTGCCCAACACCCAGCCTCAAGGCAAGATGCGCCAGCTTCTGCATCCCCCAAATGATGAGGACGTGCGGTTGAGCAGGGTGGTGGCTTGTTCAGCAACACAAACTGGATTTGAAAAACTTTGTCAGCCGTTACAATGAAGGAGACCACACAGTCAATCATTAAGAAATGGGGCAGCCACCAGCACCATGGGGACACAGTGCCTTGTGTGTGGGTTCCAGCAGTGCCACATCATTCACACAAGTGTTGAAATGCAGCAATCCCTACTGGTACCTGCTTTCTGAGAATGAATAGGGACTGTTGGCCAACAGCAACCCTTCCAACACACACACACATTACCAAACCCTTCCTAAAAAGCTGCAATTGTACTGGTGATGCATCCCTTACAGTCTGCTTCATCCTTTTTGGGGTGGCTTTCTCCAAACCCCCATCACTGGCAAGTCAGATGACCCCTGAGGAGATTTTGGTCTGGCAAAGAGGTGATGAGCCAGCCATGCCGAGACTTTCTTACACAGCAGCTCAGGCTTGCAACTGCACGCTCCACTGCCACGCGGCTTCTCTCCACCTCCTTCTCCTCCTCACATCTCATTCCACAGCCACAGGTTATTGTGCAATGAGCCGGTGGCAGCCACAGCACTTAACTGCATGGAAAATAGCAGAAGGAAAGTATCGGGTGTATTTTTAGCTTATTTTCCTGCAATTTAGTAGTGGGAAAAGAAAAAAAAAAATAAAAATCAAGTTGTTCCATGAGACTTGATGAAGTCTGGTTTCCTATGGATTCATGCGCTATAGCCCCTAAATCCCTCTTGTCCCATGTCCACCCAGGCATCCTGCCTGCCCACAGTAATCCCCAGCTCTCCCACCCATCTGGCAGGGCAAGTAGCAATACACACTGGGCTTGGCCAAGGGGCCAGCTGCTACAAGTGCTGATGGCCTGAGCACTAGACACAACACTGCACTGTAAATGACTTTTAAGGCATCCCTTGCAGTTCTCACCTCTGCTTAGGCACTGACTTTCTCATTGTTTGTAGGACATTAATATTCATGGTACTGCTAGTCCTCTGTCACAAGTCTGCCAGATGGACCAGGAAGTTCTCAGGTGGTGGTTGACCACCAGACAGCACCATCCCATCCACCTTACATACCAAAAAAGGAGCTTTTTTGGACTCTGCTCCTGAATTCCCAGCATCCGCAGAGGTTTGCAAAGCAAGGATTGAGAGCCCCTCACCAAGGATGTGTAAATGCAGTCTTTCCTCCCAAAACCTGAAGGTGTCTGCAGGCATCTGCGTCTTCCCATGCCCAGCAGAGCAGGTAGGTGAGGCGAAGCGTAGGACACAGCTCCAGCTGTAGGCACTGAGTGGTTCAGGACTTGGCTAACCCAGTGGGCAGACAGGCTAATGTTAAACTTGTGTGAAGACGCACCCGAGTTCAAAGGCTGGGAGTATTTCATCCGCTACCAAAAGATGACATCAACTGGACCAAAACTATAAACAAACACTCCAGTTTGCCAGAGCCACAGATTACTAACAGCTCCGTTTAATAGTCAGTTAAATTATCATCTGGAGTTTTACATAGTGTTACAATGATTTTTTTTGTTGCTGTTGTTTAAAACCTTTTTTTTTTTTTTTTGAGTAATCTGGAAGGGTTTTGTGTTTCTTGACACATGGCTATCTCACCCTAAAGCACCCTACTTTCAATCTACAGTAGTAAAACGTCACATTAGAGTTTTAATAGAACATCAAGGAACATGAACTGTAGCCATCTTTGTAAAGAAAAGGACCAAACCATCTTTATATGTTAAGTAACTCCACGACAAGTAAAAGGTAGTAATGCTATTACAGGAGTACGGGTGCAGCAAAGAAAAGATAACGACCCAGAGGTTCATCTCAGGTGAATGATCGCTCATTAATTCAGAAATAAAACAAGAAGAGAGGGCAGGGGAACGAGAGAGGTTGCAGAAATGGATGGAAAATAGTGTCTTTCCCAGCTTTCATGTTGTTGGCAGCATGGGAAGAACTAGGAGTCCAAGAGAGAAAATACTGTGCAGACCCCACAGTAGGACCCTGCAGCAGATGTGGACGGTGTCAGCTCTGCAAGGAAGGGCATGCCTTGGGGCTCACCCATGGCTGTTTTGGGTGAGCAAGCCCCATACAACACATCTCACCAAGACCAGGTCTCCAGCCATGGTGCAGCCCCCCACTCCGGTCTGGGCCCCCACGGCAAGCTGCTGGAATTTGTCTGAGATGGGCTTATGTGTTAGTTGAGGGATTTTGGCAAGAAAAAACCAAGCTTGGGCAAAATTCTGACTTGCAAAGCCAGAGTGAGGAAACCAAGAAGGAAGCCTTTACAAAGCCAGGGCCATGGTGAAAACGGCCCCGCAGACGTGCCACACTGGCACGACCTGCTGGCACAGTGGGGGCAGCAATGCTGCAGTGGTCAACCAAGCGGAGCACAGCCCCACCAGCAGACTGAGTGGTCTGTCACGGGATGGGGATGCCGAGTCCCGTCCAACACTGCGAGAGTGCTGCCAAAGGACTTTGGATGGGTGGCTTTCCCCTTGCCCTCCAGGGTTGTCCATCTCCCAGCCCATGCGGAAGCTGGGGGCGAGGAAGCAGATTCCAGCCCAGCCGGCTGATGATGCTGCGGGGTTTTGTTTGACCACGCAAGGGCTTTGAAATGGGAGCACAGAAGCAGAACAGAAATATCTGCAGAGCCCCAGCGCAAATCTTGGGGCCAGGCGAAAAAGTAACCTAGGCAGGTGTGAACGCATGGGGTGTTCAGGGTTTTCCTGGCAACGTTGTGGCAAGTGGCTGGCAGACTGCAAGGCTCCGTCCCTGCTGCTGCACCTAGTAAGCAATAAAAGAGAGGAGACTGCTTCCCAAAGGAAAACAGTCTGCATTTCATATAAAGGCCACATAAGCAGTATTACTTGGTGAGGATCCAACTTGCATCTGGGCCAGAGCAGCCTTCGTTCAAGCATCCCTTTGAGGTATTGAGCAGAGGTGCCCTTTGCCCATCCCTGGACAGCTGCCTGGCTGGATGTTAAAAGTTGCCTCAGCATCTGCTGGGAGAAACAAGAGGAGAAACCAAAGTGTCTTGGCCAAGACTGCCGGTGGCTGAAAGGCAAAGGAGCAACGGCTCAGTACAGATCACCTGCCCACATATATCTGCATACAGAGACGGCTCTGGTCTTGCTCTGAGCCCCAAGCTCTTGGCAGCATCAGGCACATCAAAATATAAGGAGAAACATGTAAGAAAAAGCCAAATGGATCCAATAGACTTCCTTCTTGCAAAGAGCAGGCGTTTGCCTGATGACCCCTGCTAGACACATTCATCACAGAAACAACATGGGGATGCCCAGGTAATACTGACGGCTGGTGGCTGCTCCCAGCAGCTCCCCAGTCCAGGCCAGCTGCCCCTGGAGGAGAGGTCTGCCCACAAGAAGGGAAGAGCAAAGCGCTGTGTGATCCTGCAGGAAGATACTGAACTGCTGTTGCACAAATACTGTATTGCGGCGCTGTCAGCTGTGACTGGCTGCGGACCACAGCCACCTCCCTCTCAGAACCATGCAAATATTCGAGCTGTGTCCTTGGCAGGTAGGAGGAGGAATGAGGCAGAAAATTGTAAGAGACAGACTGAAGATTGCTCCTGCCAAGACTGAAATAATGAAAAGGAAATTTCTCTCTGAAGAGGCATCGTAAAAATCCCACTGTAGGGCTCCTGGCTTGTCCAGATCAAAGGTGCACAGCTGGAAAGGCCAGAGCTGCCTCCTCCGAGAACCAGGCTGGAAGCTGAAGCTAAAAGGAAGCTGTTTGCTGCCTCCAACACCATCAGTGGTAACAAGGTTTTGGAGAACAGTTTGCTCTGAACCAAGCCCAGTGTCCCAGGACAACCCCAGTTCTCTGGTTTAAAAAAAAAGTCACCGGTGAGAGCTGCAGATGTGAACCTGAACACGGGCAAGCAACACCCCCAGAAGCCTGCCTGCCACGCTGTGTCACCGAGCACTCTCTGGGACCAGGATCTCCAGGACTATCCTCCACCGCTGTGTCGGGGTACACTACACCCCGCTCCCCTCACCATGCAGAGCCTAGGCTACGCCACAGCTACAGGGTGGCTGGTGCAGAAGGCAGCCTCATCCATGCCATCTGGGTGGTACTGTCTTGGCTGGAGGTCTCCTGAGCAGTAGTTTGACATTGCTTCAAAGTCTTTATTATGGTGGGTAAAAAAAAATAATGGAAGGGATTTTTAAGTTAACTTCCTAGGAATGTGGTCCCACAAGAAGAAAGCTCACGATATCCAGCTGACCACTGGCCCTGAGGCCAAGTTGCCTTTTCTCTGGAGGACTCTGCAACTTGGAGCAGACATGGGCGTTGACCATGACATAAGAACCTGAGGAGATGGGGTAACCAATGCCCCTTTCTCCTCGCCCCAGCTGGTGACACCCCACCAGCCCTGCCCTGCAACGGCACCGTTACTCAGCCAGGTCTCATCCAGACCTCATGCTTTACAATTTAAAAAAAAAAATAAAAAATAAAAAAAATCCCAATCCTTTTGGCCATCCAGTGGCTGTTTTATTCAGCCATAACCATTAGCATCTCAACCTGACCTGCATGCCCTGCCTCCATTCTCTGAACACTGCATCACCTGCTCTCCCATCCTGGCTGTGTCACTGTGTTTCTCCCATGACCAGTGTCCCCCACCCTTGGGGAAGGTCCCCACAGCCAGGGCAGGGATGGGGCAGGAGGAGAGAGCATGCCCTCCCAACCTGCCCTCTCCATCGATGCTGAGGAACCTCTTGGCAAAATGAATAAAACAAAACCAAGAAAACTGGGTCCCACAAGACTTCTAACTAGAAAGGCTTTTGGCCAAGTCGAAGAAGAAACTAATACTGAGTCAGTCCTGCACAGAGCAGCTGTTTTCACTCCCCGGTCCAAATTTTCGCCTCCAGAAACATCAGCGACACCCACCCCCCCACCCCCGCCATGGGTCCGTGTATAAAACCCTCACAAATGCCTGTGGGAAGGCCAGCGTGAGAGCGGGCACCTGCAACCCTCAGTAGTCCTTGTCACCATAGTCATTGTAAAGGACACTCAGCGTCTGCTCCTCGCATGTCTTCTTGAGGTCCCGGCTGAGCTCCGACCAGTCGAGCCCATAGGGCTTGATCTCACTGTAGCGGCAGGCAAGGTACTTGAGGGACGAGCGCTGGAGGCTGATCTTGGGCTCTTGCAGGAGGCCATTGCACCAGCTGCTGAGGTCCCCCAGCTGTGAGAGGATGAGGCCGGCCTTCCTGCAGTGAGGACAGGCAAGGGGAGATGCCGGGGTGGGAGGTGGGGATGGACAGCGAGGGGGCAGCAGGGGTGATGGAGACGCCATAGGGTGATGGTGGGAAGGGCAGAAGGAGCATATGAGGAGAGAAAAGCAAAGACGGTTAAGGAGACCACGGGAGCTCCTGGAGGGAGAAGAGATAACGCAAGAGTCAGGCAGCATGGAGAGCAGCAGAGTGGAGCCCAATGCTGACAGGACGAGGAGGAATGATGGGGCAGGACACACCAGCCCATGGCAGCACTGAAAGCCTAAATGCACGTGAGAACAGCCCCTACCCAGGTCAGAGATGCCCACGCCACCATGGTGGTGCTGGACCTGCTGCGCTGGTCTTGGGACTCACTTTACACTTCCCTGCCCTGTCCTCCCTTCTTCAACCCTGTATTGTCCCCACAACAAGGCCAGGTTTGCTGAGGGTTTAGTGAGGGTACAGTCACAGGTGTAGCTGTGAGACCCCCAACACCCCTTGGGATGGACATCATCAACAACTCAAATGGCATCACTAGTCACTGCTGCAGCTACTGGACCCCAGATATAACAAGATAGGAAAGTGGGAGCCGATAGCACTGCAGGCAGTGGGGAGAAATGCTAAAAGGTGTCAGGCATGACATGTGCGGCCAGCCCAGGGCAGTGTCATCATGTGTGTCCTCTCCATGAAGTACATGTGTTGCATGTTTGGGAATTGCACTGGTCACTCGTGGCTTGGTGTAAGACACCTCCAGTGACATGGCAGGAAGGGCAGGGAAAAGGTGGGCATACCAGGAGCATCACTCCCTTGCCATCATGTGGCTGAGGGGGACGTGATGGAGAAGAAATGCACAGTATTGGGAGCCAGCACGCTGGGACACCAATGAGTATGAAGGAGATTTAGGAAAAAAAATCACTCAAAATATCATGCCTGGCTTGTGGGGGTCTGTATGGAAGACTGAAGGTGAGTTAAAAATTATGATTGTCCTAAGATGCAATATCACAAGATATAAATACAATGAATGACACTCCTGGTACATGACTTGCAATGTTTAGTAACAGTTTAGGAAACATGTCCCACAGGACAGCATGCAAACTAGAAGGAATATACTGAGGCATACAACATAGGTTTGATCCAAAAAGCTCTGAGAGAGCAGGGGATGTGGCAGAGCTCCCCAGTTCTTTGCATGTGCATTTTGCATCTTCCAACTGCAGAGAGCAAAACAAGGAAAGGCAGGTCGCGGCAGCGGTGTTTCCTAAAAAGCCACAACCCAGCCAAGGAAGCCAGGAGAGAAGGTTGGGTGACAGAGGGAGAGGAAGTCCGGGACGAATCCATCTTCAGCAGAAGACAGACACACAGCACCCCCAGGGCAACATAGCCTTGGTGTGCGCTTGTTCTGGTAGCAAGAAAGTGCTAAATTACCAACCCCTCACATTGGATAAGATATTGGAAGACCGTAGAGGATCCTGGCCAAATATGATCTAAAGTGTGTTCTCTTCACATTTTTCCTCTTAAAATTGTGTTTCTAATGCTTTTATCAAGAAAAACAGTTTGTTCAGATAAAAGACATTATGTTCATTTTAATCTTGTCTAGCACTTTGGGTGATCTCCACGGAACCTGACACATGCGGAGGTAATGGATTCAAATGAAGTGTCTTGAAGGTGAGTATTGCATGTGCCTGTAAACCCAGACAAAAGTTTAAGTGTCTCAAGAGCTGGGATAAGTTTCCTAGCCAGCTTCAAGGTCAATTGGTGTGTTAATATAGACAGGGAAGATACATCCCCTTGGTAGCTTTAACTCAGCATCTGTTCAGCACAGAAGAGGCAGCGGAGGCACAAATGGTGATGCTAGGGGAAAAAACCCTCTTTGTCACATTCTTACTTGGATAAGCAGGGGTTGTGTGTGGAGTACATGGCTGTGTTGTGGCTGGTTTGACAGTTCAAGGGTACATATACCAACCATGGAGGAATATCCACAGCCCCTCCACACCTTCCTCCAGGCCAGATACACCATGGGAGAGCTGCTTGGAGAGGAATTAATTTACCCTAGGCCCAGCCAGAGCCAACCTTGCCATTCCTGGAGAGGAAACCCTCAAGAGGTCCATCACGGAGGTGGCTGCAGCTCCAAGGGGCCAGTCTGGAGCCACCAAGAGGTTGTCCAGCTCTGCAGCAATGTGACACCCGCAGCCCCGGGGCTCACATCCAGAGGACAGCAGAGAGGTGAAGGTATGTAGCATGGTGTTGACTCTGGAGATAGCCACCCAAGCTGGCCAGGTCTTCCAGCCATGAGAAGGTAGCTGACCTCTCACTTGTCTTGGTCCTCACATCTAGACATCTAGGCAAGGTGCCACGACTGCCCCTCTTCCTCCAGCGTCACAGGTACCCTAATAGGAACGTTGAATATGGTCCCACAGATTTTGGCTCAAAGCCCATAGACACCACCAGACTTCACCAGGCTTTGCATCACTTATTACTTGCTAGAAAATGGCTTGCCTTTCCCTCTATTTCTTCTCCTTATGCAAAGTCCAGGGCTCTCTGCACCCCTTCTCAGACTGGGAGGCAGTGAGTCGCTTTCATAACCCCAGGCAAGTTATCGGCACATACCCTCGCTTCCTTTGGTCCAGCAGCCAGTGTCACCAAGAAGGGAGGCGAGTGCACCCCAAGCGAGCAGAGCCAGAAGGCAGCATGGCCGCATGGAGGAGGAGGGACATGGTAGAGTCAGTCGCGTGGGTCCACATCCAGGACTTCAAAGGAGCATCAGCAACAGTCAAACAAACACTCTGTCTGCCGGCTAAATAATGTCATCTGCAAGTGATTTGTCCTGTCACCACCAGTCTGGATGCTTCGCCCTCGCAGACGATCAAACAGAAGGTCTGCTTTCCAAGATTTGTCATCACCAGAACCCACTGCAGCTGCCTAAATGTCTCTTTCCAAGTAGCGCGAGCTGCAAACACTTCATCAGCAACTTGCGTCATCCCATCCTAAGTGCTCCAGCATTTCCAGAGGGTGGAATTAACCCTCTGGCGCATAGATTCACACAGCAAATGGTAACATTTGGCCAATTCAGTGGCATTTCTGGCTGCTCCATGCCAATGCACCTCTGCCTCGTGGGGCTCGAGGCAGCAGCTTCCACCACACCTTCTGGCTGGTCCTTGGTCTCCTCACTGAGGCAGCAAGCAGCGATGGCAATGCTCAGCCTCAGCGATAGCAGTGGCTGTGTGACAACTCCAGTCTGTCACGTAAGGAACTTTATGTACTCACGCAAACCATCACAACAGATGTCAGATGGTCTGTGCAAACTGGGGCTGGATTTCACATCTGGAAACGGAGACAGAGCGGCATCACCGCAGCTGGGCTTGAGACAAAGGTGGGACATAAGTCCAAGCCTGCTGATCCCACTCGGTGTCATGGGAATGAAGCAACCCTGGGCAGAGGAGCTGGTGGGAGCCTTAGCCTTAACAAGACTCCAAGCACTGGGATGTCGCTACTGAGCTTTGAGGCTGTGCCTGAAAGAGCTCACATTTCTTAGAACATAAATGGGAAAAGGGGAAAGAGGAGAAACCCCAGCTTAGCCCCAGGGAGTGCAGGATCTCTTAGGAGTCTCCCACCAAAGCTGAACTAGGAGACGTGCCTAAGACAGCCACCAGATATTTGCTGAGTCTTTCTGACCACCTAGCAGAGGTTTGGAGGACAGACAAGGTACGAGGAAGATGTCCAGTCCTCTGCTACAAATCCACGAGTGGTGACCTGGAGAAGCACGGCTGGAAGACAGCTAGTGGTGAGACCAGCAAGAGGAGGTGTGGGACAGGGGGTAAGGTGCAGGCCATGCATTTCATAAATCAGAGCTGTTGCTGACGTACATTTGAAGTAATCCTGATTTCTGTATGGGCTCAAGACTCCAGTTCTTTGGAGGCCAGATGCTATGAAACACCGCTGCAGCCCACACAATCTCCCAGCCCAGCTTGCTAAACTGACTGGAAACATCCACATTACTGGGAAACCACGCAGACAAAAGCAGACGTCGAAGGACATGGGGAAAAGGGAACATCTGGCTGTCTCTGCAAGCCCTTAGCATGAGGCACCCCATCCCCAGGCAGCTGGAGGGGCTGCAGTGACCTGGAGGAGCCCAGGGAGAGGACATGGTGCTCATTCAGGCATGAAGGTACTGCTTCAGCCAAGAAGAGCTCAGGGCAACCTCCTCCAAAACCTGCCGTGGCAGCTTAGCACTGCCTGGGCACCAAAAACACTCATGTCCCTGAGATCCAGGGACGACCACACGACCCCAGGCATGGATCAAAAGGGAGGGAACGTGCAATTCAGACCCAAGATCAATCCACTGCCTGCTTTGGACCACAAGTGGCAGTGACTTCAACACACAGAGATGCATTCAACTCAAGTCAAAGCCCAGGAAAAGGAGGAAAGCCAAGTCTGACCTTGGCATGGCCCAGCACATGTGTATGTGTTTGCACGCACTTCATCCAGCAGCTTCCACAACCAAGCTCTCCTCTGTCACCTTCTCCAGCAGGCTTGAAGGTACAACCACGTCCTTGCACCTTCTTCCCTACATCAATGCCCGGGGCCCTTCTCTAGCAACATGCTCTGACCACACTTTCTCCCCTCCTCACCCGCAACAACCTCCATTCCTCAAAGGTGTATTATTTTTTCCAAGACCCTCTGCCTTTTTGTCTGTGGCAGCAGCTACTGAGGGAAAAAGAGAATCCCATCCCCTTCCCACCCTGCATAGCATGAATGGACTAGGCAAAACTCCAGAGGCAGTACAGGGCTGGTGGGATGGAGAAGGATGATGGGTTGACAGTGGTCTACTGCCTTCCACCTTGTCCTATGTTTGTGGTCCTTCAAGGGAGATGGCTGGACCCCAAACATATATGCACAGCATCCAGCAAAACAGGAATCCCACTGCGAGACTCTAACCTCTATCATCAAATTCATGAGATTTGCCAGAGAGTCACCTTCCTGGTGACCAACATCTACAAGGGATAAGCTTGTTGGTGGAGAGGCCTGCCTGCCTAGCCAACCCAGCTCCCGAGCCTACCTGGGCCCCAGCTCATCTTCACAGCGCCAGGTGAACTCCCCAAAGCTCTCATAGTGCTGGTTGTAGTGGTAAAGGACTCGGTGCAGGCTGGGGGAACCCAGGTCCAGCAGAGTGTTGTAGGCTGTTTGCTGCTCCTTGCCGCTGGTGTAGCCGTTGAAGAGGTTGTAGATCTTGTCTGCTATTTCTGGGCAGAAGGATGCAGTATTCAGTAGGATGCAAGGAAAGGCATGAACAAAGCCCACCAGGCTACAGCTCAGCTCTATGGAAACCAAGACGAGAGCCAAGATTTGTCCCCTGAGTCATATCAAGACTAGATCCCAATGGAGGAGCAACAGAATAGATAGCATTCCCCGGACTCAGTTCAGGTTAGGTTCCCATAGTTTGTTCTGATTAGGAGAAGAAACGGGTGGTGTCATCAGGTACTGTTAGTGAAATACCATTTATTTATGAGAAGGCACACAACTGGGGTTTCTTGAGCACAGCCACCGCCTACACTAACAGTTGCTTTCTGGGCAGGACAGGCAGGTCTTCTTGGCTATTTCGCTATGTCCTGAATGCCTGCCCCTCCACCCATCCTCCCACACCTCCACCAGCACAGAGTGCCTCTGTGTTTGTTTGTGGAGAGGATATGTGTCTCCTGCTGCTCTCCACACCAACTCTCAACACCATGTGGCAGCACCTGGGCCGCCATGGGTGAAGGAGATGTTACAGCCAGGACACAAGATGTGTGTGGGGACATGCTGGAAGGGGGAACTCCCTGTTGCTCGTTCCAAGCATCACAGTCCAGCAGCTCCCCTCCCTCCATCTCACCTTGAGCTTTCACATCGTCTACCACAGGGCAGGGGGTCTTGACCGTCACGTCACTGGACCTGGAGCGTCTTCCTGTGTTATCAACTCCCCAGAGCGTGAACCTGGCCGAGAAGCAAAAAGGTGAAGCTCTGGACTCCCAAGGCATCATGCAAACACAGGCAGCATCAAGCAGGAGCACCACAATCAGGGTGGCAGCGCTGCCACGGGCACAGTACGGGGGAGGCAACTCACATGTAGGTGGTGTCAGGCTCCAGGCAGCGAACGATGAGGGAGATGGTGGAGGAGAGCCTGTCAGGCACTTGGGCCGGCATGGCGCAGGGTGACTTGGCGCCAGAGATGATGTCGTCCACGAAGCTCAGCACCGTCTCTAGGGAGAGAGGGGTGGACGCACCACGGGTGATGACATAGGTGTCCCCGGGGTTGTGGAAAGCCCCTGAGGTCTGTGCCCGCTACCATGCTGCCTGGTGCCAAGGGGGACCAAGGCTCATGCATGAGGTTGGTGCAGAGATGGACCCATTGCTTTTCCAGCAAGGCTCACCACCGCGGTGCGGAGCTGCCACTTCTGCAGCATGGTGGGCAGGAGAGGAGCTGCTTTCTCTTCCACAGGTTACTGGATATGTTGCAGCATCCCCTTGCAAAGAGAGAGACAGAGGCTCTCCTCCAACATCTCCATTCCACCCTCCCCAGGGAGAAGCAGTGGAGTGCCCACTCACCTGTCTCCACCTTGGAGTGGTCCATTCTGTCGGTGACTTTCTCTTGACGGAGGAGGTAGTCAACGATCTGCACCCCGATGGGGGGCTCCGAGTGCCCCCACTCCAGCACCACCAGTGTGCTGCTTGGCTCGTGAACAGTGGAGAGCCGCAGGCTGGAGGGCAATGCTGGCTGGTCAGCATCTTGGGAGGGCAAAGTCTGCTGGCTGTCCCCACCACCCACCCATGTTCGCCCTCACCCACGTCTATCACCACCTTGCTGCTCCTCTGTGCCATAAAAAGGCAGCAAAACCACCAGGCTGAGGCACACAGTATGGGAGAGATGCTGAGGACAACCTCTCCAGCCAGTCCCCATGGGTGGTGCAAAAGGCAGCATGAGTGTGTTTGCTAGTACCACTCACTGCTGTGCAGACCACAGCCTTGCACCAGAAATGAGTTGGTTTCTGTAATGTAGTATGTAGGGACTCTTTTTGCATTACTCTCTTACAGCAAAAGGGCTTCAAAGCATTTAACCCATGGGAGAGCAACCTCAGGAGAGAATTGACTCCCCCTCTCCTACCCCTCTTGGCTCTGGGCTGGTCCGAAGGGCTCCTTCCCTGGGGTTTCTCTACCAGGATGGATCAAAAAACAGCTCCCCAGTCCTCAGCTGAATTTAGAAAAGACACTGCATCTCTGCATCCTCTGCCCGATTTCCAGATCCCCCATCCACTTGCAAACCTGTCCCATAAAGCCACCCCAGCCCAACCACCTCCTGCCACCACACCATCGGTCATTGCCGCCTCCTCCCAGACCCATCACACCAAGAGACCAGGCTGGGCACGCGTGGAGACCTACATGGGGTGAGGGAGAGGCGCGCAGGTGGGCAGCCCATCAGCCCCGAAGGCACTCGAGTCACAGCGGCACCAGTCCTCAATGACATCCCCGCTGCCCGAGCACCACAGCGAGCTCATGGTGGCCTCCTGCAAGAGCTGGGAGAGAGGAGAAGGGGGTGAGCATCAGGCAGGTGAGCTCCCATCCTGTCACCACTTGAGTCAGTGCTCATCCATCCCCCAGTTGGTTCAGTACAGTCCGTCCACCCTGGAGAGCAGGGCTGGCCAACGGGCAAGGGCTGCCACAGCTTGACATGATGCTACCAGTACAAGCTGCCTGCAAAGACCACCCTGCTGCTGTCCTGCCACCTCCCATGCCCACCCCAACACCCCCAGCCAGTGGGTCCTCACCCGCTGGGTCTGGTTGTTGGTGACCAGCTCGTAGATGGGGGCCGCTTTGGTGACCTCCAGCAGGATGGGCTCAGCTGGCACATCGGGACTGGAGGCGACGTGGCAGAGCGGGCAGGAGGAGGGGCAGCGCCCGCGGCTCTGGCACTCCATCCGCACACCGGCTGCCATGCGCTTGGTGCCTGACTCGGAGAGGCTGGCGATGTACTCGGGGAAGGTGAGCACCTTGGGGTCCCTCTCACGCTCCTCCGACTCATCTGAGGGGGAGTTGCCTGGGTAAGGAGGAAAAGAGGGGCACCAGGGTCGGCTCCAAGCCATCAATAAGGGGATGTGAGGGGGCTAGAGCCCTGCCTGCCACCCAGGAGAGAGGCAGTGCCACCCAGAGACCCCCCCTGTATCCTTAAGGGCTCCCTGTTTGCTCTGTAGGGATGAAACGTTCCCTGGTCTTCAGAAGAGGAATCAGGACTGAAAAGCCCACCCTGGTCTCTACCATGGCAGGTCCTTTTGTCTCCCCATGCCTCAGTTGCCCCAGCCCCAGCCCTTTGCTTGGCACTGGGACAGACCACCCTTGCAGCGTGTCCCCACGAGAGGGAGCCTTCTTCATGTGGCTGGAGATGCATGAAGGATCTGCCTGGGCACCTTCACCGCACACTGATGCCTTGCCAAAGCCCCCAGCCAAACTCTCTGCTGCAAAAGCCCTCCTGGTCCAACAGCTCATTTCTTTGCTCAACTCCTTCGGTTCCCAATGACCCTGATCAAAGCTGATGTGACAGACACGTTGGAAACCAGAGACCATGAGTGTCAGACCAGGGTGCACAGCAACAATGCTGACTCGGTGCCCCCCCCCAGGGTCTGCAGCCTTGAACACTGAAGAGCTCAGAATGAGCAGGGAAGACTTGTCAGTGCCTCACAATGCCCAGAAAGCTCCCGAGATGGCTACAAAGCCACCAAGCTCCTCTCCAGCCCCTCCACACCTCCTCAACTCAGTCCCCGTGCAGGAAAAGGGAGATGAGGAGCAGTTCCCTTTCAGGAGCTGGCTCAAGCCTGGTAACTGCTGTCTCTTCGCACTGTCATGGGGCGTGATGGAGGTGGACAAAGTTACAGCCAGGCAAGGAAATAGGGTCTCTCCCTAATGGCTTAGCTTGCAAAGCACCATCACAAAGCAAAAGAAAATGGTGAGATGGAGGCAGATACATTTGTTGGGACTGCAGACCCCCAGCCAGACTGTGACAAGACTGAAGGCTCATTTACCCTCTGCCCTGTGCACACGGGGGAATATCTGCAGGTCTTACCCTACCAACCCTCAGGCCACCCTGCAACCCAACAGGCTCGGAAAAAAGATCTGCAGCAGGAAAGCATCACCACAGTCTACACTTTTCCCAGCTCCGCACAAAGGTGCCTGACGCTGGGTGCCACCATGTCACCGCTGCATGGGGCAGTGAGCCAGACCCTGCATTTGGTGGGCTTTTCTCCAGCACTCCCATAGCAGGAAATATTTTGACACAAGGGGAAAAGTCCTGGCACGGAAATCAAGAAGGTAGGATCTGCCCATCACTGCTGTGCTCTGGCTAGCATCACCCTGCCACCACGAGCCTTGCCATGCAGGGGAACGGTGATTTTCACCCAAAATCCCTGCCAAAGGATATCCCTGGCTCTACACTGAAGAAAGAGGGGCCCAGAGGGACCACTGATGATGGTCCTTGGGGTCAAAGGAAGCCGAAGGATGCCCAGGCAAAGCCCTGCCCCTGGGGCAGGCTCGGAACGTTGCCGGCGGTGGCTTGGTATGGGCTGGCTGCTGCGGGGAGCCGCCGGAGAGCACGTCCATGGCTCAGTAGGAAGATCTTCCTATTGCAAGGGTTTGCTGAGAAATGGGCCAGCGCTAGCCTACCCTCAAGACTCCTGCAAAGAAAACAAGGCTGTTAAACAAAACCCACGGTACAAGAGCATTGCTCCGCTCCCCCAGCAAGCTGGAAATGGATCGCTTTGGGCTGGCTGTGAATTGCAGCTTAGCAGGCGCCAAGGGAAAGCAGAGGAGCCAGGGAATGATTTGTCTCTTGCAATTTCTCAATCAATATCCAGCTCCTGACGTTTGCAAACAAAAAGCAAAGGAGGGAAAGTGGCAGGTGCCAGAGCGAAACCGAAATGTGATATTGTGGGTGGAAAGAGACTGCCAGACCTGAAAAGCCTCCAAGCAGGAAAATCAAAGAGGAGGAAATTGCAGGAGAAAAAAAAGTACTTGCAATCAAAAGATGCTACATCTGGAGACAGCCCACAGCAAAACAGCAATGGGTCTGTACTCTCGCAGGTGGGCTTGGGAAGAAGTCCAGGCTCCAGGAGGTCTGAGCCCGCAGGATCCAGACTCAGGCTCAGAAAGAAGCCTTTCCCACACAAGAGCCCTGGAGAGAAAACAAATGTCTTCGCGGCCAGGGCACAGCAAGAGCAGCACCGTAGCATGGTGCCAATACTGAGAATTATGAAGCTTCATGCTGGAAACAGTGCGGCGGTCAGGGTGCCTGCGAGCTCCAAGCTCACGCTGCCTGCACCCAGGAGCTTCTGGGTGGGGGACAGCAGACCAAGGTCACCTAAAAAGTAGCAGCTCTGCTCAGCATCCTCCATGTCCAGGTTTGGGAGCTGGCTCTTGCTTGCTGCCCAAGGCTGGGTGGTACAAGCCAACGTCCCCAGCACAGGCAGCAAAATGCCTGCAGGCAGCTTTGCAAAGGCCAGCACAAGAGATGCTGTGGTCCTGGTGACAGCTGGCAGCAGGCAGCCATTAGGCTGCCTCTGCTCTTGGAAAACTCGCATCCAAACCAGCCATCGCCAGCCTGCAAAACCCCTTCCACCGGGGATCTGTCACACCTTGCTGCAGTGAGGGCACCAGAGGGGATGCAGCAGTGCCAGATGCCTGCTGCACCATGGCAAACCTCACATCTCAGTTCATGACTGTTTTCCAGACATTAAAAGCACAGCACTGACAGCCCAGGAGAAGAAAACACACTAGAGGGAGAAAAGTCTGGCCGCAGGATGCAAGTGGAAGACAGCAGATATGGCGGAGACAAAAGGAAGGAAGGAACAGGATTAAAGACAAATAACAGTTAAGTCCAGAATCAGGCAGGACGGCTTGGTGGGATTAGTACGTTCGTCTTTCATCTCCCTGGGGATGTGGGTATTTATCTTCCTTTCTGGCCTGGACTAACGCCTGCTGCAGTCCACGGGAGTCCTTCGGCCGGCTTCAAAGGGTACAAGAGCAATGTGCAAATAAAAGGATGAGATGGGATGCAGCCCTGCTGCAGGCTTGGCACTTCCCCTGCTATGCTGAAAGCAAACCCAGGTTCCCACTCCCATGGGGTGGCTGTGGGGACCCTTCCTGGGGACAAGAGGGGCTCCTACCTTTGCTGATGTCCTCATACTCCAGCCAGAGCTGCCGCTGGACCTGCCTGTTGGGATACCAGATGGAGCAGGACTCCTCGAAACCATACACTGCCTCCTGGATGTAGTGGTTGCCAAACTGGTCCAGCAGCGCCACGAAATCTCCACGGGAGGTGGCCCCATCCAGAGAGTGGAGTGCATTGCTGAAGGCTGGGGAGGAGATGGGAGGAGATGCTCATATACCAAGAGGATCCCAAGCCCTTGCTACCTCCTTACACACTTGTGATGGGCAACCAACCTCTGAGCCCATCACTTGTCAGAAGAAAGCTGTGTGTCCTCTCACCACCCCTTTTTCCCTTCTTTCCCCCGGCCCTGCATGCTTACATTGGGAGATGGTCAGCTGGTTGAGCCGGACGTGGTACATGACAGACTGCACCTTCCAGTGCTGCAAGAGGGGGTACCCGGACACCTCACTGAAGTTCACCATCCCTGCCAGAGAAAGGACACAGGGGCTTAGTGCCACTGCCCAGGGATGTCTCCCCATGGGAATGGATGCAGCCCCTCATGCCGTGGCCGGGGCAATGCAGCCAGTGGGGTGGGAAGAAGCCAGGGGAAAAGACTGTGCACACACCACATCCCCCCAGGAAGGCGGCGAGGCATTCAGAGCTGAGGGTCAGCTGCTCCCCAGCAATTAAAATCATGGCTTTGAAGGAAAACACGTGGGCTCGTTTCATCCTGCCGTCCGGGACTCTGCGTTGGAAGATAACGAGCCTCCTCCTGCATCCCCTCCTGCTTCCTTCCTGGCACCCGCTCCCAAGACATGCCCAGGTGTGCTAATTATTTCACTAATGAGAGTTGCGCTTTTTAATGAGCTGTTTGCAGGCCTGGGAACGGTCACCGTCACGCCACATGTGCCCAACTGCAGCCAACCAAGAGGCCCTGGGTCCCCTTCAACTGGGACCAAGCCAAGCAGGACACAGGTGTATGGGGGAAATGGCATGCCTGTCAGTGTGGGACATTATGGCAATGCTGGGGCTGAGCAGGACCTGGGGTTTCTCCTTCTCCAGGCAAAGACATGCCATTCTTCAGCCATTTAACTGTGTGTTATGGGAGCCAGAAATTCATGGACACCAGGGCTGGGTGGCTACTTCATCCTGCCCAAGGCACAAGCCAAGGCGCATAGCAGCTCAGCTTCCATGAGCAGAGGGACAGAGATGCCACCAAACCTTGGACAAAGCCCCAGAAAGGCAACTAAAGGGTGCTCATGGCTCTGATTTTGGTGACCGGAGCATCCCTCGGTGTGCCACAGCAGGATGCCGGCACACGGCCACCTCCTCCCTTGCGGGTCCGCTGCCATACAGCCAACACGGCACACCTCACTCAGCAGCAAAGCGGCAGACTCTGCTGCTAAACAGCCACACAGCAGGAGTTCAGGAGGATAACAATGGGCATTCCCCCCTCCATAACTAGAAACGAAGGCGGAGGATATGGAGGGTAAGATCCTTTGCCTTCCAGTGCCTCTCCCTTTGGTGCTGGCTGCTACCAACAGCTTCAAAGCCTTGGTCTTCACTGCAAAGTGTTTATGCTAAAACAACCCTTCCTTACACAGCAGCTCTGCCTCTCGTGTATTCACAGCAATATACAGATCTGCTTACTGACAAGCAGAGAAAATTTTACTTCTTTTCCTTTTTTTTTTTTTTTTTTGGCCTTAATCAGCCACAAAGAGCCAGCAAGCAGTGGGAAATGAATAGGACAATTTACTGGCTTCTGCCTCCTTGGCATGACTGTCAGCAGAGTCCCAGCCCCACCAAGCCCGCCATGATGCTGAGGCCATGGCAGCACCATCTTCATTACATCTGTGTAACCACATCAATGCAGCGGGGAGGACAGCAGAGCCTCATTGGGAGGCAAGTGTCCTACAGCACCTCCGGGCAGGGCTGAGCATCCCCATGGGTGACCCGCTGAGGGGGGTCCCCAAGGGGAGTTCAGCCCTGCTGGGACCTGCCAGCACCCTCCTCCCTGCCTGCATCTGCCTGCACACACACCTACATTGCCAAGCACCCCATTGGGGCAACCAGCACCCATCGGACCCTGGGTGCAGTACACAGGTGGTCCTTAAAACCCTTCTGGGAGCTCTGCCAAATGGGGTGAATGCACAAGGTCCTGTATGAGACCACCCTGCAGACACCTTTCAAAACACCTTACTATCTACATCCCTCATTTAGTAGCTGCCCGGTGTCCTCGGCCATTTCAGCCAAAAGCAATAAGCACCTAGGAAACAAAGGCTATTTTGGTGGAAGAAAGGTAAATCCTTGAAGGTTTTCTAGGAATCCATGATAACCCTATCACTCATGGGCCATGATGCCCCGGCAGGACAAACCGAAACATTTTGGTTTGGCGTGGCAGGTTTTGAATGTTTCGTTACGCCCTGTCGTGGTTTACCCCCAGCCAGCAACTAAGCACCACGCAGCCGCTCACTCACTCCCCCCCGCCCAGTGGGATGGGGGAGAAAATTGGGGAAAAGAAGTAAAACTCGTGGGTTGAGATAAGAACGGTTTAATAGAACAGAAAAGAAGAAACTAATAATGATAATGATAACACTAATAAAATGACAACTGTAATAATAAAAGGGTTGGAAGGTACAAATGATGTGCAGTGCAATTGCTCACCACCCACCGACCGACACCCAGCCAGTCCCCCAGCGGCGATTCCCCGCCCTCACTTCCCAGTTCCTAAACTAGATGGGACGTCCCATGGTATGGAATACACCGTTGGCCAGTTTGGGTCATCTGCCCTGGCTCTGTCCTGTGCCAACTTCTTGTGCCCCTCCAGCTGGGCATGAGAAGCTGAAAAATTCTTGACTTTAGACTAAACACTACTGAGCAACAACTGAAACCATCAGTGTTATCAACATTCTTCGCATACTGAACTCAAAACATAGCACTGTACCAGCTACTAGGAAGACAATTAACTCTATCCCAGCTGAAACCAGGACACACCCACAAAGGGTTTGATTTGGAAATCAAATTAAAGATGTTTGCAAACCTTTTTTGCCTTGAATAAAAAAAAATATCCTTTTTGTAAATATCCCAAATATCCAATGGTCACTTGAGTTTTTATGCCACACAATTAATTTACAGGCTCTCCCTCTCCTTCAGGTTTAATGCCTTTCTCTTACCGCTGCTGCTGCTGCAGGTGAGGACAGGATGCTAAAGCCAGACGAGACATACCCCTCAGTAGATATAACCCCTGGGAGGGATAGGTGCCAAAGCTGGGCATGCCGGCAGCTGCCCCGTTGGGAAAGGCATGGGTCCAGCTAGACTCACTCACCAGTGAGGAACTCGGGGTCTGGCATGGGGTCGGAGAGCTCCTCTTGGCACTGGTTCTCCAGGGGCACTGTGGCCACCACCAGCCCATCTGGCAGCTGCTGCTCCAGGCCGCGGGCAAAGTTGTTCTGCCTGGAATTTAATTGCAGAGAGGAGGGCAGGGCTGGAACACAAGCAAACTGCCTGGGATCATCCCCACCAGCTGCTGACCCATCCCAAAAAGCCACCCAGCACCAAGCCTTTCCTTTGGCCATGGGTTACGAAGATGTCTACTCTCAGTGGAAAGCTTCAGATGTGCCCTCCCCACCAGCCCCTCCATCTCCTGCGAAGCTTGGCCAGACATGGATGGACCAGGCAGTCCGCTAAGGTCCAGCCCAAGACCTTCTTGGAAAGGACAGCAAGGTCAGACCCTGCTGGGATCACCTCACCACATCCCCAACTCACCTGAATGTCCCTTTGAGCACCTGCCCCGCAGCCACCTCCTTGGAGTGGTTGTTGTAGCCATAGAAGATCTCCCCGAAGAGCGTCTGGTTCATGGGCAGCTCACGGGGCTCACCACAGTCCCCCGCCTCAGGGCATGACTCCGAGATGAGCTGGCACGACCGTCCGTCTGTGCCCAGCTTGTAGTCCTCGATGCACCTAAGAAACCAGCCCAGGGTCCACCATCAGCTGCAGCCCCCACCGGTGGAGACTGGGGCCACCAGGCCACCCCAGCAGGGACACCAGGAATAGAGGAGACCTTCCCAAGCCACCCAACCCTATGAGGTCAGGGTAGCAGCAGCAAGATACAGCAGCACCTTGGGGCTGTCCCCGTGGCCAGGGCAGTGATGAAGCACTCACCCGCAGAACATAAGGATGTTGTAGAACAGGGGCTCTTCAGGCAGGGGGACCATCTGCTGCAGACACAGTTGCTCACAGCCTCCATTGAAGCCATCTGAGCAGTCCACACCAACGTGACGGTCGTAGCAGCCTGTGCCATCTTTCATGGGGCTCAGTCCTGTCGGGCACTGGTGGGGGGGAAGCGAGAGGTGAAGTCCCCAGGGAAGAAATCTGGCCCCGGGGGTGAGATGGAGGGGAGGGCTCTGGCGCTGCTCTCCATTGGAAATTGCAGCTTGAGTGATGATCGGGGGCTGCAGGAGAGACAGCGGCAACACCACCCACAGCTGCAGATATTCCTCCTGCCTCCTCTGCCCCTGGGGAGCGCAGCCTCTGGAGTGGGAGCCCCCCAAGCCACCCTCCACAAAGGTAATGTGCTGGCATCAACCCCGCTCACTGGCACCCAGCTCCGGTGACTGCCAAAGCAGCGCTGCCCTTTCCAAACCCACCGGCTGCCGCACGCTCACAGCCTCCTCACCCCGATATCTAGCTCGGGTGGCATCACAGCAGGACACCCCAACCCCACCAACCCTTCCATTTCAGGGCACACGCTTCCCCTGCACAGCAAAGCAGCTGCAGCAGTGACAGGGGACACAAATGAGTGATGTGGGATCTCCCAGAGAGGCAGCAAGCAGATGGGCTCTCACTCCCTCATGTGTGCGTGCAGCAAGGGCAGGGACGGAGGGGGTGCCAGCCCAAAACCATCTCTTCCCGCTGCAAAACCAACCCCAAAATATCCATCCCGAGGTGATGGGAAGGGAGGAAGAGTGCGGCCCTTCCCCCTCCGCCCTCCGCCTCCTTGCTCACACCAAAGGAGATTTGCAGGTCCCGGGGGGCCACGCACCACACAGCCCGTCGAGTCCAGCTTGCGGTCCGAGATGCAGCGGAAGTTCTTGCTGCAGCCCCCGTTGTCTCGGGAGCAGTCACGGACGGGGCCAAAGGAGTCAAGGAGGACCTCCAGGCTGTCGAAGGAGGAGGAGGTCATCAGCTCTTCCCTGCGAGGAGGAGGAGGAGAAAGTGTTTCGCTGCTCCAATGAGACATTGTGAATGCACGCGCAACCACGGCTACTGTGTGGGTTTTTCCGGAGCTCAGGTTTCCCTGGGGCTGACAGTGAGCTGAACAGCAACCAAGCTTTTAGGGCATGCAGGAGCTACTGAGATGATGACAGCTACCTCTGAAGGCTCAGCTTTGCTGTCACTAAAGAGGGCAGGTTAATGGACGTACTAATCTCTACCTGCAAAATGCGGGGTGAGGGTCCCAGCTCACATCAACCCCCATGTGCTTTGGGTTGGTCTTCTCGCTCCAGGGACGCATCACCAGTTTATTTGCTGAAACGCCTCCTAAATGCCCTCACCCCACCATCGCACCTACCTGACCTCCACTGCATCTTCCATCACCGTCATGTCGGTCTTGCACTTGGCTGAGGGGTTGATGGCCAGCTCAGCTGGTGGGATAACGAAGCTCTTGCTCAGCGGCAGCCACATGCCTTCCCCCAGGGTGTAGGTGAACCTGCCAGGGAGAGCAGCAAAGGCCGGCATGGAGCAAAACACTGAGCCTGGAGGGCTACCTCTACCCAAACCCAAGCCCTTGAACATCCCCCTGCCCTGCAGGGATGTCAACCCGAGCAAAGGCAGATGAGTAGGGTAAAGTGGGGTGGCTCCTCCAAATGCACCCCAATGACCCCCCAAAAGCACATGTAATTTAGGTAATTAGAAAAAAAAAAAAAAAGGCAGGCATTTCCCTTTTCAGTAGAAACCCCAGAGCCTAAACCTCTCTCTCATCACAAATGGAGAGGAGGAACTGGCCACTGGGCATCCAGCATCCCACATGGCAGCTGTAGTAGGACCTTTCCAGCCATGCTCACATGTCCCCAGGAGGTGGCACAGGGCAGCCGTGCTCAGCCCTGCCAGCTGGTGTAACAGCCTGCCCATATGCCCTGAGTGATATTTTTGAGCCCCAAAATGTGCTGACCAGGTTGCCTTTACCGCTTACCGAAAAATCTTGTCGGACGGCTGCTCGCCCAGCACCAAGTCAAAGCCACGCTGGAAGATGGTGTATGGCCAAGGTCTAGAAGAGAAACCCAGGAGCATCACACTGGCATCATGCTCCTGCTGTCACTCACAGCCCAAAACACTTCCCCTGCTCGGCCACCGGCTCACGTGCAGAGGGGTCCTGGGATGAGACGCTTCAAACCAAGACAGGACAAGGTGATAAAATAGCCCCACATCCAAGATCTTGATTTTGGGGTTCCTACGACATCACATCCTCACCCCAGCCCCAACCTGCCAATGGGTCAGTGGTATATTGCATCCTTTATTTTGGAGTACAGTGCACTCCAGTCCCCCCTGCATCCATGAGCCTCATGCATTTGCATGCTCGGGTACTGCCCACCCTGCTCCCGTTTTAGGGATTTGCGTCACAGCCATCAAATTGCAAAAAGAAAACCAAAAGGCAGCTGAACCCTCTCTCTGCAAGGCTTTTGCAAGGGAGCACATCAGGTCGGGGGTCACAGGTTCACCACCTGCCTTATTCCCCTTGGGTCTCACTGTTTCAGGAGGGGAGCTGAGGAAGCCACAGCCCCTGTGGGACTTTGCAAAGGGGTCTGGAAGACAAGCTGAAAGCTTGGAGTCAAGCAGGAGGCTGAAGAGCTGATGGCCCCACCATCTCCATCCCTGCTGCCCTACATAGCACAGGGTGATGTGCAACCATGATTCGGTGGCCAGTGCCCTTCGGTGGGACACCCGCGGCCACCACACCTTGCAGCATGCATCCCCAGCAACACAGCCCTCCTGGCAGAGCATCACTTGCAGAGCAAGGCTAACAAGGCAGAGCAAGGGGAGCCATAGAGACCTGACCACAGTGGGCTTTGAATCAGGCAACACGAACCCCGCTCCCAAACCCTAAATCTCCAAATCCCCTTTGCAAGAGCTCAGAGCTGGGGCGAGAAAGAGATTTTCCATCCCATCGCATCACTACTGTTAAAATTCAGGGTGAGAGTATCAGGTGCTGCCAACAAGCCCAGGGATTTTCTCCAGAGGCAATTACATCTCTCCTGCACAAGCACTTTAATTTCTAATCTGAAGTTATTTCAGCAAGGACAAAAAAAAAAAAATAAAAAAAATCCTGATTGCAGGATTACAGCATGCTGTCTCATTTCCTCGCTGGGATACAATGCCATTTTCCCGTCCAGTCAGCTGGGAGTGGGGGATTACATTCAGCCTGCAGATCGGATTGCCCTGAATGAGGTCAGCTTCGGCCGGAAAGCGATGTGCTCCTTGCGTCTCGCCAATGACTTGAATGCTTCGCGCCTCTGCCTTCCAACACTCCCGCAGATGGGTTTTATTCTTGCTTTTCAGGAGTGCACCGGGCAGGGAACAAAAGCAGAGACAAGGTATTGTTCCCCATCGACTCGGGTGGAAAAGCAGTTATGAAGAGCTGCTCTTGGCTTGCAGCGTAGCTCAGCGCCAGGGCAGGCGCTGCGGAGGCATGGTGGCTGCCGGACCTTGGCCAGATGGCGCATCTGGCAGCCCATGGATGCCAACACATCCAGGACATGCAGCCGGTGGGCTTGGATCTGCCCAGGAGATGGAAATCAGTGCCCAGGCCATGTTGCGTCCACCCAGGGTGTAATTTCCAACTGTGGCTAAAATTCATGTGATGATGGCTTTGAGCCAGGGGAAAGGTTTCCAAGCTCCAGGGAGGGACCGTGTGGCAACTCCCCAGCCTACCCCACTTTGCCTCTACTTGGGGTCAAAAAAAGGACCATTAAAAGGAATGCTCAGCCTTTAGCTATGTGCTTACGTGGCAGAGGACAACCAATGCTGCCAGGCACCACTGAGTCTGTGGACATGGTACCTTCTGCAGGTAAGCCCTGAGATGGTCTCCATACAAGACCTTCAGCTCAACAATAGGTATTTATCCATCCTCATCTCCAAGGAAGCTCTCCAGGAGCTCAGCGCCAACATTTCCACCCACACATCCTTGCTGACTTTTGCCTTCTGCTGCAGAGGATGGGGTGAGATCTCCTCCCCCAGGCACACCTCACCTCCTCCATCGCTGCCTTTTGCCCCCGTGCCTCTGCTGCTGTTTCACCCCTCCTTCCTCTCCCGTGCACGCAAGTGTGTACCCATGTGGCTGTCTCCCTCCCCGCTTTCTGTGATCACTGGAGGCACCTCGCTGCTCTGGTTTTTGTTGCTCTTGGCAGGTATTTTTGTTGCTCTTCAGAGGTCTTCAGAGCTCACAAAGGAAAGCAGGACTGACAAGAAGCAGCTCTGTGCCTGATCAGGTTGGATTAAATGGGCCAGAAATGACAGCTCTCAGCTCCCTGCAAGCCTTGGCACTCAGGTAGGCATCTGAAACAACAAAACGGGGGATCACCAGGGCAGCTGAGAACCAGCAAACTCCCCACACTCAGTCAGCAAGTTCCCACAGCCAAAGTGCTGCCAGTGCATCCCCAGGATGATCTTCAGGCCTCTTTGCTTTTTCCAGCTGGACCATCAGCTATGCCTTGCTCCAGATCTGGGCTTGAGTGGAAGCTCCCAAAACACTTGCTAAGTCCTCCGAACCTGGTGCTGCTGGTGATGCTCTGACCCACTTCAACAGCACCCCAGCCACACCGCCCCAAGAGGACGAGGCCAGACTAACTTCCAGCACCGAGAACCATGCTCCTGTTGGTCCTCGCTCCCCGCAAAGCTCTTCTAGACAAGATGGGTGGGATGAGGAATCAAAGCCCGGTCCCTGCAGGATGTGACTGCGATGAGCTAACTTGGAGCAGCTGGGTTGAGGGGAGCTGGCAGGGAAGTCGGGGGGCCTGCAGGAATGGGTCTTTGCAGAAGGCACTGAGAAGTCACTACATGTGAGCGTGGCTGAAATGCCACCGGAGGAGAAGGTGGTCAGCTGTTACACACTGAAATAGGTGACTTCACGTCTGGTTCCCCGACCCCCTGTGCTCCTGGGGGTTTCCACCCAGTGAGCAGCATGAGGGCGGCCATGCCAGACCCCTCATGGCATCAAAGCACCAGCTCCACGTGCGTGCTGGGAGCGAGCGGCACGGATGAAGGCACTCACCGCATCCCTTCAGTGGCGGTTCGGGAGTTCAAGCTCAGGCTGAATGGCCCAGAAGCATCCCTGCAGCACCTGCACACCTCCTGCAGCCCCAGGACCCACTCCCCACGATGACCAAAGTGGGGACCCAAGAAGACCCAACACCACCTTGATGGGGGGCGAGCAGAGAGCAGACATGACACGAGCACCGAGCTGCCAACTTCTCCTGCCGGCAATGCCCATCCCGGCTCCTCCCCGACTTTGCTTTGCTTTGCAACGGCTTTGCTCGGGCTTCAGCTGCTGATGCCTCTCCTGTTCCCACCTCCCCACCCCCTGCCATCCCTTCCAAGGAGCTCTTTATTAAAAATGCTAATGCCAGCACTTTCTCCCTGGGCTGCCCGTAAATCTGCAAGGAGAATGGGGCGGGAGGAGGAGGCGGATGGGTGGTTTGGTGAAAGGATCTGAAAGAAAGAGAAGCTTTTTATCTGGCCGTCCTTCAAGCCTGCAAAGCTGAGGCACACAGCAGGGGATGGAGAAAGGCAGAGGGGGAAAAAAAGATAGAAAAAGGGGGTGGGAAAAAAAGAGAAAAAAAAAGACTTTAAGCAAGAAATGTGCTGTCCCTGTCACTTCAGCGTGTCCCCAGCTCCTCTGTGGGGTTGGGAGTGGATTGTGTGTGGGGATGGGACAGGAGGAGCAGGTACATGGCCAGGGAGGGGCATAACTGCATGCAGAAGAGAAGAGGCACCACGGGGAGGGGAGGCGGGTGAGCAGGGCACGGGCTGTTGCACTAATTCAGGTGCTGTGTTGGAAGAAACGGCTGCAAAGCTGTGGGGTAGAGAAAGGGGGTAACTTGCCCTGCATAGGACAGGGGCTGGGGTGGCCCCTGCTTGCCAACTGCTAGAAGAGGGTGAGAGCACCCAGTCAGACACGTTCACCAAATTGCCTTAAACTGGCTTAAAACCTTCCCGTGCCAGGGCGAAGCCCATTACAAGTTGAAAGGGCATGTTGTTAAAGACCCCTTAAATGCAGACTCTCTTAAATCTCATCAGGGTGTCTGAAAAGCGGACCCAGGCAAGAAGAGTACATGGGGATGGGATAGGAAAGCCACGGGCCATTGCATGATGGATCTAAGGGCTGAGATGAAGAAGTACAAATGCGGGCAGGTAACAGTTTATTAACTAAAGGCAGAATGAGCTGGTTTGACTTTTGGTCGAGTTATACCACGAACTAACTGCAGGAATTTGGTTTGATGAGCAAAGACAAGGCAGTGTTGGTTGGATTGTTGGAAACTGCATCCTGCCAAGGAAACGTTAGAGTAAGAGCCGAAAAGCAGCTAATTAACAATGCATATCAAAGTAGGAAGGCAGACTGTGAACACACAAACAGCACCAGACAGATTTGTGTAAAACAGCTGAAGAGCAGCGCAAAAAAAGCAGCTGATCAAATGTATCTGCCACCCATGATCAAAAAGATCTTATTTTTTGAAAAACTGATGAAGATTTAGGGACCGGATGCATTGGGTAAAAGATGTACCGCAGAGGCATGGATCTCGGCGTGGTACCCAAAATACACACAATACACAAAGCCTTGCTGCCATCACCGATAAAGTTCAAAGATGAGCTCGCCTTCATGAGCAAAATTAGACGCTGCTGAGTGAACAGACACTGAGTGAACCCATAATCACTGTAAATAAAACCAAACCAATAGCAAACCTATCTAAACCAACGGGTTGAAGTGAGTTTTCAGATAAAAACACCACCCTAGGAAAACAAAAGAGGTCATAGCCAGACCACATTGCTCCCAAGCACACCAAGGGATTTGGCAGAGCCCCCAGGTCCTGCTTTGCTGACCTCCCCTTTGCTAAGAGCCAATGTGGCTTCTCCGGGGACTGACTCGCCGCCTGGCTTCCACTACCTATGGCTGCAGCACATCGCTCCAATATTGGAGGGGTTAGGAGGATATTAGACAAACAATGGTCAGAAACAATTCAGGCACAGTTGATCTCGCCTTGGGATGCAGGGAGAGAGTAGAGGATTTGCAGACATCTCTTTCAGGTGAGCCTGCGGGCAACCTTGTTAGGCTAGGGCTGGGAGCAAGCTGATGAGCGCAACAAAAGACAGCATGGCCCGGCAGCTCAACCACCACCCCAAAAAGCATAAATACCACGTTAAAATTACAAGTTATTCAGTTAAATGGGCTCTGACAAGATGGTTCCGCTGGAACAAAGAGAGTTCATCACAGACATGACCTTGTGGAGGCCAAGGGTTCACAAGGGACACCTTGGACAGGTAGAAGACACCTCCACCATCACAAGCCCTTGCAGGCAGAGCTGCACCAAGCAGCACCTGGACATCAGAAACAGATCGCAGAGCAGAAGAATCCTCACTGAACATCAAGCTGGCCTTGGCATTACGATGCTTAGCGTGGACGTGCTTTCAAGAGCCCCTGTAAATTATTTCAGCTGCTACCATTTTCTGAAACAAAAATCTGACAAGTTCAAGGAAGAAACACAAAACGACCCTGGTTTCAAACAGCTTGAGAGAGGAGGTCTCAAAGGGTGGTGCTGAAAAAGTCCTGACACTGCAGCATTGGAGCCTTCTTGAGAGCCCAGAGAAGGGCAGGACTTTGACGGCCCCACCATGGTCTAGGACTGTGTTGCACCTTGGGGAAAAAGAGATCTGCTAGGTTTCTCTGCCCCAAACAGAAAAGTATGTTGGAAATGCTGCGTATAATTTGTCATAGCCAACTTTGGTATATAAGAAAAGACCCGAGACAACATGTATCCTGGTCAGGTATGAACACTATTGCAGGAGGAAAAGCAGAGGTTCGAGCATGAGCATGGAGAAGGCTCCCATGGGGGCATCAGGATGGAGCTGGGTCTGAAAAGCTGCCCCAAATCCCCTGGAGGAATGGAGTGGGTTCAGAGTACCTGTCAGGTTGGCATTGCTGAGACTAAACCTGGGTCCGGAACTGCGAACAGGTGCAGAGGGCTGCAGGAATGGATTTTTCCTTCCTGCCCTTGTCTTCTCTCCTGTTTGTTACCACCTATATTTTTTCCCAATTCACCTGAAAGCAACTTCTTCTCCACTTTTGATTTAGACAATGGAGCAGCTAGATCAGGAAGAAGCTAGAGAAAAGCAATGTGCATGGGAGGAAAAGTGTGATGCTGCAGTTCCATGCCCAGGAGCAAAGGAAAAGCAGAGGGGAAGGCAGCAAATGCTTCTGCACCTGTGCTTATTCATTTCTACTATCCGCCTCAATGGACAAAGTCATTTGCCTTCTTGCTTTTTGCAAGGTGGTGGCTCCAGCACACTGCTGGTAGCTCTGATGGAGGCACAGGCTGGCACCAAAGCCATGTGCGGTCATGGGTGGCCATGGGCTCTTTCCAACCCACTATGAGATACTCAACACATCCCCAAACAGGGAAGTCCCCCGCAGGGGAAATACCCCCTCCCACGCCCGAGTCCCCATTGCTCAGTGCCTCTTATTAGATGGGCACAGAGGAGCTGGGGACATCCCTGTCAGACACTTGTCCCCTGGGGACAAACAGGGCAGGGAGCTGTATTTCTGCCTGTATTTTCCCTGTGGTACCTCGCAGTGGTGTGGGGACTCTGACCACACCATTCAGCACATCCCCAGCACGGGGTCAACTGTCTCATGAGCATCACCCTGTCCCCAGCCTGGCTCAAGGCACCCACAACGACGGCCGCCCTTGTCTCCCACAGCCGGTGCTCCACACTGGATTTAATTGCTCAATTGCTTTTAAAATGAAAAAAAAAAAAAAACCAAACCAACAACAGAGGGGGCTGGAGACAGAGCAGCCGTGCTCTCCCCAGGCCCCAGTTCAAAGGGATGCAGCTGGGGGCTGGCCGGCGGGGGCAGCCCCCCATGGCTGCCATCCTCCAGTGCAGCAGCACGGCGGGGGTGCCGCCAAGCCCAGCCTTTGATGATTTTCTCTTCCTGCTGTGAAGACTAATGACTTCAGAGAAGGCGTCCTGCCATGCGCGGGGCTGCCGATCCAGCAGCGGCACAACGAGACGAAGGGAGGAAAAAGGGGGTTGGAGGTGCCGGTGCACGTGGGGCCTCTGGTTTTGGGGGTGTCTTGGCTTTCTGTACACTACCTCCAGCCATCCCTGGAAGTTCCCATCTGCACATCAGAGACCCATGAGTGTTGAGGACCAGAAGGAGCATCCCCTGAGGGTCAGAGAGAGATGGGAATGTTTGGGATCCCCCACCAAATTGCTGCCAAAACATCAGAAAAATTTCCCTTTGCACTTCCAGGGGTGTAAAGCTGTGGAGCAGATGGCAAATGCACTGTTCCCTCAGGCCATGGCATCGAAGCATCTAACCTGCCCATACCCATTCCACAGCCTCCCTCCTCCACTGAGGACCGTAGCTCGACCTCAGCCCTCCTCTGATGCCTCGTACACCCAAACCGAAAGCCCCATGAAGCGCAGGATGTCAAGGAGAGTGCTTACAAGGGGAAGAGGAGCAGCTTTGATCTTCTCCAGGGGGTGTTTACTCTGAAACCTAGCAATGGCCTCTTTTACATCATCTCTGATTACTTCAAAGAATAGAATTCCTTGCCTCCCACAGACCTGCTGCAGAGCCCAGCCATGTGCTGACCTTACGATTCACTGAGACTCCTCTAACTCTTTCACGTAAGACGATTTGCCACAGTGCTGCTACGCTGCTGTTGAAGCTGAGTAGCTCATGCAAGGACAGTCCAAGCCTGGGCATGCTGCTGCAGGCACACTCACCCCTGGTTCGTTCCCCACTCATTCCGGATGCAGAGATGTTTATGCACGGGGTCCTTCATGTAGCCCTCGTAGCAGAGACACTCACCTATGGAGAGAGGGGGGGACATGAAGGACACCGAAGGACAAGGCTTTCCACATGCTTCCCTGCCAAACCCAGCCTGGAGCCAACCGAGGCACCCAGCAGCTCTGCTCTTGCATGTGGAGCAAGGCGAGAAAGCATCTTCCCACCAAAGCCGGGTTGAGCAGGCAGAGGTGAGCTCCCAAACCCACCCCGACTGCCTGGCCGCCTACCAGTCTCGGGGTCACACTGGTGCTCGCAGGGGTCAAGGAGGCGCCGGGCGCAGAGGTCCAGGGCCCAGGGCCCGCTGGAGTTTTGCTGGGAGAAGAGGACGACCTGCGCCGGGTTCAGCCAGTCGCTGGCATCCAGCTGGCTCCCCTCCAGCAGGATGAACCGGCTCCCTGCCGCCGGGAGGGGAGTTAGCGGTGGCAATGCACTGTTTTCCCCTGCATCCTGCGACGGTCCCCTCCATCTCGTGATGGATCCCTCCATCCCCTGTCCATCCCCTCCATCCTGAGACAGTGCCCTCTGTTCTGCAACAGCCCCCTCTGTTTCACAATTAATCTGTCTGTCCTGTGCCCATCCCCTCTGCCCTACGATGGCCCTCTCCATGCCATGCCTGTCTCCTCCATCCCGTGAGAGCCCCCTCCATCCTGTACCTCTCCCCTCTGTCCCACAACAGCCGCCACCATCCCACACCCATCCCCTCAGTCCCACGCCTGTCCCCTCTGTCCCACACTGATGTCCTTCATCCCATGATGGTCCATGCCATCCCATACCCATCCCCTCCATCCCATGCCTGTCCCCTCTGTCCCACAATGGTCCCCTCGGTCCTGTGCCCATCCCATCCATCCTGCACCCATCTCCTGTGTCCCACACTGGTACCCTCTATCCCACACCTGTCCCCTCCATCCTGCACCCATCCCCTTCATCCCACAACAGCCACCTCTGTCCTCCACCCATCCCCTCTGTCCTGTGCCCATCCCCTCCATCCCACGCCCATCCCCTCTGTGCTGCACTGGTACCCTCCATCCCACAACTGTCCTCTTCATCATCCTCTCCTCCCCTCCATCACAGCTTACAGAATGGGGCAGGAGGGGGTGGGTAAGACCGTGGGGTGCTCACCATCAGCAATGAGGTGCTCAGGGACGTGGAGGGTGATCTTGACAACAAGGGGGCAGCTCATGTGGGAAGAGCACACCAGGCTGATGATGCAGCTCGTCACGCTGATGAGGGTCAGTGTGGTCTTGTTCACAGGGCTCCGGGGGGACCCCACTGAAAAACACAAAAGCACAGTCAAACCTGAGACCTGGGGGACCCAGGAAGATCTTGGGGTGCTGACAGGAGACCTCAGGGTGCAGATACCCTGCCCGGCCCCCTGGAAATCCAGTGGCAATCCAATCAAGCAGCATTGCTTTGAATTTTCAAGAGCATGAAGCAGCTTTTGCTGTGGGACACTCCCTTCTGCCTGCTGCAGCCGGGGTCTCCCTGAGCCCCCTCAGACTGGGCTCTCCCACACCCCTGCACTGCAGCACGCTGAGACCTTTGCAGCAGCAGGACTTTAAAGCAGAGCAGAGATTTTGAGGAGAAGAAATGCAATATCCTTTTTTTCCCCCCTTCCTTCTTCTCAGCACTTCTCTCAGGTTAATTTTACCATGACAACAGCCTCCTGGATGCCTTTGAAAAAGCACAGGAGAGCCCTAACTGCTAAAGGCATGCAGGTCTTTGACTTTTAATCTCTCAGCTGAAGAAGCTGAGTGGAAAAAGCTGGCTGGAGGCTGAGCTATCCCCTGCAGAGACAAAGCCTGAACCAGCCTCTCAGCACCCAGCACGGGCACTGGGGGCGAAGGAGATGGCTCCCAGTCCCACCACTCCCAGAAAAACAAGGCACCGTCCAGCAAACAAGGCTCAGTGAGGGAAAACAGACACAAACTCTCCCCGGAGGAGAAAACCTCCCAGAGGGATGGTGCAGGGCAGCGGGGTGAGACTCTTGCCTGGGGACCAAGCCTGTCCCCATCCCCTGCTGCACATACAGCTCATACACGTACGGTGCCAGAGAAAACCCACAGCAGCACTGTGCTGAGAAGCAGCACGGGAGCTCATGGGCCAGCCTTTGAAGTGTGTTACTCATTAATACACACCAGAGCTCAGCAGAAGCCTCCAGCAAAAAATCAGAATATATTTCATTCTCTGCTGAGAAACTCCACTGGAGAGCAGCAGCAGCCCGCTACGGGAGCAGGGACCGGCACCTGCCCATAGCAGCCCAGATCATGCTTGGGTTTCCATCTTTTGCCCATGGAAAGTCTCCGAACCTAGAGAGGTGATGGCAAACAAGGCAAGGGGGCCACAGCTTGCTGCCCACCTCTGTGCCCGCACTCACCTCGGCTGCGCCTCCGGCTCCTTGAGGGATCCGTGTAGAAGGTCAGCTGGGGATCGGTGTCTGCTTCCGTCCCCGAGTCCCCCTCAGGGTTGAGAAACGCTGAGCCGGCTGCAGGAGACACCAAGTGTGGTCACGGTAGGGCTGGCACCATGTTACTCCAAGCTGCTGCGTCCTACATCACCCTTTCAGGGCAAGCCTTGCCTTGAAGACCAGGAGCCGCGTCTGCTGGACGCAGCAGGGACACCCCTTCCCGCCACACACAACCATGCCCCCTGTCACGGCTTCCATTACCTTGCAACTTTTCCGGAGGCTGTGCCAGTATCATAAAATATTTACCGTGGCAAACACCCTCTGCATCTTTGCAACCAACCAACCCAACATCATTTGCATCCTTGCAGACACCCTTTTTCTGCTTCCCTCCACCCAAACCCTCCTTTCCATGCTCTCGCTGGCCCTATGTCTCCACGAGGGTGAGTTGCTGGAGCTTGGGTGGCTGGAAGCTCAGAGCACCCCATCCCTCCCGGGACCCCCCCTACCTCGTGCTTTGTTGTTGATGCGCTTGCGCTGGCTGCTGGAGGTGTGGGACAGCAGCGTGGCTTGCTGATGGTTCGAGTCCACGGGGCTGGTGGCAATGATGTTGTCCTTGTACTTGTTCATCAGGGACAGCTTGGCGTTATCGCTGCCTGAGCAGATAGAATCGAAGGCAAAATCTTTCAGGGATAAAGATTTTTTAAAAAGAGGAAGGCGAGAAAAAGATTTCCTTGGATCCATCTCCAGCATCTGCATGAGGCGACCAGGGTGCCGTGGCCAATGGGCCGAGCTGCCCCCAGTGCACCCTCATGAGCATCTCAAAGCTTGAAGGGACCCGCCACCTCCACCAAGCTAGCCAAAAGCTGAGATCTAACATTCAGCCTCTCAGGCACTTCTGCATACCCAGGTCTGTAAAGAAAACCCCTGGAGAGCTATAGGAACCACACCATGGTCTTCCCAAACCACATCTCAGTTGAGAAGGCTCCAGTTGGATGCCTCAGTTGGCAATATGGCCAATAACCAAGTGTGTTACAAGCTTCAAAGAATCCCTGCTGGTGATGAGAAGACAGTGTTAACTCTGAATCATACTGATGGCAAGTATCATTTTGATACTAAAAACCTCAGCTGAAGAAGACACCAGAAATCCTGGGATATAGAAGGGAATTTTGGGGGTCACCATGGGGTAGCTTGGAGGATACACCATTCTGGTTCTCCATCAGGGCACGGGAATCACAGTCCTCCCCTTCAGAGCTCCACCCCACATTGTCCCAGCCACGTCCCACTCAGCAGGGACTGCTCTCAACTGGCTGCAAGGTCTCTGAGCAATGGAAGCACCTTCAGAGTGCCACCAGCATCTCACACACAACAAAAACCCAGAGAAACGGGGAAAATACTCAAGGGAAAATATGTGTATGGAATGATAGAGAGAAGATGAGTTGGAAAGGACTCAGCTAAGTCCATGCCGCCCTGTCCCATCCCCACCTGGTGTGAGGTCCATGCTGGCCTTCTCATTGCAGCCCTGCAGTGAGTCCAGGGTGCGGGTGACCTGGCTGGCGAAGTCCTCCCCGCCGTTCATGCACTCACGCTGGAGGTGGTGCCGTAGGTCGGTGATGTCATACTCATAGCCGTCCAGGATAGGGGTCTCGCGGATGCTGAGCGTCCCGCTGGAGTTGTGGCCCTGCACACGGGCGTTGCGCAGGCTCTCCCGCCCGTGGCCCCCGATCAGCACCGAGGGGATGTAGTGGATCTCGTTGGCTGCCTCAGCACTGGCACTTTTCTGGGGCTGCGGCACTCTGCGCCGCTTGCACCACCGCCGGCGGGTGTAGAGGATCATCACCAGGCAGAGGATGGAGAGCAGAAGGGCGATCATCCCTCCCTGGGGGCACAAACACAAGCAGGGCTCAGCCAGGGACCTGCGCCAGCCATGGCCCAGGGATGCAAACACCCCAAGGATGCTCCGGGCTGGCCAAAGCAAAGGCAATGGCGAGAGGAGCCCAGTCATGCCAATAAAAGGGTGCTGGCACAGGGAGCGCCCAGATTTGGCCAAGCGCTCCCAGTTGAAGCCTGCCTCAATCTGGACCAGCTTTGAAGTCACCACTGAGGCATGAAAAAGCAGCATTTAAAGCAGAGAGTGTTTAGTTTCACTCTCTCACGACACGTCTGTGAAAGCAGATATCAGATTTATTCAGGCAAACGCTCCTACAGGCAACTTTTTCTGACCCATTTCCAACCAGTTTCAGGGCTGTCACTCTCAATCTTGGGAGATTTTCCCAGGGTATACTGCAGAAATTGCAGCACGGATTAAAGGAGATCAAGGCTCGAGACAGCCAGATGACTGAAGCGTTGTTTGGGGAACGCCAAGGGGGAAGAGACTGAAAAAGCTCCTGCCCCACAGAGATGGACCCCAAAATTGCACCCAGCCCTGCCACCTCACCACCCTCACCCTGCCCAAGGTCACCCTCCTGCAGAGACATCGTCACTGCACACAGATAGAGGCAGCAAGATGAAAGCCCAAGCTGGCCCTTTACACCCAATCTGCTACTTAATAATACTACTACTACTAATCATCATCATCATCATGCAGAGCAAGCTAACAGCTCCATGTCCATCCATGGCTCTGGTCCCCCTCCTCTTTTCTATGCAATAGGTGATCTTGATAAAATAAAATATTAGTAATAAGCTGCTCCATTAGGATAAAACATTAAGGGAATTATTGAATAAGAAGCAGGAGAGACAGCTGGAAAAGGAGCTCTAATGGCCATTACAGGTTAACCATCTTTCATTCCCAGGATGACAGAGCTGCGACGCACCCTCACAGCCTCTTTCCAAACTTTCTTTAAAAAAAAGGAAAGAAAAAACAAAGAAACTCCAGTGATTAAGGAGACAAGCAGTCTAGCAGAGGGGTGGGGGCTGGCTGGCATGCGACGTCTCTCTGGCCAGGAGCCTGCAGCAAGGAGGATGGGAGATCTCTCGCTGGGGCTGAAAACTGGCACTGGATTAATTTCTGGCCGTGTTCATACTGAGTTTTTTAGTGATAAAGTCAGGGCCAATTCTCTATCACATTCAAATCCCTTTGAGTTGCTCTGATCCCTAAATAAGTGTGGGCTATCCCCATCGCCACCGGAGATGGCCTCCCATGTCATGGCTCTCCATCACCCTGGGGAAGGGTCCACCTGCAGATGGGGTGACAAGCAGGTGGGAGTAATACTGGGGCCTTCCTGGCTTTCCTTTGCTTTCCTCTGTATGCACATTAAATCCCCCAAACACCAGAGAGCTCTGCCATATGCCTGTGGTGGTAAACAAGGGAGAGCAAGCTGGAGCTCGAGTCAGGTGGGTGCCCATTTGTTTAGGACTGTGTCTGTGGGTTCTCAAAAAAGACCTGTTATATAATTGAAACTGAATTTCTTCTGTCCTGATAGTCTGAGAGCAAAAACTATCCCTGAGGAAAAGCAGCCTGTGGCCACCTAAGATGAAGATGAAAACCAGAGCTTGAGCCCCTCCACCCACTGCTCTTTGGAGGGGGTCAGATTATCACCTCAGACCCCTGGTTCCTCTCCATTGGAGCACAGAAAACCCATTTTGCCTTCATCCCCCCTCAACCCACCACTCGCACAATGGCTGTGAGAGGAGCCCTGCACTGGACGGGCGCAGGAGCGCTTCTCACACAGTCCACGTGCGGACCGCTGCCATGGTGGATACAACCCCTCACTCACTTCTTCTCTTGGCAACCACATGGGAAAGAAAGAAAATCAGCCTTGAAAAGTCCATGTGATCCTGACTCCTGGCACAAAAGCCAACTTCTATTTGTCAGGCCATAAGGATGCTGCTGGAGCAGAGCTGAGAGTGATGAGGAGAAAGGGGGAGAGGGAGGATGCAACCTGTATTTACACATTTTGGTACGAGAGCAATGAGTTGCAGACATCCTTTTCGTCAGCTCGATAATAAGCCTTGTTTCAGGCACTCCCGTCTCAATCTTGGGATTCAGAGGTAACCAAGAAGACCAAGACCACTGTGGCAGAGTGGGGCCAGCCTCTCCAGAGGTGATGCACCCTCTCAGGAGCAGCTGGGAACGGACAATAAAAAAAAAGATAACCATGCAAAATGTTTTTGGGGATGGCTTTCCCAGTGTTTTGGTTTTTTTCCTCCAGACTAATCACGCACAAATGATGGAGGAGAAACCTGGCCTGGGGCTGCAATCTGGAAGAGCTATTGACGCTCTCATTAGGATAGGCACCATTAAACAGCCTGTTTGCGGCCTCGGCAACACATTGTCTCCGGCTAATTATCTTCCAGTGGCACAAAAATTGTCAGATTCTTCAAATTTTTTCCAACATAACAAAAAGAAACAACCAACAAACCACAGATCCACCTCCAGCACACAGATCTCTGTCTCACCCTCCTTTCTCTGCCATCAAAGCCTCATCCCCGCATATCTGGGGGGAGGAGAAAAGCTGTGCAGCCCCCGCGCATGGGATGCTCTTGCTTACTGCACACTGCGAAACCATGGCCACGGGGCTGCAGCTCTGATAAAAGTGGTGGTGACAGCACCCAGTGGCACCGTGACACCCGCCGCGTGCCGGAGCAGCGGGTGCTGGGCACCATCCACAGGGCAAAGGGCTCCTGACCAAGTCAATGTGAATTAACCCCGGGTTAAGGTGGTTGAGACCTTCAGAGGCCAGCACCCTCCAGGGATAAAGGCGTTCCTGCAAACATATTTGCAACGGAGAGGTTTAAAGCAGCCCAATGTTAAAGCACCGTGCATGCAGCATCATTCAGAGAGGTGCCCAAGGCATCTTAACCAGCCCCCAGAGGTGGGCCCCATTCCCCATCCTAGGGCAGCTGGAGCCAGATGGGGAAATATATGGCTTTTCAAAAGCCCCTATATTTTCTACAGGCTTCTGGACACCTAAACAGGGGCTGCCTTTCCATCACGTACCATGACGGAGATGTGGAGGATCCTCAGCTCCTCTTCTGCCGACTCAGTCTGGGGCTCGTCTGTGGGGTCAAAGCCGGGCAGGTTGGGGGCCCCGTCTTGGTGGTGGATGTGGAACAGCAACGTGCCGTTCTCCAGCCACTGCTGCCGCCAGCGCACCAGTGGGATGTCGTCTGTGTTGCCCGAGATCTCTGCAAAAGCAAAGCCAGTCATGCGGGAAATGTGGAGGAGAGGGGTGATGGGGGACATTTGCCTCTTCCCCAAAAATGGGTGGAGGGACCAAGGGACACAGAGAGCAGGCTCCCTCTGGTCACCTCCTCCCAGCACCATGGCTGCCCCTACACAACCCACACCCTGAAGGATTAAAGTGGAATAAAATCATATTTCTGGGTAAAATCCAGATGTGGTGCAGGGACAGAGCGCTTACCGACAGCATCTCGAGGCCAGAGCCTGGGATCCTGGCAGCATCCTTCCAGCCCTAAATTGGACAGGTTTCACCCACGTGCTTCATGATAAACACAGCTCCAGCCGTGGGGAGCAGAGGATATAGGACAACTTCTCGGTAGCACTAATGGGATCATTGGGACCATGCCGCAAATTATTGCAGACAGAAAGTATTTCCCATCCTTTGCGAATGGAGAAACATGCATGTGGCTGCGATCGCACCTGCAGCTATGGCTCTGATTGAGGTGCATTCAGAGATTTTCTGTCTCTAACCATTTTTTACGGCTCCGCACACAGGACTCAGCCCTGACATCTGCAGATGTACCTGCACCTTCTGCCCAAACACCCCAACTTTCCCCAGGTACCTTTAACTTCAGGGTTTGGGGGTAGTGGGACAGATGAGCAGAGCTGGGCTGAGGAGTGATGGCAGCAGAGGACACCCAAGCAGGAGGAGCAGCTGAGGACAGGGACACAACATGTGCAGCAGGACACTAAATGCCTAATTAAACCAAATTCACCTGGCTGACTCCAAAGTTTCAGGGACATCCTACGGCTGGCTTTTAGCAAAAGGGAGGGTGACACCAGCACATCCCTAGGAGAGACGGGCACTGTTTTAAACACCACCTCCATCTCAGATCAGATCACCTTGATCACCATCTCAGATCACCTTGATCTCAGCCCTCAGCTCAAGCCTGCCATTTGCCCAGTAGTTCTTTTTCCTGAAAATATAAGCTTCTGTTGCATTTGTTGGAATGACCATTAAAAATGTGATGAGCTTCCCAGCGAGATGCAGCTTTCCCTCCTGTCTCTGCCCCATGGGAACGATCCAGCCAGACCCGTCCACTCCGTGCCATTTGTAGGCATGCGTTTTGATGGCAGTGGGAAAGAGCCCAGCTCGCTTTGCAGATTGTCATCTTTATTTTGCTTGTTTCATGCTGCCTTCAAATGAAAACTGGAATTCAATTACAGTGCTGAAAAACAACATTTTAAATTTACTGTTAATTAATTTCATTAGGCTGCCTTAAGTGAGCTAGCTACTGGGGAGGGGGAGAAAAATCTGCATCAGGAACCAGGTTCATCCTCCCAAACTGATTTGATTAATCAAAAGAAACATTAGCCGCGGAGAGCGAATTGGCAGATTGTTTCTGCTCAGCACGGGCCATATTTCTGATGGTAATCAGTGCGCTTTGAGTGTCCCAAGCAGAGAGATGCTGAGCTCTCCTCGATGACACCAGGAAGCAAAACCAAGGGGAGTTAAAGCATCTAAGAAGCCAGAAGCACTTTTGAAATTCCCTCTAACCGCTGAGCTGCGTGTTTAGGCACACAGAGCCCCTTTGAAAAGCTGGTCCTGGGAGCCAGGAGGGTTTGAAAAAGCAGATCTCCTCCTCTCCCACCTGGTCTTTATTCATGGGCTGAAAAGGGAAAACAAGCTTTCCTGCTTCCCCAACTCCCTATGGCTTCTCAACTTCAAATGAACCAGCTCAAATGGAAGAAAATATTCTCCCCGCACCTGCCTGCTAACGTGAAATTAGGAGTAATTAAGGCAAGAGCTTTTATGCACAACAGGAACTCAACGTACTGACATTTGGAAAAATGTAAATACCAGCATTTGTTCCATTGTAAAGAGTGAAAATAATAGATACTAAGTATATGACATTGTGACATTTAGAAAGCTAGAGTTAAAGATGTTTTCCCCCTGATCTGACATATCACTGAAAAAGCAGCACCCTTCAGCTCATTAATATTTGAGGAGGACTCCTTGATGGGAGTTATTTAAATGATTAATAGATTATAGTAAATTTAAGCCTTGAAATAGGTTGTCATAATTTCAAATTTATTTAAACAGGCTTATTTTTAAAAAGAAAAATGTATTTCAATAAAAAATTGATTCTTGTTTTAAAAGAGCACAATCCAGCCACAGAGCCTGAGTACGTTATCCTCTCCCACCAAACATCACAACACAACCCTGCAGCTGCAACACACACAAGTTAGAAGTGTTAGAGACAGACAAAACCACCCCAGAAATCAACTGCCATCACCCCAAACTGACAGGCTATGACTGCTCCATCACACTGCAGGACAGGGCTGCTCCACTGTCTCTGCTCCTGCCCTGGGCAAAGGCTCTTGAAGGCAGTACCTGGATGAGTGAGCTTCAACCTTGGACCTCCTCCTCAAAGGTCGTAGCAATACCCCAGCTGCCCCTGTCCCATTCCATTTCTGCTCAAAAAAATTGTACATATAAATGCTTTCCTGTGCCTATGATGTTCTCCTGGAGTTTGGTTCAAGCAAGAGCAAGACCAAAACAAGACAACCAAGACAAAGATGAAGACCAAGACCAAGATTCCTCCCTAACACAGCATCGCTTTGCTCTCTCTTCTCCCAGTCCAATGAATTCCACTTTTATCTTTGTCTTGCTCTCCAAGCAGACATCTCATCACCTGGTGGGAGATGCTACAGTGACCCATGAAGCCAATTGGGGCCATTTATCTGGGTGCCATAGGGGCTCAGCTCTGCCATGGGGCTGGCAGGTGCCAATCCTACTGGCCAGCTCATACTGTGGGGCCAGGAGACCCCAGAAGAGGTAGGAAAGTGGGCAGAAAGCAAAAAAAAAAAAAAAAAAGCAGGGGGGAGAGGATACTTTCAAGTTCAAAGTTTGAAAGATATTGATGATAGACCTGGTCCCTGCATGGCTTTCATTAAAGCCTTGGATATGAACCCATTAGCACTAATATTAACTTCTTGCACCTCTGTTAAAAAATAGCCTGCCTGAGTCAGGGGTTAATAACAGTAGGAGACCACTAATTAGGCTGTGCTGCATTCACCTGGTATCAAACGTGGCCCAGGTCCTTCATACCTACAGGAGCAGCAGCCTCCAAAGACCCCAGCTGATGCTTTCAACATAAGGGCCGTGGCTGCTCCCCTCCCAGACCATCTGGGGGGATGGAAAGGGGGGTAGGGAAGGTTGTAGAGGAGCAAACTGAGGAGAGGATGAAAGTCCAGATGAAGTTGCTGGAGGTGGCTGGATTTATACCGCTTCATTATTGATCATCCCAAATAACCTCATTTCCCTAGGGACAGCTGTTCCAGCCAAAGCAAACCCAGTCCTTCTAGAGGCAACACCTCTGCATCTCCCAATTTTGGGAGGCAACACCTCCACCGCAGCCCAATTCTGCACCCGAGCTGGTGCAATGCTGAAACTGTGGCCCCCTGAGCCCAACATCAACATGGACCCATTCCCGTGTCCTCATTGCCCCACCAAGACCTGGCATCGTGGCACACAAAGAGAGCAACTCTCCTTAAAAACACACACCAGCATTTTGATGAAAAAATAAACCCGGCAGAACAATTTTCCTTTCCATTTGCAAGCGTTTTGCACTAATAGATGCCTCCGATTAGTCAAATGAACTCTGCCATAATGCCAGTCTCTGCAGACCCATTTCATACAGCAGAGTGCAGATTTTGACTTGGACTTATATTTCCTCATTAACATTTAAGCCTGGCTTATTTTCCACCTGGAGCCTGACTGTGTTTTTATTTAAGTTCCCCATTAGCTAAGGCTTTTGCTCTGTGTCTAAACCTCGCACATCCTTTAAAGGGCTCTAACTCAGCTAAAGCAAGCCCTGGCCTTGTACTCCTCCAAGGGTCTCCAATGTCTGAAGTAACTCAGGAGACCTTCCCACCATGAGCCACTCGCACTCTCTGTTGGGACCTCAGGCCTTGATTACTATCAATTCAGATGTCAAAACACATATTCTGATATTTTTTTACTTTGAGGTTTTTGTGACACAACTTTCATGGGATAATATTCATGTTTTTATGGGCCCATTTAAAAATATCACATTCATCACTGACTATCCATATTTTATTTGGATTTTTTTTCCCGTCTCCAGTCTCAGGTAGGAAAACCAGCTCATTCTGTAGGTCATTCTGCTTTTTCAAGACAATCCAGCTTTTCCATACCAGCAAACACAAACCCCACTTTGTCTATTAGGAACCTGCTTCATGGAAGAGAGCACCTTGGGCAAAATTTCCAAAAGACCCATAGACATGGCAGAACCTGAAGGCTCAAGGAAAAGGCTCCTGCTGTATCTGAAGCCACTCTCTGCCTAGGTCAGAGAGATCACCCCACCACGACGTCTGCATGTGGGGCTGGTACACGTGAAGCCATTTAGCTGTCATAGCAAGGCTGACAGCTAACCAGGTTTCTCCTTGAAACATAGGGTGCCTTTGCTTTTAGGAAGGTCATCATTACATTTCAAAGCTGCAGCCATGCCTTAGCCTTGAACTGGGATTTTTGTCCTGAATATTCCATGGCCCTAATTCATGCCTTTCTTTAACAACAAAACCCTCCATCACTCTAGGAGCAACATTGTGCCGTGCAGCCGTTTCCAGAGCGAAGGACACCAATTCATCATTAATGGGGCTGAGTTGACCTGGTTTGCTCTGCAGCTGCTGACCTTACAACACTATGTGCCACATCGCCCTGCTCTTCCCTGCAGACACAAGCACGTGCCCAACGACACCTGTACAACATCCCCTCCGAGGTTATTTTTTCACCGCTTTTGTCAATTTTGACCAAAAGCTGGGAAAAACAACGATCAGACTGGGACATTTGCTGGTGTTTGATTTTCACTCCTGTTTTGTTAGTCTGGGCCCATTTGCTGTAACTGTGACCTACAGAGGAGATGTGGGAAGAGAGACAAATCCAGCTCCTGGACCAACACTTGGGGGACATAGTCATGTAAAAAAAACCCCAAAGCCCCACACCACAACAGTGAGCAAAAGCAAAATAAAGAGAATGTGTGACAACAACCTACAAGATGCAAGGTTGATATATAAACCGCAGAAAGGACCACATCTGTAGTTGATATCCCACCCTGCAATGCCATCACATCACCTCTTCCAGAGGGAAACCTAGGTCTCTATGGAAAGAGCCCAAATGATGGAGAAACTCCCAATCAGCCATGGAAAATTACTGCCCTGGCTAAATCGCCTCCCAGAAAATCAGTGAGATGGAGAGCACGAACCCCTCAGCCCAGATGGTGCTCACGTACAAGCAGCGGAGGAGGACAGCTGCTGGACTCCACTAACACAACAGCTATCGCTCAGAAAGGGTGAGCAACCAGAGAAGCAAAACTTGGCAGAGGAGACCCCAATTGCTTTAAAAAGCTCTTGTGCATCACGGAAATTACAGACCAGTAAATTCTACTTCTGCCCTGGACAGTTTGTTAGAGGAACCAGTAGGTGCGTGGGTAAATATGGGTCGCTCAACACTGTAAGCCAGTAGGTAAGGGTGATCCAGTTTGATGGACTCATTTCAAAGAGTTCTTGTCAAAATCCACCCTCAAAGTTTCCCAAAGCGCCAAAGTGGGGTTGGGATAAGAGGGAAAGTCCTCTTGAAGCCCACCAGGTGGGGGAGGAGTAAGAGGTTAGTTTTCACAATGAAAGGAGGTTACCAAGAAGCCCCGCAGAGATCTTTGTTAGGACCTTGGCTGTTCAGAAATGCTGTAGAAGAGGAGGCGAATGACAAAGTTGGTCACCAACGCTAAATTTAGTCTCCTCAAAGCTAAAGCTGCGAAGTACTGGAGGAAAGTGGGCAAGGAAGTGGGCAGGTGAAATGCAACTTTGGTGAAAGCAAGCCAATCTCAAATCCTGCAAGTGGTATTCAGGTCAGCCATCTCATAACAGAAGAGGCAAAGTTTGGAAGGTTTGGAGGAGGGGTACAAGGAAGATGAGATGTTGCAAATGGCTTTGTGGAGAGGAGAAACCAACTGTATTAGGATTCTTCAGCAAGGAAAACAAACAACTGAGCAGGGACATGATAAAAGCCTATAAAAATCATGAAGCCAGTGGAGCAGTGGGAAAGGCAATGATTATTCACTATTTCTTGCTTTGCAAGAATCAGGTATGTAAAAACTAACAAAAGGCTCTGTTTCATCCACCATAAAGTCTGAAAGCACTGAGAAAGGAACCGAATTCAGGGAAGACAGAGCTGCCAGTGGCTATTGAGCCAGACAGCCCAGAGACAAATTCCAGCTTGAGAAATCCCTGCAGCACAGACCTTGGCACTAGGGAAAGGACCACGCTATATATGCTGCATTTTTAGCATTTTTCCCCCAATTATCAGGTACTTGCTATGGCTGGAGATGCCAAGGGACCACAAACCTGCTGCCCCCCACACTGCCCAGTGTCTGGGGGATGCAGGGTGGCTGCAAAGCCAGGTAGGTGCTACCCAGGCCACCTTTCAAGGACGTGTCCCACATCCACATGTCCCTTCAGGAGCAGCTGAGACCCTCTGCTCGTCCAGGCACTGTCTTGCTGAGGGAAGGAGACCCCAAGGCAGCTCTCTCCCATTAAGACAGCTCATCAACACCCAGCTGGCAACTCCCCCTCTCCAAACCCCAGCCCTCCATGCCGTCAGACCCTACAGACCAAAGACGCCTGCCAAGATTACCTTCAGCTTTCCAAGCCAGCCAGTGATTTTCATGGGGAGGCAAAGGGCTATTTATATCCATCGCGGGCTGGCAGGGAAGGTAATGGCCAGCCACTCCAGCCCATCTGCCAGGCACTTAGCAAGACATCGGAGCATATCGTACAGGCGAGGTCAGGCAGCGGCGGAGGTGGGACAGGCGGGGGTGGGGGAGGATGCATTACAGTGATGACATGGACTTCACTTCAAGGGTAAACTTCAGCCCGCTCCTGCAGACTAATTTGTTTAAGTGCTTGTTGCGCCGAGGCCAAGAGGTTGGGCAAATTAGACATTATTTTGGCGTTTTCATGCTCAGCACAGGAAACGAGCACGACCGCTCGTTCCTCATCTCCTGGGGGGAGAGCCAGGACCTGCCAGTCTTCTGGGACATGGGAGGGACGAGGTGGCCCTCCCAGGGGGTGAAACAGGATTGAAATAACCCTGTCTGCTCTCCTGCCAACAGCAGGGCCAAGAGTTTTATCAAGAGGCGATCCTTCTCTTCCTCTCACCTCCCCTGGAGGGACCAATGCTGGTCTTGGCGGCAGGACGAATCCTCACCACTGGCCCCATACTGGGATGAAGAAGGCAGGCATAGGCTACTGCTGTCTCAGTCTAATGTCATAAACTCTTCAGTGCTTGGGAGCTCTTACCCAATTTCAAGCTCCATTTTCAAGTTTGTGGAGAGGCTTTGAAAGATAACGGGGAGAATGAAAAAAAATAAAAAAAGAAGAAGGAAGAAAGATGTAGAAGGGGAAAAAGTTAACTGTGCATCTTGAATTTATCACTCTTGAAAGAAGAGCTTGTCAAGAGGGCCAGAGACCAGCCAGTGCGCAGTGATCAATGGGAGGACTTTTGGGTCTAGTCAAGCTTGTTTCAGATTTACAGGAACTGAATGGAGGCATAAATCTGTCGCCGCCTGACGAAAATGGAGGTAATTAAATCTGCAGGTGTATATAATTGTCATATTGATGATCTATATAAATCAGCAGAGCCAGCAGAGGCACAAAGCACCACGCTGAGCACAGAGCCTCCCCACGAGGAGCTGTTTGCCCAGCTGCCTGGCCAGGGGACAGGGCTGGTGGGTGCAGGACACAGCCCTGGGGACACTCCTCTCACCCGCACAGACCTGCCCATCACCGCGAGAGACCTTCTCCAGATTGGCTTCATGGGCAGCAAAAGCAGCAGGACCCCCTGCTGCTTTCAATGGATGCAATTACCTGTGGTCTCATCCTGGCTACTGCAAAATCTCCGGTGACTTCAGGAGGATGAAGATGGGACCCCAGGCGTTGAGATGCCCGACCATGGATGCTGCAGGGGGGCTCTTTGCAGCCGCTTTGAAGCTCCGAGCCCAGGTGCAAGCGGGGCACTGACTTGATCTTGTAGTAACTCTTTTTTTTTTTAATTTATTTTAACCTTTGTTATTTTGGGAACTTTGAAGCCTAAGCTGCTCTGAGGCGGCTGCCTTTGTAGAAAGGACAGAAAGTGCAGAGCAGGGATTTGAAAGAGGGGGAGAAATAGGGAGGGGAAGAAACGGTGCTTCACAGCTGAGATCTACAACAGCTCCTTCACTGTTTCTCCCGCATCCCAACAAACCCACCCCGGGAGGCACTCGGGGCTCTTTTACCAGCAGCTACAGGAAGTCTGGATGCAAAGCAACCACGGTGTCTTCCATTTGTCTAACACTGTGACCCAGAGAAACCTCAAACACCATTGCACCCCTTCTCCCACCTCTCAGTGGGACACCCCTCAGTCCTTGGGGTGGCTGCAGAGCATCCTTCCCAGTCGCCATTCCTGATGTGCATGTCAGTGCCATGGGGACACATTTATTCCCACTGTGCTGGGAAGGACAGGAACATGAGTGAAGGCTTTCCCATCATCTTTGCCAGCCAAGCCCCCTTGCACGTGACCACGGGCCAACCCTGCTTCCCAGGTTGAGTGCTACATACGTGAGGCAATTGGATAATTAAAAATTAAGCAAGTGCTTCTGCATTGCAGACCAAATTATGTAACACCGCTCTTCAGTTTCAGCACCCATCAGCTTTCATGCGATCACACAGCAGTACAGCCCTGCCTGTATTTGCCTGCCTGTCGTTTCAGGCAGGGCTGGCACCATTGGTAGGGAAAAGGAAACCCCAATGTCATAACCATGGGCAGAAAGTTGTCTCGCATTCACATGGGGGAAAAAAAAGGAGGAAAATCTACTGATTTTCTTAGTCCAGTGCTGAAATCTGAGATGGCCAGAAAAAAGAGGATGGAGCCAGGATGCTCCAGCCCAACCAAGTGCCAAGGGTCACCCTGTCCAGGACAGCACCCCCATGACCAGGGGTTTTCTGAGAGAGGGGCTGCTGCCTCTTGCTCCTCCTGTGCCAAAGGGAAACAGCATCCCATTTTAACAAATAAGCAGCATTTCTGTAAGCAAACAAAATTAAATCAAGGCAAGGAAGTGAGCTGTGTTTTCGGTATCTCGAGAGGGAAGAGCCCTGCCAGACTCTGAGCACCTGGTAACTGCAAACTCCTGCATTTACAGCCACATATTTGCTTTAACCCCGCAGGCTCTGGCTGTTGCTGAGACTGGGACTCAGCAACCCATCCTGCCACCTCCTCCCTTCCTTGGCCAGAACCCCGCTGAATACACAGGCATGGCCCCTGCAGTGCTATTCCCAGGACATGGATCCTGCCACATGGTGCGAAACCAGCCATTAATTCCTGCTGTGATTAGCCCCAAAGGGCGCTTTATTGGGCTTTGTGCACGGTGGTTTCAAGAAGCCACCAGGGATGCCGTGGCTCACACCCGTGGCGAGTGGCTCTGCCAGTACCCTCCAATGCCCCTTGGCTTTCGCGCGGTCTCTCCGGTGATTTACTATCTCCTGCCATTGCGTCTCTCCTCCCACCTCGTGGCCCTTCCTTTCCTCCCCTCCCTCCATCACCCCAATGCTTTCCTGCTGCTGTTTCACACACATGCTGCTTTTCATCCCATGGCACATGAAAAGCCCTTCTTCCCTGGTGCTGAGCTTTAATTAGAAGGAGGCAGGATCCAGCCCGGGCTGTCCACACCATCATCATCCCGCAGGGAGACATGCACCACATCTGTCCCACAAACCTCTGCATCCTTCATTCAGGCCCCAGCCCCAGTGCCCGCAGGGCACCCCTTCACCCCAGTTTGTGCTGGCCGGCGTTGGGGGAGGACTGGGCAGGTGATGCTCAGAGTGGGCAGCTTGAAGCTGAGTCCTCCAGCTGTTAACCAGAGATGTGCCTTACTTGACAAGCAAGAAAGGGGGAAAATGTGATAATAAAAAGCTGTGGAAGCCAGCCCAGGTCCAAGGTTGACTAAGCAGGCTCAATGCATGTGATGTGCTCCCCTCCCCAGCTCACAGGCATTTCCACCATCCACCAAGGGGACCGCGCTACTTCTCCCGCACACCAGGTCTGAGCTCACCAGGAGCGCTGCACACCTGGGAAGAAAGCAGCTCCTGCTGAAAAGCTAAGAAAATTGATTCGATTTTTCCCTGGAAGGTTGTTTCAGGCACTGTCTTGCTTGTGGATGCTCGGACACATACCCCAGCCCAGCTAAAGCTGTGCCTTGGCATAAGCTGGGACGAGACCCCCTGCAGCTCCCCACTCATGAGCTGGCAGAGACATTTCGAATTCCCCTCAAATTCCCAGGCCACATGTGTCATGTCTGCAAAGACAAACTCCCTGGCTTGTCCCTTTTGCCAGCAAGAAAGCCAGCAGCTCCACGGCAGTGCGACAGCTCTTGAGTCTCATTGCTGCTCCTCTCCAGTGCTCTCCTGAAGTGGCAAATGCCAGAGCCCAGTTATTTCTGGCTGAGCAATAGAGGAAAGGTGGGGGAGATGCAGCTCTGGGATGGGAAAACAGCTCCGCTCTGTCATGACTGCCGCCAGGAAAACAGCACCCAGAGAAGCTCGGGGCTGGCCCAGGGTGGTGGGAGGCACAACGGACTCTCCAGTCCAAACCTGACATTTCCAGGAGATTTCCCAGCGGCTGTGGACACCAAGGACATCATTAGGGGAGCAGACGGGCTGAGAGCACCACAGCAATTTAAAGTCTGTGCTGAGTCAGACCTAGCCACAGCAACTTAAAGTCTCCGCTGAGCCAGACTTAGCCCCACTGGCACCCTGCAGCCACAGCTGCAAAGTTGACCCTGGCAGGAAAATTTGGGAGCACAATGTCTCCTCTCCCAGGCATCTCCCCTTGCCCACCGAAGCTGGCCAGCTTGACTGATCCCTGCAGGAGTCTCTCTGCCGTGACACTGCCCTTCTCGGCAGGACAAAGGGCACTACCTCCTGATGCCACGCACATAAAGACAAACCACCCTGACCTGCGCTGAGCCGCCTGCCCCCATGCTGGAGCTGTGCCCTGTAGTCATTTCTCATATCCTCACTCCACCTGCAGCACCCTGAACCCTTTGCTCACACAAACATTCCCTCCAAACCCTCCACCTACAGAGCTAGGAAGGGGGGGTTTAAGCCTTAAGCCACCTCTTCTAAAAAAAACCCAAACCCCTGCTTCTTCCTCCGTGGTGGAGAAACCCCATTATGGGAGGGTATTTGGTGGCTGCGGGGCAGCGGCACTGAGAAGTACCGGGATTCCACCGGCTGGGCAGCTAGTTCTCAGCACCATACCCTCCCTCTCTCACTCCCCTTGGGATGCTGAAATTAATTGCCTTGTCTTTTGGACCTTTTAGCTGGAACAAATAAAAGAAAAAGGGCGGGTGCCAAAACCCGTAACAAGGTCTACAGTTCCTCTGAGCTACAAGGGCTGCTTTAAATTTCGTGGTTTTTTCCTTTTTTTTTATTTGAAGGAGGTTTCCATGGTAACTGTCTCCCATCACACAAGAGCCTGTCCCTGGGATATTTCAGGGTTGCTAATATCTGCTTTCCCAGGCAGCCACTGTGTTGTGACGGTGACATCGCGGCTGGGTTTTTTGGCAGGGGAGGAGGGTAGGGGTGCAGGAGAGAGGAACAGGAGGTGCCACTCCCAAAAACCAAGGCCAAGGTCCTGCCTGTACCTGGTTTCCCCTGCCCATCAGGCAGACCTTCATCCCAAAGGGCTCTGGCAGCCAGGTAATGGTTTCGCTTGTACCGCGGACCCAATTCAGGGAGCGCTCCCAAGGCAACACAGCCCTCGCCGGGCCAAGCAGAACCAATGTGTCCAAGCAAGGGCATGGGCAGGGTCTCCTTAACATCTCCTGCTGCCTTCTCCAACCCTTCTCCAACTTCTTTCCTCCACCAGGTTAATTTTCAGCTGGATCAGCTCCCCACGGGAGCAAAGCCAGCTTCCTGCATCCCCCATAGCTGCTTGCTGTGCTACGCTCGTTAGTCATCCTAATTACTGAAATGTCTCAGAGCCAGCTAGGAAAGGGACCGTGTCTCCTCTTGCATCAGGGCCATGGACCCCAAACTTCTGCAACCGACATGCCACCACCAGCTAGAGGGTCCCTCAAGGATCCTTTACTTCTCCTTCAACTACAAATGGTGAAAAAGCCCCTGCCCATTCCCCAGCAGATCTCAGGCTCTGCAGACAGGACACAGCGGAGGGGATGGGCTCAGCCCCCCTGTCTGTGCCCATCACCAGCAAACAAGACTCTGCAACAAAGCGAAGTGCAGGATCAGCTTAGACCACGTCTCAAACCAGACCCCAAATAGCCCAGCGCCAGCACCACGGGGTGAGCATCCATCCCAAGTATCCCCCGGCTGTAGGGCAGCAACACAGGATCAGAAATACTAACGTAGCCCGCAGGAGCGGAGGAGGATGCTCTCCTCCAGGCACTTTCTCCCTGTTAAGCCATAGCAGGCAGCCAGAATCTGGCAATCAAAAATCTTCCCTTATCTAGACAAATCCCTCAGCCATCAGAGTGATGCTGCTTGGTGTGAGCTGCCTGCCACAGCCAGGCTGGCTGCAGAGAAGCCAGGGCCTGGCAATTTGCAAGTAAAAGGACAACCAGTCTTAAAAGACAGAGCCATTGCCATCCAGATGCTGCCTTAAACCTGCCAGGCAAAAATGCCTTCATTTGAAGGACTGCTCTGCAGCAAGACTCCAAGAGAGATGATTTCAGAGCCTCCATTTAGCTGGCTAAGCAACCATTAAAAAAATATAAAATAAAATTAAATTAAATTAAAAGGTAGGAAATGGGATGCAGCCCAGGAGCAAATGCCGCTAGCATGGGGGGAGAGATAGCAGAGGTGAGAGAGCGGCATCAGGGAGGTGTGCAGCTGCCCAAGTGTCCCCTCCACTGCTTGGACCAGAGCCAGTTCCAGGGGGTAAAACATGCTTGCAAAGCTTTGGGGGTCTTTGAGGAGTGCCCATGCGGGCAGCCCAGCCCCCAAAACTGGGACAGGTCTCGGGGTGAGAACGGGAGCAAGCCTCAGCATCCCTGCCAGGATGGGGTCTGAGAAATTAAGGCTGCAAGTGATTAAAAGGAGCCAGGAGCATTGCCCTGCACGTCCAGCCAAAACAGGGGGCCAGGCCCTCCGCAACCCCCTTGGCTCAGCACCAGTCCCCTGCCTGCCCTGCCAAATGCTGCCGGACTCTGATACCCACCACTGAAACGCCAAGCAGCCCCACAGCCCGCTCCCCCCGCTGCTTTCTGGGTCAGCGAGATCCCCTCCCAGCCCCGCTGCCGCTGGAGCCAGCTGGATGCGCAGTTGCTGTGGCAACGGGTTCCCAGAGACGAAATCCCTATTTCTTTATTTTTTTTTTTCCTTGGTTAAGAAAAAATGTACAAGAGGCCCTCTACCTCCACCGTGCCACCGAAACCTCTGCTCCCAGTAAGAGGGCGGGTCGGCGATGGACACAGCATGGGGGCAAGGTGTCCGTAAGGATGGGGACGTGCACCCTGTGCCTCCCTCCTGAGCCTCGGTCACCCCCACTTTGGCCATGGGGGACCTCATCCTCCTCCCAGGGATGCTGCCCACTTTCCTGCAGCATTTTCCACCCTGACTGTTGGGTTTTAAGGGCTGCCCCTGCTTGTAGCTGAGCTGAGGCTGGTGCTGGGCTCCATCGCTTGGAGGAGGGTGTGTGACCAGGCATGGGGGAGCACTCAGTGCTTCATTTGCTCTGAGCAGGTCACCTCACCCACTCTGGCCCCATCCTTCAGCTGGAAAAGGGATGTGGAGAGGTCAGGTCTACATTGCATGGCCAAGACCAAGGGCAGGAACACGGTCCATCAGCGATTTGCACCCAAACCCTATTAGATGAGCCTGTCCTCTCCCACCAGGTGCTCCAGAGCAGGTCCAGGGCAGGGTGCATCCCCTCAGCAGGTCCCTCCCTGCTTTGCTGGAAGCTCTGCAAGCCCCCAGGCGTTGCTGAGCAAGCATCTCACACAGCAGACCGGGCAGACTGTAGCACTCTGGATGCTGTGGACAACATTCCACCACCAGCAGCAACCACTCCGGGAGGACACAGGAAGAAGGTGGCACCCCTGGATTTGGAGGAGATGTAAACCCCAAAGCATCCATCTCAAATGCACCCCACGGTGACGGGAACTGGGGTTAGGACCCCAGCTGGCAGCAGAAGGGAATTAAGCTCATCCCACTGTCAGGGTGGATTTTGCCGGGGGGCAGAAGAGCTGCTGAGACGGGTTGTTTTGGGGTCCCTTCCCCACCACATGTCCTGGCGTGGGTGGGCTGGGATCCCCCCGGTGAACCCCTTGGCTGCCCTCCAAGCCTCCCGGCATGGAGGTGCCAGTGGCTGCCCCCTCGGCCGGGCACGTGGGAGCATAGATCATACCACTGGGTTTCAGTGCATGTGACAGTGTCCAGGATCAAAGCCAAGTTCAATTAATGGCTCACAATCTTATTAGAGAAATTATTTCAGGATCTTGAGTAAAAGTCCGATATATCCACTCCATTCCATTAGTCAGGCTCATTTAGTAATTCAATCAATCTAAGCAAGGCAATTGAGCTCCTCTGGTATAATTTAACTCCGTTATTCTCTAGGTACTTAAGAATTTCTTAATATTTGCTCCATTATTTCACCATTACACCTATTTCCAGGTGCAAGGTTCGCACCTGAGCAATGCTGTGGGTCCAGCGGTGGGACGAGTCCCACTGCAGCCCTCTGCCATGCCCTGGCCTCGTGGGATGGGGACACGTGACAGGTAACGGGGGCTCCAGTGGTGATACTGGGGTCCCCTCACCTCCCTTGGAAATGAAGCTGAGCTGGGGACCAGCACCGCAACACCCCAAGACCCACTTTCCCACCGTGGCAAGCCGGGACCAAAGACCCACCGTGTGTGCCACCAGCTTGGGGACCCATTGCTGGCGCCCAGACCCGGGCAAGAGAAGCAGGGCCAAGCAACCCACAACGAAAACTCAATAGGATGCTCTTCCCACTTGACGTGGAAGTGAACAAAAAAAGGGGGGGGGGAATAACACAACTCTGCAGCCCCTTGGCTCCTGCTTCCCTCCTCCGGGGCCATTTAGGAGCCAGGGGTGAGGGTAGGTGGTGGGGGGGGACCACCTCCCGCAGTCCACGGCAGCAGGGAGATGCGTGGGATGCAGATGAGAGCCGACAGGTGTCACATCTCACCGCTTCCCCGTGCAGCCTGGAAGGAGAGCTGGGGCGGGCAGGCACGCTAGCGGCCCGTCAGCCCGATTAGCAGCATCCCCCGTCCCCGCAGTGGTCTGTCTCGCATCCCCACGGCCCTCCATGCTATCCCGTTATTAACCCAGGGAAGTCATGGCCAGAGCATCCACCAGCACAGCCAAGAGCTTAGCTGAGATTTAACAGAAAAATGGATTAGATATTTTGGGGAGATATTCAAGAGCAGTTAAATATGCCCAACTCATCGGTGCCTTTGAAAAATCTCACCCCTCTAAAAAATTAGAATTGATTTTGTGTTTAAAAAGGAATCTATTTAATTTAAAAGTAAGATAATTTGAAATCATGACAGCTTGTATTAAGGCCTGAGTTTATGATAATCTATTAAAGTCATTGAAGTTAAGAACCTTCTCCCATCCTCTGCTGCCAAGGCTCCCATGAGGGAGATGGGAAGCAGGAGAAGTTGGGGGGTGAGGGGCTGCGCTGCCCCTGTTTCAGAGCACGGCAGCTGGGCTGGAAACCGGCAAGTCAGAAAAAGCTCCTTCAGCTCCTCCACTCTTAGGGAAAAAAAGAAACAGGACATGAGAAACCATCCAGTATTTCAAGATCTTGAATTATCTGGCACCCAGAAAGCATGGGTTTGACCCATTGGCTCTGCTTTCTAATTCCCCAAGTCCATTTTATGCACAAAACCACATTTCAAGACTTCGCTTTTCAAATATCTAGTGCCTTACTTGGGTGAAGGAGTCAAAGACACCATCTTTCGCGCGTTTTTTAATTGCATCGCAAATCTCTGCTGAGCCCAAGGGGCCACGGGAAGCCAGGAGGCTAATAAATACCCCGCTCACTGGTTTATAACCTGCAAAGAATGGGGCCCAAAAAAATTAGCAGCTCGCAGGAGTGTGAATCCAGTTAATGACATATCAAATGCGGCTGAATGCTGCCAAGCCAAGCAGTGAGCAAGAAGGGGGTGTGAAGGTTAGCGGACAGGGAATATTGAGCTGCTAATTAGCATTTCTTAATGTCCACTGACCAGTGAGACTCGGCCTCCCTTCAAGAAAAAATACAGCTAATGCAACAAACACAAAAGGAGATGAAAGTCGACCATTCCAAATGGGGGTTTCCTTGATTTAAAGCAGGATGGAACCAGGTGATTTTAAATGCAGGCAGCCCAGTGCACACCAGCAAGCAGCTCCATCCCTGCTTCCATGCCCTCGCAGCTTCCCAAAAATTCAGGAGGTGGGAAAAAGCCCCGCAGCAGAATGGGGGGATGGTGCCGGCGTCCCTCTGAGGACATGCATATAAAAACCATGTGGGTTTTTATGGGTACGAGCATGAAAGGCGATGCACGTGGGGACCGCGTGCGCCAAGCTGCTCCTGAGCACACGCAGGCAGCGAGGCAGCACGTGCACAAGAAGGCAGCCAGCGTAATTAAAACATGCTCCATTCATTAGCAAGGGGAGCTACAAAGCAGCTGAAAGCGCTGCCCAAGCACCTCCCCTCACCATAAACCAGGGGTAATACCCCCCAAAACTATCCCTCTGCTTTTGGAGGAATGTGGGAGCAGCCAAGGGGTCCCCATGTTTGGGAGGGTTGAGCACCAATGCACTCGACACACCTGCCTCTGGCACTGGGAAGGCTGGAGGCGGGGGAGCAGTGAGTCCCAAAAATATTGCACGCAGGGCAGGCAGCAAGCAACGCCTCACCCTTTTGGGTAAAAACGAATATAAAGCTAAAGCCACAGGGCAGCAGATCAAGGCAAGTCAAAGCAAACGCATCCTCCCCAGCTGAGCCGCAGCCCATCGCTACCTGCAGCGGGGAGAAGCAAATGCACGAAGGGGATGGATGCCAGTCCCCTGCCGCATGACTTTCCCACCGCCCCACCCCCAGACCCCCAGGTTGGGCAGACAGCCCCCGGGTCCCCATCATCCCCACTGGCACAGGCAAACCCCAGAAAAGCTTGGCTCGTGGGGGATCCATCAAAGTCCCTGCCACACAACCCACCAGCAGCGAGGGGATGCCAACAACCTCCACGCTCATCATTAAGCTGATTATGTCACCAGAGCATCTCATCAGAATTGTGAAGTGACAGCCATTTTTGGGGTGCCCAGTTCAACACAGACCCCCAGCACCCTACTTTTAGCAAGCAACATATGCGGCTCTCCAAGACCCCAGCACATCTCTAGCTGGGGGAAAAACCTTGACCCATGTACCATCAGTGGGATGCCCGGCTCAGCCACCATGGCATGGAGGTGCCACCAAGGCAGGGCAAACCACACATGCCGGTCTCCACGAATGCCAGCCAAGCTTGAAAGCACTTGAATTATTTAGGGGAGTTTTGAGGGGGACAACCAGGGCCAGAGGGGGATGACACCTGGCCACCCTTGGGCTCCCCAATCCTGACCCTTTCCTGGCTGCTCCCCCTCGCCCCTTCCCCTGCCACAGTCCCAGCCTGCTGCAGCCACCTCCCCGCATGCTCTCACCCTCTTTGCAGGGAAACTGAGACACGGAGACACCTCGAGAGAGTTGCTCGAGAGCCCATGTGGCAAAGCCAAGGTGCCACTGCAAGGAGCACTTGTGCAGCACCGCCTGCCCTTCATGGTGCTCCCAGCCCAAACCCAGACCTTCCCTGGCCTGAGGGCAGCAGCCTGGGGTCTGGTCCAAGCCCTTGCCAACCGGTGGGGCAGCTCCCCTCCCCTCAGGAACCTCTTCCCTCTACACAGGCCCTGGATCCAAAAACCACCAAGAGGAGAAGGAGAAGCTGCCCAGCTCCCCCCAGCTGAGATACTGAACCAGACCAGGCTCAGAGGCACAGACGTGGGTGTGCAGATTATCCACCACTCTGACATGTTATTATACATTCAAACTCAACAAGGTGGGCACAATTAATGGATCTGGGGTTTGCCAGGGGTGGTGCAATCAGCACTACGGGAAGCCTGGTTCCTAGAAGGATGCTCAAATACACCCTCCAGCCCATGCATGAGGGCTTGTAGAAACACAAACAGCTGTCAACACCAGTTCCACACATCGACCTGACGTGGCCACATCCCCACCGAGTGCACAGCACCAGCAGTGATGCTCTCTGCCCCATGAGTTTCTTGGGCTGGAGGCTCTCCAGCTCCAGAGGATGCAGCCTCTGAGTTACCAAGTCTGGGTCTTGCAAGACCTCTATGCACTTCAGGGCTTCTGCCATGCAAAAGCAGTGCCCAGACTAACAACAACAACAACAACAATAATAATAACAACAACAATAATAACAACAACCACACATGGCAAAGCAGCACAACAACAATAATACCACCCCCCATGGCAAAGTGGCCACACCAGCTTCAAAGCAAGCCTTTCTCTTACGGGAAGGAGATGTAACATGGCATTTCCCAGGACTCACCAAGCCAAAACCCTGGCAAACAGGGGGCCCGTGAGGTGCCCTGTCCTGCCAGCCCCGTCCGCAGCCCCAGTATCCCAAGCTAGGAGACTTGTACTGGGACCACCTCTGTGTCCCCACAGCCCAAACCCCTGCGTGACAGGGGCCGGCACAGCCCCATGCACCCACAGGCTCTCGGGGGCCTGATGTGCCAGCAGTAATGCCCAGAAGAGAGCAGCCACTGCCGGGACATCTGGGTGCTCTGACACGGGGCCAGCCGTCCTCGTATTTATCCGGTGGTGATAAGCAGAAGGAGGTGAAAGCAAACCTCTGCCTGGCATCATCAGTGCAAACCCTGGGTGCAGGGGGGGGTTGTCAGGGCGGGTGGGTCCTTTCCTGCACCTGGAACCTCGCGGATTTGAAAAATCCTCAGGGAAATCCCCGCAGTACCAGCAGGGGCCATGGCCAGGGACCCCCACCCCAGCAGCACCACACATCCCCACCCAGGCACTCCCCGTTAGCAGCACCCCAGGCCCCAGGGCCCATCGAGGTCCGGCTCCCTGGAAGCGGGTCCGAGGGGGGCAGGGGACAAGCACCTGTGTCACCTTTGGGGTGTCAAGGCAGCACGGGCCTGGCGGCCATGCCTGCGCATCCCCCTGCATCCGCCTCGCTGCCGCCCCGTTGCCACAGCAACGCTCTCAGGCCTCCGCCGCAGCATCCCGCAGCACAGGGCTTGGACCGGGGGACCTGGGCTTGGCACAGCCCACTGTCCCCTCCCCACACGGCCCTTGGCCTTGAGCAAACCATCCCTGGGTGTCCCCGCATACCCCTCCCGCCCCCTGCCATGGAATCAACAGCCCCCCGCCTGCCTCTGCCTTTCTCAGGGGAGAAGGGGGATGCCCACGCAGCAGCGAGCGCTGCCTCGAGCCCACGCAGCACCCAGAACCGGGGGCTTCTTTGTGCACAGGGGGGTCTAGGGGCCATGGAGGTGATGAAGCACTGGGGAGAAAAACCCAGGCTGGGGCCACCACTATACTCTGCCCGCACACAAGGGTGGCACAGAGGGGCAAGGCCACGCAAAGCAAGGGACCAGTGCCTCATTTTTGGGCTGACATCCAGATGAGGGTGGCATTTTAAAAACTTCACAGGGCACCCAAGGTGCTGCCGGAGCAGCAACAGATGGACAGGTCTTGCAGGAGGTGTGCACAGTCCCCACGGGGCTGCTAGGAAAGCGATGGTGGCATTTGCCTGGGGTGGGGAGGTTACGTGCTGGCGGTGATAAGAAACTGGTATTCTGCACAAATATCACTAAAAATTAAAAATCTCAGCGACTTGCTCCAGGTGGCGGGGAGGGAAGCGGGTCCCTGTGCACAAGTGGCAGAGGCCTTGCTCTGGTCCCAGCATAAACAACAGAGCAAATTGTTGGCTTTTTTTGGTGGAAGAAAACTGAAGCAGCTCACCAGATTTGGGCAGATGTGTCTCACACAATGGGTGAAGTGCAGAGTCCTGGCTAGAGCAGGTGGGAACGACCCGGACCACGTGAGCAGGCCAAAGCCTAAAAGCTGAGGGCAGGAGTCCTGGAGACAGCACACCCAGGTCGGGTGGGAAATGCTGGGCACTGGAGTATTTTTCCAGCAGGCTACAGGAAAAGTGACTCTGCTTGGGGGCAGACAAAGCAGAAACCCTCACCTCCAGGCAGCCACGCTGGAAGCAGGCTGCAGGCCTCCTGCCAGCACAAACCACTGGTGGCCACGCACCGAGCTGGAGACAAGCCCCGCAGATGCCAACCTCGGCATGCACCCAGCACCCCAGGCCTGCAGCATCTCCACGGCATCCAGCCCGGCGCTGCAGCCGGTGCCGAGATCCTGCTGCTGTTGCTGCAGCTGGGCGAACCGGCACCGGGGGCCGAGATTGCTGCTGCCGCTGCTGCTGCCGCAGCGGGGAGAACCGGCACCGGGGCCGAGATGCTGCAGGGTACCCGCACGCCGGTGCCGCAGGGAGGAGCCCGGCGGCGGGGGATGCTCGGGGCCGGCTACCGGGAGGGGAGGGAACCCCCCACCGCGTACCGGCTCTGCCCGCAGGCCCGCCCGGAGGCTCACCCAGCACGAAGTAAGGCAGCTCCGTATTCTCCAGGTCATCCACCACCACCATCTCGCCGGGGAAATCGTTGCGCACGGAGAAGAGCAGCTTGGGCTCGGCGGCCGAGGGGCCGTGCATGATGCTGAGGTCGTTCTCCCGCAGGAAGGGCAGAGCCGACACCGTGATGCTCTTCAGCTTACACTCCAGCTCCTTGGCCGCCGCCTCCGCCGCCGCCGCCGCCGCCTCGGCGGGACCGCTGCCCGCCA